>NC_091168.1:8692031-8997031 GCF_040958095.1 Procambarus clarkii
TTTGCTGTTTTTCCACGTTTTTGTGAATTTTCAGTTTATTGCTATTAATTCATTAAATATACGATAAAAATGATGCAAACACATAATTGATTCGAAATTAACCTTAAACACTTCATTTTCAATCAACTATTTGTTTCTCGTGAAAATACTGAGTAAGATATCATATATCATAAATGTCTTTTGGATCTAAATAATACGAAACATCGCTCAATGATTTGAAGTCAAAATCCTCAAATATGATAATATAGTGACTTTTTTCACGTTATTCATGTAGTGTGTTTTTACGTATATATATTCGTTTTTACCAATATTTCGATACCACTTCATGTTTTCTCACGATATGTGATTTGGCCTTCAAATCTCAGAATTTCACAAATTTTGCATATTTAAGCAAGTTTTCTTGCATTTTGTTTTGTACTAAAAATCATCGAATTTAGCAATATTTTGACTTTTAGAATCCACTTTTCCTATATGTGATTTAAACAAAATATCATGGAATTAGGCAATATTTTGCCGTTTTTTCACGTTTTTGTGAATTTTCAGTTTATTGTTATTAATTCATAAATATACGATAAAAATTATGCAAACACATAATTGAGCAGAAAATAACCTTAAATACTTCATTTTCAATCATCTATTTGTTTCTCGTTAAAATACAGAGTAAGATATTGAAAAGGGGAGATGTTCTGTTTTTATTGCATATATCGACGTTTCAGCCGGATTAGAACGGTTTTACGTGTACATCTTCCATCGGTAATATAAACGGAAAATCTGGAACATTTTAGTTAATTTTAATGAAAACACATTGATTTTTATCATTTGTATTGGAAGCAACATCTTTATACGGTTTTTTTTAGGGTCGAAAAAATAACGAAACGTCGCTCTATGATTCGAAGTTAAAATCCTCAAATTTGGTATAATAGTGACTTTTTCACGTTTTCCAAGTAGTTTGATATTACGTATATATATTAATTTTTACCAATATATCGATACTATTTCATGTAGTATCACGGTATGTGATTTGGCCTTCAAATATCAGATTTTCGCATAATATTGCATTTTAAGCAAGTTTTCTTGCATTTCGTTTCGTACTTAAAATCATCGAATTCAGCAATATTTTGACGTTTATCATCCCCTTTTCCTTTATGTGATATAAACAAAATATCATCGAATTAGGCAATATTTTGCTGTTTTTCCTCGTTTTTGTGAATATTCAGTTTATTGTTATTAATTCATTAAATATACCATAAAAATGATGCAAACACATAATTGATTAGATAATATCCTTAAATACTTCATTTTCAATCAACTATTTGTTTCTCTTTAAAATCCTGAGTAAGATATTAAAAAGGAGAGAAGTTCGGTTTTTATTGCATATATCGACGTTTCAGCCGGAATAGAGTGGTTTTACGTGTACATCTTCCATCGGTAATATAAACCGAAAATCAGGAACATTTTAGTTAATTCTAATGAAACACATTGATTTTTATCATATGTATTGGAAACACCATTGTCAAATGTCTTCTCTTGGATCTAAATAATACGAAACCTCGCTTTATGATTCGAAGTTAAAATCCTCAAATTTGGTATAATAGTGACTTTTTCACGTTTTCCAAGTAGTTTGATATTACGTATATATATTAATTTTTACCAATATATCGATACTATTTCATGTAGTATCACGGTATGTGATTTGGCATTCATATCTCAGATTTTCGCATAATACTGCATTTGAAGCAAGTTTTCTTGCATTTTGTTTCGTACTAAAAATCATCGAATTCAGCAATATTTTGACGTTTATCATCCCCTTTTCCTTTATGTGATATAAACAAAATATCATCGAATTAGGCAATATTTTGCTGTTTTTCCACGTTTTTGTGAATTATCAGTTTATTGTTATTAATTCATTATAATAATGGAGAGGGGAGAAGTTCTGTTTTTATTGCATATATCGACGTTTCAGCCGGATTAGAGCGGTTTTACGTGTACATCTTCCATCGGTAATATAAACGAAAAATCAGGAACATTTTAGTTAATTCTAATGAAAACACAGTGATTTTTATCATTTGTATTTGAAACAACAGTCAATGAATGCAGAGAATGAGAATGATGCAGAGGCTAAAAAGAGTTATGCAGAGGCTCAAGAGAGTGATGCATAGGCTTACGAGAGTGATGCAGAGGATCAAGAGAGTGATGCAGAGGCTCAAGAGAGTGATGCAGAGGATCAAGAAAGTGATGCAGAGGCTGAAGAAAGTGATGCAGAGTATCAAGAGAGGGAAGCAGAGGCTTAAGAGAGTGATGAACAGCCCTAAGAGAGTGATGCAGAGGCTTAAGAGAGTGATGCAGAGGCTAAAGGGTGTGTTGCAGAGTCTCAAGAGATGGATGCAGAGGCTCAAGAGAATGACGCAGAGGCTAAAAAGAGTTATGCAGAGGCTCAAGAGAGTGATGCATAGGCTTACGAGAGTGATGCAGAGGCTCAAGAGAGTGATGCTGAGGCTCAAGAGAGTGATGCAGAGGCTTAAGAGATGGATGCAGAGGCTCAAGAGAGTGATGCAGAGGCTCAAGATAGTGATGCAGAGGCTCAAGAGAGTGATGCAGAGGCTCAAGAGAGTGTTGCAGAGGCTCAAGAGAGGGATGCAGAGGCTTAACAGAGTGATGCAGAGGCTCAAAAGAGTGATGCAGAGGCTTAAGAGAGGGATGACGAGGCTCAAGAAAGTGATGCTGAGCCTCAAGAGAGTGATGCAGAGGACTTGGAGAATGATGCAGAGGCTCAAGAGAGGGATGCAGAGGCTGAAGAGAATGATGCAGAGACTCAAGAGAGGGATGTATAGGCTCAAGATAGTGATGCAGAGGCTTAAGAGAGGGATGCCGAGGCTCAAGAGAGTGACGCAGAGACTCAAGAGAGGGATGTAGAGGCTCAAGAGAGTGATGCAGAGGCTCAAGAGAGTGATGCAGAGGCCTACGAGAATGATGCAGAGGCTCAAGAGAGGGATGCAGAGGCTTAAGAGAGTGATGCATAGGCTCAAGAGAGTGATGCAGATGCTCAAGAGAATGATGTAGAGGCATAAGAGAGGGATGCAGAGGATCAAGAGAATGATGCAGAGGTTCAAGAGAGTGATGCAGAGGATGAAGAAAGGGATGCTGAGGCTTAAGAGAGTCATGCAGAGAGTCAAGAGAGTGATGCAGTAGATCAAGAGAGTGATGCAGAGGCTCAAGAGAGTGATGCAGAGGATCAAGAGAGGGATGCAGAGGCTTAAGAGAGTGATGCAAAGACTCAAGAAAGTTATGCAGAGGCTAAAGAGAGTGATGCAGAGGCTTACGAGAGTGATGCAGAGGCTCATGAAAAGGATGCAGAGGCTTAAGAGAGTGATGCAAAGGCTCAAGAGAGGGATGCAGAGGCTCATTAGAGGGATGCAGGAGTTCAAGTGAGGGATGCAGAGGCTCAAGAAAGGGATGCAGAGGCTTAAGAAGGTGATGCAGAGGCTCAAGAGAGTGATGCAGAGGCATAAGAGAGTGATGCATAGGCTCAACAGAGTGATGCAGGGGCTCAAGAGAATTATGTAGAGGCTTAAGAGAGGGATGCAGAGGCTCAAGAGAATGATGCAGAGGCTTACGAGAGTGATGCAGAGGCTTAAGAGAGTGATGCAGAGGCTTAGGAGAGTAATGCAGAGGCTCAAGAGAGTGATGCAGAGGATCAAGAGAGTGATGCAGAGGCTCAAGAGAGGGATTCAGAGGCTCAAGAGAGGGATTCAGAGGCTTAAGAGAGTGATGCAGAGGCTGAGGAGAGTGTTGCAGAGGCTTAAGAGAGGGATGCAGAGGCGCAAGAGAGTGGTGCAGAGACTCAAGAGAGTTATGCGGAGGGTCTCAATAGAGTGATGCAGAGGCTCATGAGAGAGATGCAGAGGCTCATGTTAGGGATGCAGAGGCACAAGAGAGGGATGCAGAGGCTTTTGAGAGTGAACAGAGGCTCATGAGACCGAAAATATAACTATTACTGAAAGCGGCGAAGAATAACATTTTGCCCAAACCCTCCCAGCAGTTTTCAAAATATCCCAAACATCCCAAATTCGACCCTTGGGCCATATTTTGGAGACAAATTCTGCCTCTTTGCACATATTCGCAGGTTTAAATTACGACATGTTATACCGAAAATATGCCAATTACTGAAATCGGCGATGGATGACATTTTGCCCAAACCCTCCCTGCAGTTCTCAAAATATCATAAAGATCCCAAATTCGACACTTGAGCCATATTTTGAAGCCAAATTCTGGCTCTCTGCACGCATTCGCAATTTGAAACTACGATTTTTATACCGAAAATATGCCAATTACTAACAGAAGCTATGGATCACATTTTGCCCAAACCCTCCCTGCAGTTCTCAAAATATCCCAAACATCCAAAAATCGAACCTTGAGCCATATTTTGTAGCCAAATTCTCGCTCTCTGCACGTATTCGCAGTTTGAAATTGCGACTTTTTTATACCGAAAATATGCCAATTACTGTGAGCGGCGATGGATCACATTTTGCCCAAACCCTCCCAGCAGTTCTCAAAATATACCAAACATCCCAAATTCGACCCTTGAGCCATATTTTGAAGCCAAATTCTGGCTCTCTGCACGTATTCGCAGTTTGAAATTACGACTTTTTATACCAAAAATATGCCAATTACTGAGAGCAGCGATAGGTCA
Source organism: Procambarus clarkii (assembly GCF_040958095.1). Classification (NCBI taxonomy): domain Eukaryota; kingdom Metazoa; phylum Arthropoda; class Malacostraca; order Decapoda; family Cambaridae; genus Procambarus; species Procambarus clarkii. Next base: position 8,696,722 of record NC_091168.1, read on the forward strand.
CATTTTGCCCAAAACCCCCTGCAGTTTTCAAAATATCCCAAACATCCCAATTCGACGCTTGAGCCATACTTTGGAGCCAAATTCGGGTTCTCTGCTTGTTTTCGCAGTTTGAAATTACGTCTTTTTATACCGAAAAATGCCAATTATTGAGAGCGGCGAAGGGTCACATTTTGCCAAAACCCTCACTGAAGTTTTCAAAATATCCCAAACATCCCAAATTCGTTGCGTGAGCCATATTTTGGAGGCAAATTCTGGCTTTCTGCACGTATTCGCCGTTTGAAATTACGAATTTTATACCGAAAATATGCCAATTACTAAGAGCGGCAATGGTCACATTTTGCCCAAAACCCCCCTGCAGTTTTCAAAATATCCCAAACATCCCAAATTCCATCCTTGAGCCATATTTTGAAGCCAAATTCTGGCTCTCTGTACATATTCGCAGGTTGAAATTACGACATTTTATACCGAAAATATGCCAAATACTGAAAGAAACTATGGATGACATTTTGCCCAAACCCTCCCTGCAGTTTTCAAAATATCCCCAAAATCCCAAATTCGACACTTGAGCCATATTTTGAAGACAAATTCTGGCTCTCTGCAAGCATTCGCACTTTGAAACTACGATTTTTATACCGAAAATATGCCAATTACTAGGAGAAGCTATGGATCACATTTTGCCCAAACCCTCCCTGCAGTTGTCAAAATATCAAAACATCCAAAATTCGACCTTTGAGCCATATTTTGGAGCCAAATTCTGGCTCTCTGCACATATTCGCAGGTTGAAATTATGACATTTTATACCGAAAATATGCCAATTACTGAAAGCAGCGATGGGTCACAATTTGCCCAAACCCCCCTGCAGTTTATAAAATATCCCAAACATCCCAAATTCGACTCATGAGTTATATTTTGTAGCCAAATTCTCGCTCTCTGCACGTATTCGCAGTTTGAAATTGCGACTTTTTATACCAAAAATATGCCAATTACTGTGAACGGCGATGGATCACATTTTTCCCAAACCCTCCCTGCAGTTTTCAAAATATCGCAAACATCCCAAATTCGATCCCTGAGCCATATTTTGGAGCCAAATTCTGGCTTTCTGCACGTATTCGCAGTTTGAAATTACGACTTTTTATACCGAAAATATGCTAATTACTGAGAGCAGCGATAGGTCACATTTTGCCCAAACCCTCCCTGCAGTTTTCAAAATATCGCAAACATCCCAAATTCGACCCCTGAGCCATATTTTGGAGCCAAATTCTGGCATTCTGCACGTATTCGCAGTTTGAAATTACGTCTTTTTATACCGAAAAATGCCAATTACTGAGAGCGGCGATGGGTCACATTTTGCCAAACCTCTCCCTGTAGGTTTCAAAATATCCCAAACATCTCAAATTCGTTGCGTGAGCCATATTTTGGAGGAAAATTCTGGCTCTCTGCACGTATGCGCCGTTTGAAATTACTAATTTTATACCGAAAATATGCCAATTACTTAGAGCGGCGATGGGTCATATTTTGCCCAAAACCCCCTGCAGTTTTCAAAATATCCCAAATATCCCAAATTCCATTTTTGAGCCATATTTTGGAGGCAAATTCTGGCTCTCTGCACGTATTCGCAGTTTTAAATTAAGACTTTTTTTTACCTAAAATATGCCAATTACAGAGTGCGGCGATGGATCACATTTTGCCCAAACCCTCCCTGCAGTTTTCAAAATATCCAAAACATCCCAAATTCGACGCTTGAGCCATATTTTGGAGCCAAATTCTGGCTCTCTGCACGTATTCGCTGTTTGAAATTACGACTTTTTGAACCGAAAATATGCTAATTACTGAGAGCGGCGATGGATCACATTTTGCCCAAAATCTCCCAGCAGTTTTCAAAATATCCCAAACATCTCAAATTCGACCCTTGAGCCGTATTTTGGAGCCAAATTCTGGCTCTTTCTACGTATTCACAGTTCGAAATTACGACTTTTTATACCGAAAATATGCCAATTACTGAAAGTGGCGATGGATAATATTTTGCCCAAACCCTCCCAGCAGTTTTCAAAATATCCCAAACATCCCAAATTCGATCCTTGAGCCATATTTTGGAGCCAAATTCTCTCTCTCTGCACATATTCGCTGGTTGAAATTACGACATTTTATACCGAAAATATGCCAATTACTGAGCGCGACGATGGGTCACATTTTGCCCAAACACCCCCTGCAGTTTTCAAAATATTCCAAACATGCCAAATTCGACGTTTGAGCCATATTTTGCAGCCAAATTCTGGCTCTCTGCACGTATTCGCTCTCTGAAATTACGACTTTTTATATTGAAAATATGCCAATTACTGAAAGCGGTGATGGATCACATTTTGCCCAAACCCCCCTGCAGTTTTCAAAATATCCCAAAAGTCCCAAATTCGACGCTTGAGCCATTTTTTGGACCCAAATTCTGGCTCTATGCACGTATTCGCAGTTTGAAATTACGACTTTTTTTTACCGAAAATATGCCAATTACTGAAAGCGGCGATGGATCACATTTTGCCCAAACCCTCCCTGCAGTTGTCAAAATATCCCAAACATCCAAAATTCGACCCTTGAGCCATATTTTGGAGCCACTTCTACATGGGTACCATCGAGCAAAAAGTCTTAGTCGACATGAACTTTAAACCGGCCATATACTGCAGGTATGTTGACGACATTTTTACACAAGTACCTGATGTCAGACATCTGCAGGAGCTGAAGGAGGCATTTGAGCAGAGTTCCATGCTGCGTTTCACTTACGAGATGGAAAAGGATGGGAAGCTGCCCTTTCTAGATGTAACAGTCATGGAAAAGAGCGGAGGTTTCAACACTGCAGTCTACACTAAGGAAACAGACATAGGAATGTGCCTAAATGCCAACAGTGACTGCCCAGACAGGTACAAAAGGAGTGTTGTTAACGCTTATGTTGACCGTGCTCTCAGCCACACCTCAGAATGTAAGCAAGTCGACGAAGAACTCTGTAGGGTAAGGCAGGTCCTAGTCAACAACGGCTTCTCCAATGGTTTCGTCGAAGACATCATAAGAAGGAAAGTGAAACGCCATGCAACCTCTGAAGAAACAACTAACACAACACCTATACCCCCTATTAAACTATTTTACAGGAACTTCTTTCTCACAGCTCATAAAACGGAGAAAAGGGTCCTGAAAGATATTGTTAATAGAAACGTTATCCCTACAGTCAAAAATCAGAAGATACAACTGACGATTTACTATAAAACCAGTAAAACGGCCAGCCTACTCATGAGAAACTCTCCAGACTCAAAGCAGAACGCTTTAAAAGAGACAAACGTCGTCTATGCCTTCAAATGCCCTCTTGGGGACTGTAAGCCTCAAAAAACCGTTTTTTCAAAAACCCAGTTTTTTCCAGTTTTTTTCAGTTCAAAAAAAAGGCAAGACAACAACATCTCTTTCCAGGCGTTTAACGATGCATAAGCAACAGGGCTCCATTAAGGAACATATAATCTCTTCCCACATCCAAACCATCACCAGAGAAATCTTAGCAAACAACACAGAAATCATCGATAGATACAGCGATAGCAGGCGGCTTGACGTCTGCGAAGCACTACACATCAAGAAGTCAACACCAGCAATCAACAGCCAATTAATGCACAACTATATTCTACCCACTTCAAGACTCCGCTCCAATATAGAAGCATCAAGAAATATAGACCAATAGGCTTTCTACAATTACTTCCATTCAATACCCATTGTTTCGTCTTCTGTCTTGTGTTTGAATTTAATACCCATTCAATACCCATTGTTGAAAGTTTGTTTTCACCTCATCCACCTCACCCAAATGTAGATATAAAATCGAAGAAGTGTAAGCTCTATTCAGTTTCAGTTGTGTGTTTGTAAACTAAAGTCTTTGAAAATGTAATAAGTTTTACGAAACGCGCTCAAGTGTCGCGTCAGACTAGAAATAAAAATGAATTTTGGAGAATTGATCTTTGAATTACCATCAACAGTGAAAAGAAACGTAAGAAAGATCGAGAAAATTCGTGTTAGAATTATTAATCTTACTTTTTCGGTCATATTTAATAATATATGTCTACAGGAAAGACTGCTGCCAAAATATACTAATATATATATATATATATATATATATATATATATATATATATATATATATATATATATATATATATATATATATATATATATATATATATATATATATATATATATATATATATATATATGTATTTAAAAATATATAAATAAAAGGGATGGGAGTACCACCTCTGGCTGGAAGAAGGGGGGACCCATAGCCTCGGAGGAAACCACACATAACGCATTGGAGGGAATGTAGGTCCCCTCCAATACAGTTTCTGTGTGCTTTTCTCCTACCACCCCCTTCCGTTTTTTTTGCTTTATTGTGTATTTAAAGGTTACAAAACATACAAGACAAAAGCCTAAAGGTTATGGATCTCTTGAAGCTCATCCGCTTCTGGACAGGAACCGAGGACGCAGCAAGCATTTCCCCTCTGGATCGCCACACTGAGGCACTGAAACAAAAAAGATATATTATATATCAGATATAATATATATATATATATAAATATATATATATATATATATATATATATATATATATATATATATAAATATGTATATATATATATATATATATATATATATATATATATATATATAAATATATATATATATATATATATATATATATATATATATATATATATATATATATATAAATATGTATATATATATATATATATATAAATATATATATATATATATATATATATATATATATATATATATATATATATATATATATATATAATATATCTTATATATAATATATATATATATATATATATATATATATATATATATATATATATATATATATATATATAATATATCTTATATATAATATATATATATATATATATATATATATATATATATATATATATATTATATATATATATATTATATATATATATAAGATATTATATATATTATATTATTATATTATATATATAGATAAGATATTATATATATATATATATATATATATATATATATATATATATATATATATATATATATATACATATATGTGTGTGTATTTTCTTTAAAAAATTTATATTTATAAATATATACATGTATATTTAAATATTGATCTGAGCCTGTATGGATATGGACCCTTTGGGTTCAGGAGGCCATCTGTGTCCCCTCAGATGCTGTCCCTTATCACCGTTTGTGTATATGGATGTGTGTCAGTGTGTGAGTGTGAGTGTCAATGTGAGTGTCCGGGTGAGTGTGGGTGTCCCTGTTAGTGTCCGGATGATTATGTGTCCGCTTATATCTGTGGTTTCAGGAGGCCATCTGTGTCCCCTCTGATGGTCTGCCTTATCACAGTCTATGGATGTGTGTGTGTGTGAGTGTCCCTGTGAATGTTCGGATAAGGGGGTGTGTGAGTGGCCGGATTTATGTGAGGTTTGGTTCCAGGAACCATTTGTGTCCCTCCTCCCCCAAATCTTCTCCCTTATTCCCACCGTGGGTTCGAATCCCAGGTGATTAGACCTACCCTAGGTCTATGGATCCAAGGTATCCATCCGTGGGCCCAACGGATTTCACCCCTTCCCCACTTTCCTAGGGCCAGGCCAGGGAACCTGTCGAAACAGAGGCAGCTAGAGAGGGGACACACAAATATTTGTGCCCTGCAGTTACACAACCGTTCCGACAGGCTTGATCGCCATCTATCCAGATGAGAACACGTTCTCCTCCGACTAGACCACGCTGGAGTCGCTGTATGTTTAAAATTTGGTTCCTTTATTTATAGTTAGTATTTTTGGTGTATTAATTGATTTGTTTTATATTTTATGCCCGAAACGCTTTGCGTAATAGTGGCTTTAGGCATTGTATGTACTAGCTATACCTATAAGTTAAACAATCCTTGTAAATATTTATTGTATGTATGTACCTTACCCAAATAAAATTGTATTGTATTGTATTGTATTGTATTGTATTGTATTAATGACTTAGGTAGAGTGATTTAGGGAGTGGGGGGAGGTGGGGGGTGGGGCGTGGTAGCGTGTGTATATAAATTTTCCATTAATCTATCCATTTATCATAACCATCTATCATCACCCTCCCCACTCCCTCTCCTATTTTACTACCAAACTCCCTCCTCTCGTTCTGGCACCTTCTCCTTCCCTTTTCCTCCCTCTCATAAACCTGCTCATCCTCCATCCTTCTGCCCTTCCCACTCCCGCCCCTATCCCATCCCGCCCTTCCCATCGTCTTCCCTCTCGCCGCAGATCCATCCCATCGTTCTCATTCCTTCAAATGCAGGAATGAGGGATGATGAAACAAAATGCAAGAAAACTTCCTTCAAATGCAGTATTATGCGAAAATCTGAGATATCAAGGCCAAATCACATATCGTGATACTACATGAAATAGTATCGAAATATTGGTAAAAATGAACATATTTACGTAATACCAAACTACATGAAAAACGTGAAAAAGTCACTATTATACCAAATTTGAGGATTTTATCTTCGAATCATAAAGCGACGTTTCGTTATTTTTTAGACCCTAAAAAAAGACGTATAAAGATGTTGCTTCCTATACAAATGATAAAAATCAATGTGTTTTCATTAAAATTAACTAAAATGTTCCTGATTTTCGGTTTATATTACCGATGGAAGATGTGCACGTAAAACCGTTCTAATCCGGCTGATACGTCGATATAGGCAATAAAAACAGAAATTCTCCCCTTTTCAATATCTTACTCTGTATTTAAACGAGAAACAAATAGATGATTGAAAATGCAGTATTTAAGGTTATTTTCTGATCAATTATGTGTTTGCATAATTTTTATCGTATATTTATGAATTAATAACAATAAACTGAAAATTCACAAAAACGTGGAAAAACTGCAAAATATTGCCTAATTCGATGATATTTTGTTTAAATTACATGAAGGAAAAGTGGATTCTAAAGGTCAAAATATTGCTAAATTCGATGATTTTTAGTACAAAACAAAATGCAAGAAAACTTGCTTAAAAATGCATAATATGTGAAATTCTGAGATTTGAAGGCCAAATCACATATCGTGAGAAAACATGAAGTAGTATCGAAATATTGGTAAAAACGAATATATATTCGTAAAATCACACTACATGAATAACGTGAAAAAAGTCACTATATTATCATATTTGAGGATTTTGACTTCAAATCATTGAGCGAGGTTTCGTCTTATTTAGATCCAAGAAAAGATATATGATATATGATATCTTACTCTGTATTTTCACGAGAAACAAATAGTTGATTGAAAATGAAGGTGTTTAAGGTCTCAAATACAAATGATAAAAATCAATGTGTTTTCACTAGAATTAAATAAAATGTTCCTGATTTTCCGTTTATATTACCGAAGGAAGATGTTGGTGTGTGTGTGGTTGAGTGAGGGATGCAGAGGAGTGAGAAAGAGAGTGAGGGATGCAGAGGCTGAAGAGAGAGTTGAAGAGGCTCAAGAGAATGATGCAGAGGCTCAAGAGAGTGATTCAGAAGTTTACGAGAGTGATGCAGAGGCTTAAGAGAGTGATGCAGAGGCTTAAGAAAGTGATGCAGAGGCTCTAAAGAGGGATGCAGAGGCTTAAAAGGGTGATGCAGAGGCTCAAGAGAGTGATGCAGAGTCTCAAGAGAGGGATGCAGGGGCTCAAGAGAGTGATGCAGAGGCTCAAGAGAGTGATTCAGAGGCTTTCGAGAGTGATGCAGAGGCGTAAGAGAGTGATGCAGAGGCTTAAGAGACGGATGCAGAGGCTGAAGAGAGGGATGCAGAGGCTCAAGAGAGGGATGCAGAAGCTTAAGAGAGTGATGCAAAGGCTCAAGCGAGGGATGCAGAGGCTCATGAGAGGGATGCAGGAGAGGGATGCAGATGATCATGTGAGTGATGCAGAGGATCAAGAGAGGGATGTAGAGGCTTAAGAGAGTGATGCAGAGGCTGAAGAGAGTGTTGCAGAGGCTCAAGAGAGTGATGCAGAGGCCAAAGATAGTGATGCAGAGGCTCAAGAGAGTGATACTACATGAAATAGTATCGATATATTGGTAAAAATAAATATATTTACGTAATATCAAACTACTTGGAAAACGTGAAAAAGTCACTATTATACCAAATTTGAGGATTTTAACTTCGAATCATAAAGCGAGGTTTCGTATTATTTAGATCCAAGAAAAGACATATGACAATGTTGTTTCCAATACAAATGATAAAAATCAATGTGTTTTCATTAGAAATAACTAAAATGTTCCTGATTTTCCTTTTATATTACCGATGGAAGATGTACACGTAAAACCGCTCTATTCCGGCTGAAACGTCGATATATGCAAAAAAAACCGAACTTCTCTCCTTTTCAATATCTTACTCAGGATTTTAACGAGAAACAAATAGTTGATTGAAAATGAAGCATTTAAGGGTATTATCTAATCAATTATGTGTTTGCATAATTTTTATCGTATATTTAATGAATTAATAGCAATAAACTGAAAATTGAACAAAAACGTGGAAAAACAGCAAAATATTGCCTAATTCGATGATATTTTGTTTAAATCACATAAGGAAATATGGATGATAAAGGTCAAAATATTGCTAAATTCGATGATTTTTAGTACAAAACAAAATGCAAGAAAACTTGCTTATAAATTCAAAATTTGAGAAATTCTGAGATTTGAAGGCCAAATCACATATCGTGAGAAAACATGAAGTAGTATCGAAATATTGGTAAAAACGAATATATATACGTAAAATCACAGTACATGAATAACGTGAAAAAAGTCACTATATTACCATATTTGAGGATTTTAACTTCAAATCATTGAGCGAGGTTTCGCATTATTTAGATCCAAGAAAAGACATATGACACTGATGTTTCAAATACAAATGATAAAAATCAATGTGTTTTCATTAGAATTAACTAAAATGTGCCTGATTTTTTGTTTATATTACCGATGGAAGATGTACACGTAAAACCGCTCTATTCCGGCTGAAACGTCGATATATGCAATAAAAACAGAACTTCTCCCCTCTCCATTATTATAATTAATTAATAGCAATAAACTAAATTCACAAAAACGTGGAACAACAGCAAAATATTGCCTAATTCGATGATATTTTGTTTACATGACATAAAGGAAAAAGGGATGATAAACGTCAAAATATTGCTGAATTCGATGATTTTTAGTACGAAACAAAATGCAAGAAAACTTGCTTCATATGCAGTATTATGCGAAAATCTGAGATTTGAAGGCCAAATCACATACCGTGATACTACATGAAATAGTATCGATATATTGGTAAAAATGAATATATTTACGTAATATCAAACTACTTGGAAAACGTGAAAAAGTCACTATTATACCAAATTTGAGGATTTTAACTTCGAATCATAAAGCGAGGTTTCGTATTATTTAGATCCAAGAGAAGACATTTGACAATGGTGTTTCCAATACAAATGATAAAAATCAATGTGTTTCATTAGAATTAACTAAAATGTTCCTGATTTTCGGTTTATATTACCGATGGAAGATATACACGTAAAACCGCTCTATTCCGGCTGAAACGTCGATATATGCAATAAAAACCGAACTTCTCTCCTTTTTAATATCTTACTCAGGATTTTAAAGAGAAACAAATAGTTGATTGAAAATGAAGTATTTAAGGATATTATCTAATCAATTATGTGTTTGCATCATTTTTATCGTATATTTAATGAATTAATAACAATAAACTGAATATTCACAAAAACGAGGAAAAACAGCAAAATATTGCCTAATTCGACGATATTTTGTTTAAATAACATAAAGGAAATATGGATGATAAAGGTCAAAATATTGCTAAATTCGATGATTTTTAGTACAAAACAAAATGCAAGAAAACTTGCTTAAAATGCAATATTATGCGAAAATCTGAGATATGAAGGCCAAATCACATATCGTGATACTACATGAAATAGTATCGAAATATTGGTTAAAATGAATATATTTACGTAAATATCAAACTACATGAAAAACGTGAAAAAGTCATTATTATGCCAAATTTGAGGATTTTATCTTCGAATCATAAAACGACGTTTCGTTATTTTTTAGACCCTAAAAAAAGACTTATAAAGATATTGCTTCCAATACAAATGATAAAAATCAATGTGATTTCATTCAAATTAACTAAAATGTTCCTGATTTTCGGTTTATATTACCGATGGAAGATGTGCACGTAAAACCGTTCTAATCCGGCTGAAACGTCGATATATGCAATAAAAACAGAACTTCTCCCCTTTTCAAAGTCTTACTCTGTATTTTAACGAGAAACAAATAGATGATTGAAAATGAAGTATTTAAGGTTATTTTCTGATCAATTATGTGTTTGCATAATTTTTATCGTATATTTAATGAATTAATAGCAATAAACTGAAAATTAAACAAAAACGTGGAAAAACAGCAAAATATTGCCTAATTCGATGATATTTTGTTTAAATAACATAAAGGAAATATGGATGATAAAGGTCAAAATATTGCTAAATTCGATGATTTTTAGTACAAAACAAAATGCAAGAAAACTTACTTAAAAATTCAAAATTTGTGAAATTCTGAGATTTGAAGGCCAAATCACATATCGTGAGAAAACATGAAGTAGTATCGAAATATTGGTAAAAACGAATATATATACGTAAAATCACAGTACATGAATAACGTGAAAAAAGTCACTATATTACCATATTTGAGGATTTTAACTTCAAATCATTGAGCGAGGTTTCGTATTATTTAGATTCAAGAAAAGACATATGACACTGTTGTTTCAAATACAAATGATAAAAATCAATGTGTTTTCATTAGAATTAAATAAAATGTTCCTGATTTTCCGTTTATATTACCGAAGGAAGATGTACACGTAAAACCGCTCTATTCCGGCTGAAACGTCGATATATGCAATAAAACCCGAACTTCTCTCTTTTCAATATGTTACCGCTCCTTATCTTCAATATCTAAAACCGCTCTAATCCGGCTGAAACGTCGATATATGCAATAAAAACAGAACTTCTCCCCTCTCCATTATTACAATGAATTGATAGCAATAAACTGATAATTCACAAAAACGTGGAAAAACAGCAAAATATTGCCTAATTCGATGAGATTTTGTTTATATCACATAAAGGAAAAGGGGATGATAACCGTCAAAATATTGCTGAATTCGATGATTTTTAGTACGAAACAAAATGCAAGAAAACTTGCTTCAAATGCAGTATTTTGCGAAAATCTGAGATTTGAAGGCCAAATCACATACCGTGATACTACATGAAATAGTATCGATATATTGGTAAAAATGAATATATTTACGTAATATCAAACTACTTGGAAAACGTGAAAAAGTCACTATTATACCAAATTTGAGGATTTTAACTTCGAATCATAAAGCGAGGTTTCGTATTATTTAGATCCAAGAGAAGACATTTGACAATGGTGTTTCCAATACAAATGATAAAAATCAATGTGTTTCATTAGAATTAACTAAAATGTTTCTGATTTTCGGTTTATATTACCGATGGAAGATATACACGTAAAACCGCTCTATTCCGGCTGAAACGTCGATATATGCAATAAAAACCGAGCTTCTCTCCTTTTTAATATCTTACTCAGGATTTTAAAGAGAAACAAATAGTTGATTGAAAATGAAGTATTTAAGGATATTATCTAATCAATTATGTGTTTGCATCATTTTTATAGTATATTTAATGAATTAATAACAATAAACTGAATATTCACAAAAACAAGGAAAAACAGCAAAATATTGCCTAATTCGATGATATTTTGTTTATATCACATAAAGGAAAAGGGGATGATAAACGTCAAAATATTGCTGAATTCGATGATTTTTAGTACGAAACAAAATGCAAGAAAACTTGCTTAAAAATGCAATATTATGCGAAAATCTGAGATATGAAAGCCAAATGATACTTTTGGTATACAAATGATACAAATATCGTGATACTACATGAAATAGTATCGAAATATTGGTAAAAATGAATATATTTACGTAATATCAAACTACATGAAAAACGTGAAAAAGTCATTATTATGCCAAATTTGAGGATTTTAACTTCGAATCATAAAGCGACGTTTCGTTATTTTTTAGACCCTAACAAAAGACGTATAAAGATGTTGCTTCCTATACAAATGATAAAAATCAATGTGTTTTCATTAAAATTAACTAAAATGTTTCTGATTTTCGGTTTATATTACCGATGGAAGATGTGCACGTAAAACCGTTCTAATCCGGCTGAAACGTCGATATATGCAATAAAAACAGAACTTCTCCCCTTTTTAATATCTTACTCTGTATTTTAACGAGAAACAAATAGATGATTGAAAATGCAGTATTTAAGGTTATTTTCTGGTCAATTATGTGTTTGCATAATTTTTATCGTATATTTATGAATTAATAACAATAAACTGAAAATTCAAAAAACGTGGAAAAACGGCAAAATATTGCCTAATCCGATGATATTTTGTTTAAATCACATTAAGGAAAGGTGGATTCTAAAGGTCAAAATATTGCTAAATTCGATGATTTTTAGTACAAAACAAAATGCAAGAAAACTTGCTTAAAAATGCATAATTTGTGAAATTCTGAGATTTGAATGCCAAATCACATATCGTGAGAAAACATGAAGTAGTATCGAAATATTGGTAAAAACGAAAATATATACGTAAAATCACACTACATGAATAACGTGAAAAAAGTCACTATATTATCATATTTGAGGATTTTGACTTCAAATCATTGAGCGAGGTTTCGTCTTATTTAGATCCAAGAAAAGATATATGATATATGATATCTTACTCTGTATTTTCACGAGAAACAAATAGTTGATTGAAAATGAAGGTGTTTAAGGTCTCAAATACAAATGATAAAAATCAATGTGTTTTCATTAGAATTAAATAAAATGTTCCTGATTTTCCGTTTATATTACCGAAGGAAGATGTACACGTAAAATCGCTCTATTCCGGCTGAAACGTCGATATATGCAATAAAAACCGAACTTCTCTCCTTTTCAATATCTTACTCAGGATTTTAACGAGAAACAAATAGTTGATTGAAAATGAAGTATTTAAGGATATTATCTAATCAATTATGTGTTTGCATCATTTTTATCGCATATTTAATGAATTAATAACAATAAACTGAATATTCACAAAAACGTGGAAAAACAGCAAAATGTTGCCTAATTCGATGATATTTTGTTTATATCAGCATCCTTCTCTTGAGCCTCTGCAGCACTCTCTTGAGAATCTGCATCATTCTCTTGAGCCTCTGCATCTGTCTCTTAAGCCTCTGCATCATTCTCCTGAGCCTCTGCATCCCTCTCTTAAGCCTCTGCATCATTTTCTTGAGCCTCTGCATCACTCTCTCGAGTCTTTGCATCACTCTCTTCATCCTCTGCATCCCTCTCTTGAACTCCTGCATCCCTCTCATGAGCCTCTGCATCCTTGTCTTGAGCCTCTGCATCACTCTCTTAAGCCTCTGCATCCGCATGCAGGCGATGAGTCACAATAACGTGGCTGAAGTATGTTGACCAGACCACACACTAGAAATTGAAGGGACGACGACGTTTCGGTCCGTCCTGGACCATTCTCAAGTCGATTGTGATGAGGAGGTAGGGACAGGCAATAAATACGCAAGAGAGAGCTGAGGAGGAAAGTCAGGTGTAGGGGATAGTAGTAATGAGAACTGCAGCAGGCCTATTGGCCCATACGAGGCAGCTCCTATTATAACCACCGAAGGAGATAGTAAAAGGAAAAAAGAAGAGGATAGCAAGGGAGCGTAGGAGAAGACAATGAACAGAAAAAGGGAGAAGAGAGAAAGAAAAGGAAAGAGAAAGAAAGAAATGGAAGGGGGAAAGCTTATGTTAAGTCACGTTTGTTAGAAAGATTAGAGCATTTGAGTATATACTGTGAAAGGGAAGAGTCCACAGCAACAAAGCCAGGACTCAAGTTCATGTTGGGTACATTGTTTATAAGAGCCGATTCTACAAGACGGCGTCTGTGTAGAGTAGAGGCAGGAAAGATTATTTTGGAGGAAGACCAATCAATGGGATGATTAGAATCCCTCAAATGGCAGAAGAGAGCATTGTTAGTGTCTGCAGACTTAACACTTCTCTTGTGTCTCGAAACGTCGTCGTCCTTTCAATTTCTAGTGTGTGGTCTGGTCAACATACCTCTGCATCCCTCTCTTGATCCTCTGCATCCCCATTTTGACCCTCTGCATTTCTTTCTTAAGCCTCAGCATCCCTCTATTGAGCCTCTGCATCATTCTCTTGAGCCTCTGCATCCCTCTCTTAAGCCTCTGCATCATTCTCTTGAGCCTTGGCATCATTCTCTCGATCCTTTGCATCCCTCTCTTGAACTCCTGAATCCCTCTCATGAGCCTATGCATCCCTCTCTTCAGCCTTTGCATCACTCTCTTAAGCCTCTGCATCCCTCTCTTCAGCCTCTGCATCACTCTCGTAATCCTCTGCATCACTCTCTTGAGCCTCTGCATAACTCTCTTCAGCCTCTGCAACACTCTCTTCAGCCTCTGCATCACTCTCTTAACCCTCTGAATCCCGCTCTTGAGCCTCTGAATCCCTCTTTTGAACCTCTGCATAACTCTCTCGAGGCTCTGCATCCCTCTCATGAGCCTCTGCACCCCCCTCTTGAGCTTTGCATCACTCTCCTAAGCCTCTGCATCCCTCTCATGAGCCTCTGCATCACTCTCAAAAGCCTCTGCATCTCTCTCATGAGCCTTTGCATCCCTCTCTTGAGTCTCTGCATCCCTCTCATGAGCCTCTGCATCCCTCTCTTAAGCATCTGCATCATTCTCTAAAGCCTCTGCATCACTCTCGTAAGCCTCTGAATCACTCTCATGAGGACCTGCATCCATCTTTTGAGCCTCTGCACCACTCTCTTGAGCCTCCGCATCACCCTTTTAAGCCTCTGCATCCCTCTTTTGAGCCTTTGCATCACTTTCTTACGAATCTGCCTCCCTCTCTTGAGCCTCTGCATCCCTCTCTTGAACTCCTGCATCCCTCTCATGAGCCTCTGCATCCCTCTCTTAAGCCTTTGCACTACCCTCTTAAGCCTCTGCATCCCTCTCTTGAGCCCCTGCATCCCTCTCTTAAGCTTCTGCATCACTCTCTTAAGGCTCTGCATAACTCTCGAAAGCCTCAGAATCACTCTCTTGAGCCTCTGCATCCCTCTCTTGAGCCTCTGCATCACTCGCTTCAGCCTCTGCATCCCTCTCTTGAGCCTCTGCATCATTCTCCAAGGCCTCTGCATCATCTCTTTAGCCTCTGCATCACTCTCTTGAGCCTCTACATCCCTCTTTTGAGCCTCTGCATCACTCTCTTGAGCCTCGTCATCCCTCTTTTAAGCCTATGCATCACTCTTTTGAGCCTCTGCATCACTCTGTAAAGCCTCTGCATCCCTCTCTTAAGCCTCTGCATCATTCTCTTGAGACTTGGCATCATTCTCTCGATCTTTTGCATCACTCTCTTCACCCTCTGCATCCCTCTCTTGAACTCCTGCATCCCTCTCATGAGCCTATGCATCCCTCTCTTCAGCCGTTGCATCACTCTCTTAAGCCTCTGCATCCCTCTCTTCAGCCTCTGCATCAGTCTCGTAAGCCTCTGCATCACTCTCTTGAGCCTCTGCATAACTCTCTTCAGCCTCTGCAACACTCTCTTCAGCCTCTGCATCACTCTCTTAACCCTTTGAATCCCGCTCTTGAGCCTCTGAATCCCTCTTTTGAACCTCTGCATCACTCTCTCGAGCCTCTGCATCCCTCTCATGAGCCTCTGCATCCCCCTCTTGAGCCTTTGCATCACTCTCCTAAGCCTCTGCATCCCTCTCATGAGCCTCTGCATCACTCTCAAAAGCCTCTGCATCCCTCTCTTGTGCCTCTGCATCCCTCACTTGAGCCTCTGCATCTCTCTCATGAGCCTCTGCATCCCTCTCTTGAGTCTCTGCATCCCTCTCTTGATCCTCTGCATCCCTCTCTTAAGCATCTTCATCATTCTCTAAAGCCTCTGCATCTCTCTCGTAAGCCTCTGAATCACTCTCATGAGGACTTGCATCCATCTTTTGAGCCTCTGCACCACTCTCTTGAGCCTCCGCATCACAATTTTAAGCCTCTGCATCCCTCTTTTGAGCCTTTGCATCACTTTCTTACGAATCTGCCTCCCTCTCTTGAGCCTCTGCATCCCTCTCTTAAACTCCTGCATCCCTCTCATGAGCCTCTGCATCCCTCTCTTGAGACTTTGCACTACCCTCTTAAGCCTCTGCATCCCTCTCTTGAGCCCCTGCATCCCTCTCTTAAGCTTCTGCATCACTCTCCTAAGGCTCTGCATCACTCTCGAAAGCCTCTGAATCACTCTCTTGAGCCTCTGCATCCCTCTCATGAGCCTCTGCATCACTCGCTTGAGCCTCTGCATCCCTCTCTTGAGCCTCTGCATCATTCTCCAAGGCCTCTGCATCATCTCTTTAGCCTCTGCATCACTCTCTTGAGCCTCTACATCCCTCTCTTGAGCCTCTGCATCACTCTCTTGAGCCACGTCATCCCTCTTTTAAGCCTATGCATCACTCTTTTGAGCCTCTGCATCACTCTGTTAAGCCTCTGCATCCCTCTCTTGAGCCTCTGTATCACTCTCTTGAGCCTCTGCATCACTCTCATGAGCCTCTGCATCACTATCCTGAGCCTCTGCATCACTCTCCTGAGCCTCTGCATCCCACTCTTAAGCCTCTGCATCACTCTCTTGAGCCTCAGCATCACTCTCTCTATCATCTGCATCACTCTCTTCTGCCTCTGCATTACTCTCTTGAGCATCTGCATCACTCTCTCGAGCCTCTGCATCACTCTCTTGAGCCTCTGCATCCGTCTCTTGAGTCAGTGCAACACTCTCTTAAGCCTCTGCATCACTCTCTTGAGCCTCTGCATCACCCTTTCATGCCTCTGCATCCCTCTTTTGAGCCTTTGCATCACTTTCTTGAACTCCTGCATCCCTCTCATGAGCCTCTGCATCCCTCTCGAGAGCCTCTGCATCACTCTCGTCAGGCTCTGCATCCCTCTCTTGAGCCTCTGCATCATTCTCCAAGGCCTATGCATCACTCTCTTGAGCCTCTGCATCACTCTCTTGAGCCTCTACATCCCTCTCTTGAGCCTCTGCATCACTCTCTTGAGCCTCGTCCTCTCTCTCTTAAGCCTCTGCATCACTCTTTTGAGCCTCTGCATTACTTTCTTGAGCCTCTGCAACACTCTCTTCAGCCTTTGCATCACTCTCTTAAGCCTCTGCTTCACTCTCTTCGGCCTCATCATCAGTCTCTTGAGCTTCTACATCTCTCTCTTGATCCTCTGCATCACTCACATGAGCATCTGCATCCCTCTCTTAAATCTCTGCATCACTCTCTTGAGCCTCTGCATTCCTCTCTTAAGCCTCTGCATCACTCTCTTGAGCCTCTGCATCCCTCTCTTGAACTCCTGCATCCCTCTTATGAGCCTCTGCATCCCTCTCTTGAGCTTTTCCATCACTCTCTTAAGCCTCTGCATCCCTCTCAAGAGCCTCTGCATCCCTCTCTTGAGCCTCTGCATCCCTCTCTTGAGCCCTTGCATCCCTCTTTTGAGCTATTGAATCCCTCTCTAGAGCCTCTGCATCACTCTCTCGAGCTTCTGCATCACTCTTTCGAGCTTCTGCATCCCTCGCTTGAGCCTCTGCATCTCTCTCTTCAGCCTCTGCATCATTCTCTTAAGCCTCTGCATCCCTCTCTGGAGCCTCAGCATCCCTCTCTTGAGCCTCTGCAGCACTCTCTTGAGCATCTGCATCATTCTCTTGAGCCTCTGCATCCGTCTCTTAAGCCTCTGCATCATTATCCTGAGCCTCTGCATCCCTCTCTTAAGCTTCTGCATCATTTTCTAGAGCCTCTGCATCACTCTCTCGAGTCTTTGCATCACTCTCTTCATCCTCTGCATCCCTCTCTAGAAGTCCTTCATCCCTCTCATGAGCCTCTGCATCCCTCTCTTGAGCCTCTGCATCACTCTCTTAAGCCTCTGCATCCTTCTCTTGAGCCTCTGCATCCCTATTTTGACCCTCTGCATCTCTTTCTTAAACCTCAGCATCTCTCTGTTGAGCCTCTGCAGCACTCTCATGAGCCTCTGCATCATTCTCTGGAGCCTTTGCATACCTCTCTTTAGCCTTTACATCATTCTCTTGAGCCTCTGCATCCCGCTCTTAAGCCTCTGGATCATTCTCTTGAGCCTTGGCATCACTCTCTTGAGCCTTTGCATCACTCTCTTCATCCTCTTCATCCCTCTCTTGAACTCCTGCATCCCTCTCATGAGCCTCTGCATCCCTCTCTTCAGCCTTTGCGTCACTCTCTTAAGCCTCTGCATCCCTCTCTTGAGCCTCTGCATAACTCTCTTCAGCCTCTGAAACACTCTCTTCAGCCTCTGCATCACTCTCTTAACCCTCTGAATCCCGCTCTTGAGCCTCTGAATCCCTCTTTTGAACCTCTGCATCACTCTCTCGAGCCTCTGCATCCCTCTCATGAGCCTCTGCATCCCCCTCTTGAGCCTTTGCATCACTCTCCTAAGCCTCTGCATCCCTCTCATGAGCCTCTGCATCACTCTCAAAAGGCTCTGCATCCCTCTCTTGTGCCTCTGCATCCCTCACTTGAGCCTCTGCATCACTCTCATGAGCCTCTGCATCCCTCTCTTGAGTCTCTGCATCCCTCTCTTGAGCCTCTGCATCCCTCTCTTAAGCATCTGCATCATTCTCTAAATCCTCTGCATCACTCTCGTAAGCCTCTGAATCACTCTCATGAGGACCTGCATCCATCTTTTGAGCCTCTGCACCACTCTCTTGAGCCTCCGCATCACCCTTTTAAGCCTCTTTTGAGCCTTTGCATCACTTTCTTACGAATCTGCCTCCCTCTCTTGAGCCTCTGCATCCCTCTCTTGAACTCCTGCATCCCTCTCATGAGCCTCTGCATCCCTCTCTTGAGCCTTTACACTACCCTCTTAGGCCTCTGCATCCCTCTCTTCAGCCCCTGCATCCCTCTCTTAAGCTTCTGCATCACTCTCGTAAGCCTCTGCATCACTCTCGAAAGCCTCTGAACCACTCTCGAAAGCCTCTGCATCACTCGCTTCAGCCTCTGCATCCCTCTCTTGAGCCTCTGCATCATTCTCCAAGGCCTCTGCATCATCTCTTTAGCCTCTGCATCACTCTCTTGAGCCTCTAGATCCCTCTCTTGAGCCTCTGCATCACTTTCTTGAGCCTCGTCATCCCTCTTTTAAGCCTATGCATCACTCTTTTGAGCCTCTGCATCACTCTCTTGAGCCTCTGCATCACTCTCTTGAGCCTCTGCATCACTATCTTGAGCCTCTGCATCACTCTCCTGAGCCTCTGCATCCCTCTCTTAAGCCTCTGCATCACTCTCTTGAGCCTCTGCATCACTCTCTTGAGCCTCTGCATCCGTCTCTTGAGTCAGTGCATCACTCTCTTAAGCCTCTGCATCACTCTCTTGAGCCTCTGCATCACCCTTTCATGCCTCTGAATCCCTCTCTAGAACTCCTGCATCCCTCTCATGAGCCTCTGCATCCCTCTCTTGAGCCTCTGCATCAGTCTCTTCATCCTCTGCATCCCTCTCTAGAACTCCTGCATCCCTCTCATGAGCCTCTGCATCCCTCTCTTGAGCCTCTGCATCACTCTCTTCATCCTCTGCATCCCTCTCTAGAACTCCTGCATCCCTCTCATGAGCCTCTGCATCCCTCTCTTGAGCCTCTGCATCACTCTCTTAAGCCTCTGCATCATTCTCTTGAGCCTCTGCATCCCTATTTTGACCCTCTGCATCTCTTTCTTAAGCCTCAGCATCCCTCTATTGAGCCTCTGCAGCACTCTCATGAGCCTCTGCATCATTCTCTTAAGCCTCTGCATCACTCTCTTGAGCCTCTGCATCACCCTTTCATGCCTCTGCATCCCTCTCTAGAACTCCTGCATCCCTCTCATGAGCCTCTGCATCCCTCTCATGAGCCTCTGCATCCCTCTCTTCAGCCTTTGCGTCACTCTCTTAAACCTCTGCATCCCTCTCTTGAGCCTCTGTGTCACTCTCATGAGCCTCAGCATCCCTCTCTTAAGCCTCTGAATCACTCTCTTGAGCCTCTGCATCCCTCTCTTAAGCCACTGCATCACTCTCATGAGCCTCTGCATCCCTCTCTTGAACTCCTGCATCCCTCTCATGAGCCTCTGCATCCTTCTCTTGAGCCTTTGCAACACTCGTAAACCTCTGCATCCCTCTCTTGAGCCTCTGCATCACTCTCAAAAGCCTCTGCATTACTATCTTGAGCCTCTGCATCCCTCTCTTGAGCCCCTGCATCTCCCTCTTGAGCCTCTGCATCCCGCTCTTAAGCCTCTGCATCACTCTCTTCAACCTCTGCATCACTCTATTGAGCCTCTGCATCACTCTCTTGAGCCTCTACATCCCTCTCTTGGGCCTCTGCATCACAATCTTGAGCCTTAGCATCCCTCTCATAAGCCTCTGAATCCCTCGCTTGAGCCTTTGCATCACTCGCTTGATCCTCTGCATCACTCTCTTCATCCTCTGCATACTTCTCTTGAGCATCCGCATCACTCACTTATGCCCCTGCATCCCTCTCTTTAGCCTCTGCATCACTCTCTTGAGCCTCTACATCACCCTTTTAGGTCTCTGCATCCCTATTTAGAGCTTTAGCATCACTTTCATAAGCCTCCGCATCCCTTTCTTGAGCCTCTGCATCCCTCTCATGGACCTCTGCATCCCTCTCCTAAGTCTTTGCATCACTCTCTTAAGCCTCTGCATCCCTCTCTTGAGCCTCTGCATCACTCTCTTAAGCCTCTGCATCCCTCTCTTGAGCCTCTGCATCACTCTCGTAAGCCTCTGCATCCCTCTCTTAAGCCTCTGCATCATTCTCTTCAGCCTCTGCATTCCTCTCTTAAGCCTCTGCATCACTCTCTTGATCCTCTGCATCCCTCTTTTAAGCCTCTGCATCATTATCTAATATCATCTAACTCGATGATATTTTGTTTATATCACATAAAGGAAAAGGGGATGATAAACGTCAAAATATTGCTGAATTCCATGATTTTTAGTACAAAACAAAATGCAAGAAAACTTGCTTAAAATGCAATATTATGCGAAAATCTGAGATATGAAGGCCCAATCACATACCGTGATACTATATGAAATAGTATCGAAATATTTGTAAAAATGAATATATTTACCTAATATCAAACTACATGAAAAACGTGAAAAAATCACTATTATACCAAATTTGAGGATTTTAACTTCGACTCATAAAGCGTGGTTTCGTATTATTTAGATCCAAGAAAAGACATATGGCAATGTTGTTTCCAATACAAATGATAAAAATCAATGTGTTTCATTAGAATTAACTAAAATGTTCCTGATTTTCCGTTTATATTACCGATGGAAGATGTACACGTAAAACCGCTCTATTCCGGCTGAAACGTCGATATATGCAATAAAAACCGAACTTCTCTCCTTTTCAATATCTTACTCAGGATTTTAACGAGAAACAAATAGTTGATTGAAAATGAAGTATTTAAGGATATTATCTAATCAATAATGTGTTTGCATCATTTTTATAGTATATTTAATGAATTAATAACAATAAACTGAATATTCACAAAAACGTGGAAAAACAGCAAAATTTTGCCTAATTCGATGATATTTTGTTTATATCACATAAAGGAAAAGGGGATGATAAACGTCAAAATATTGCTGAATTCGATGATTTCTAGTACGAAACAAAATGCAAGAAAACTTCCTTCAAAAGCAATATTATGCAAAAATCTGAGATATGAAGGCCAAATCACATATCGTGATACTACATGAAATAGTATCGAAATATTGGTTAAAACGATTATATTTACGTAATATCAAACTACATGAAAAACGTAAAAAAGTCACTATTATACCAAAATTGAGGATTTTAACTTCGAATCATTGAGCGAGGTTTCGTATTGTTTAGATCTAAGAAAAGACATTTGACAATATTGTTTCCAATACAAATGATAAAAATCAATGTGTTTCATTAGAATTAACTAAAATGTTCCTGAATTTCCGTTTATATTACCGATGGAAGATGAACACGTAAAACCGCTCTATTCCGGCTGAAACGTCGATATATGCAATAAAAACATAACTTCTCTCCTTTTCAATATCTTACTCAGTATTTTAACGAGATACAAATAGATGATTGAAAATGAAGTATTTAAGGTTATTTTCTGATCAATTATGTTTTTGCATAATTTTTATCGTATATTTAATGAATTAATACCAATAAACTGAAAATTCACAAAAACGTGGAAAAACGGCAAAATTTTGCCTAATTCGATGATATTTTGTTTAAATCACCTAAAGGAAAATGGGATGATAACGGTCAAAATATTGCTAGATTCGATGATTTTTAGTACACAACAAAATGCAAGAAAACTTGCTTAAAAATGCAAAATTTGCGAAATTCTGAGATTTGAAGGCCAAATCACATACCGTGATACTACATGAAATAGTATCGAAATATTGGTAAAAATGAATATATTTACGTAATATCAAACTACATGAAAAACGTGAAAAAGTCACTATTATACCAAATTTGAGGATTTTAACTTCGAATCATAAAGCGAGGTTTCGTATTATTTAGATCCAAGAAAAGACATTTGAAAATGTTGTTTCCAATGCAAATGATAAAAATCAATGTGTTTCATTAGAATTAACTAAAATGTTCCTGATTTTCCGTTTATATTACCGATGGAAGATGTACACGTAAAACCGTTCTAATCCGGCTGAAACGTCGATATATGCAATAAAAACAGAACTTCTCCCGTTTTCAATATCTTACTCAGTATTTTAACGAGAAACAAATAGTTGATTGAAAATGAAGTATTTAAGGTTATTTTCTGATCAATTATGTGTTTGCATCATTTTTATCGTATATTTAATGAATTAATAACAATAAACTGAAAATTCACAAAACGTGGAAAAACAGCAAAATATTGCATAATTCGATGATATTTTGTTTATATCACATGAAGGAAAAGGAGGATGACAAACGTCAAAACATTACTAAATTCGATGATTTATAGTACGAAACAAAATGCAAGAAAACTTGCTTAAAATGCAGTATTATGCGAAAATCTGAGATTTGAAGGCCAAATCACATACAGTGATACTACATGAAATAGTATCAAAATATTGGTAAAATTAATATATTTAAATAATATCAAACTACATGAAAAACGTGAAAAAGTCACTATTATACCAAATTTGATGATTTTAACTTCGAATCATAAAGCGAGGTTTCGTATTATTTAGATCCAAGAAAAGACATTTGACAATATTGTTTCCAATGCAAATGATAAAAATCAATGTGTTTCATTAGAATTAACTAAAATGTTCCTGATTTTCCGTTTATATTACCGATGGAAGATGTACATGTAAAACCGCTCTATTCCGGCTGAAACGTCGATATATGCAATAAAAACCGAACTTCTCTCCTTTTCAATATCTTACTCAGTATTTTAACGAGAAACAAATAGATGATTGAAAATGAAGTATTTAAGGTTATTTTCTGATCAATTATGTTTTTGCATAATTTTTATCGTATATTTAATGAATTAATACCAATAAACTGAAAATTCACAAAAACGTGGAAAAACGGCAAAATTTTGCCTAATTCGATGATATTTTGTTTAAATCACCTAAAGGAAAATGGGATGATAACGGTCAAAATATTGCTAGATTCGATGATTTTTAGTACACAACAAAATGCAAGAAAACTTGCTTAAAAATGCAAAATTTGCGAAATTCTGAGATTTGAAGGCCAAATCACATACCGTGATACTACATGAAATAGTATCGAAATATTGGTAAAAATGAATATATTTACGTAATATCAAACTACATGAAAAACGTGAAAAAGTCACTATTATACCAAATTTGAGGATTTTAACTTCGAATCATAAAGCGAGGTTTCGTATTATTTAGATCCAAGAAAAGACATATGACAATGTTGTTTCCAATACAAATGATAAAAATCAATGTGTTTTTATTAAAATTAACTAAAATGTTCCTGATTTTCGGTTTATATTACCGATGGAAGATGTACACGTAAAACCGTTCTAATCCGCCTGAAACGTCGATATATGCAATAAAAACCGAACTTCTCTCCTTTTCAATATCTTACTCAGGATTTTAACGAGAAACAAATAGTTGATTGAAAATGAAGTATTTAAGGATATTATCTAATCAATTATGTGTTTGCATCATTTTTATAGTATATTATATTGAATTAATAACAATAAACTGATATTTCATAAAACGTGGAAAAACAGCAAAATATTGCGTAATTCGATGATATTTTGTTTATATCACATGAAGGAAAAGGGGGATGATAAACGTCAAAACATTACTAAATTCGATGATTTATAGTACGAAACAAAATGCAAGAAAACTTGCTTAAAATGCAGAATTATGCGAAAATCTGAGATTTGAAGGCCAAATCACATACAGTGATACTACATGAAATAGTATCAAAATATTGGTAAAATTAATATATTTAAATAATATCAAACTACATGAAAAACGTGAAAAAGTCACTATTATACCAAATTTGATGATTTTAACTTCGAATCATAAAGCGAGGTTTCGTATTATTTAGATCCAAGAAAAGACATTTGACAATATTGTTTCCAATGCAAATGATAAAAATCAATGTGTTTCATTAGAATTAACTAAAATGTTCCTGATTTTCCGTTTATATTACCGATGGAAGATGTACATGTAAAACCGCTCTATTCCGGCTGAAACGTCGATATATGCAATAAAAACCGAACTTCTCTCCTTTTCAATATCTTACTCAGGATTTTAACGAGAAACAAATAGTTGATTGAAAATGAAGTATTTAAGGATATTATCTAATCAATTATGTGTTTGCATCATTTTTATAGTATATTTAATGAATTAATAACAATAAACTGAATATTGACAAAAATGTGGAAAAACAGCAAAATTTTGCCTAATTCGATGATATTTTGTTTATATCACATAAAGGAAACGGGGATGATGAACGTCAAAATATTGCTGAATTCGATGATTTCTAGTACGAAACAAAATGCAAGAAAACTTGCTTCAAATGCAATATTATGCGAAAATCTGAGATATGAGGGCCAAATCACATATTGTGATACTATATGAAATAGTATCAAAATATTGGAAAAAATGAATATTTTACGTAATATCAAACTACATGAAAAACATGAAAAAGTCATTATTATGCCAAATTTGAGGATTTTAACTTCGAATCATAAAGCAAGGTTTCGAATTATTTAGATCCAAGAAAAGACATATGACACTGTTGTTTCAAATACAAATGATAAAAATCAATGTGTTTTCATTAGAATTAACTAAAATATTCCTGATTAGGCTTAAGAGAGTGATGCAGAGGCTCAAGAGAGTGATGCAGAGGTTCAAGAGAGTAATGCAGAGGCTCAAGAGAGTGATGCTGAGGCTCAAGAGAGTGATGCAGAGGTTTAAGAGAGGGATGCAGAGGCTCAAAAGAGTGATGCAGAGGCTCAAGATAGTGATGCAGAGGCTCAAGAGAGTGATGTAGAGGCTCAAGAGAGTGATGCATAGGCTCAAGAGAGGGATGCAGAGGCTTAATAGAGTGATGCAGAGGCTCAAAAGAGTGATGCAGAGGCTTAAGAGAGGGATGACGAGGCTCAAGAGAGTGATGCAGAGGCTCAAGATAGTGATGCAGAGGCTCAAGAGAGGGATGCAGAGGCTCAAAAGAGTGATGCAGAGGCTTAAGAGAGGGATTACGAGGCTCAAGATAGTGATGCAGAGGCTCAAGAGAGTGATTCAGAGGCTCAAGAGAGTGATGCAGAGGCCTTGGAGAATGATGCAGAGGCTCAAGAGAGTGATGCAGAGCCTTAAGAGAGTGATGCAGAGGCTTAAGAGAGGGATGCAGAGGCTCAAGAAAAGAATGCAGAGGCTTAAGAGGGTGGTGCAAAGGCTCAAGAGAGGGAAGCAGAGGCTCATGAGAGGGATGCAGGAGTTCAAGAGATTGATGCAGAGGCTCAAGAGACGGATGCAGATTCGTAAGAAAGTGATGCATAGGCTCAAAAGAGGGATGCAGAGGCTTAAAAGGGTGATGCGGAGGCTCATGAGAGTGATTCAGAGGCTTACGAGAGTGATGCAGAGGCTTAAGAGAATGATGCAGAGGCTTAAGAGAGGGATGCAGAGGCTCAAGAGAGGGATGCAGAGACTCAAGAAAGGGATGCAGAGGCTCATGAGAGAGATGCACAGGCTCATGTTAGGGATGCAGAGGCACAAGAGAGGGATGCAAAGGCTTTTGAGAGTGATGCAGAGGCTCATAAGAGGGATGCAGACGCTTAGGAGAGTGATGCAAAGGCTCAAGAGAGGGATGCTGAGGCTCATGAGAGGGATGCAAAGGCTCGAGAGAGTGATGCAGAGGTTCAAAAGAGGGATTCAGATGCACAAGAGAGGGATTCAGAGGGTTAAGAGAGTGATGCAGAGGCTGAAGAGAGTGTTGCAGAGGCTGAAGAGAGTTATGCAAAGGCTCAAGAGAGTGATGCAGAGGCTTACGAGAGTGATGCAGAAGCTGAAGAGAGGGATGCAGAGGCTTAAGAGTGTGATGCAAAGGCTCGAGAGAGTAATGCCAAGGCTCAAGAGAATGATGCAGAGGCTTAAGAGAGGGATACAGAGGCTCAAGAGAATGATGCAGAGGCTCAAGAGAGTGCTGCAGAGGCTCAATAGAGGGATGCTGAGGCTTAAGAAAGGGATGCAGAGGGTCAAAATAGGGATGCAGAGGCTCAAGTGAGGGATGCAGAGGCTTAAGAGAGTGATGCAGAGGCTCAAGAGAGGGATGCAGAGGCTCATGAGAGGGATGCAGGAGTTCAAGAGAGGGATGCAGAGGATGAGGAGAGTGATGCAAAGACTCGAGAGAGTGATGCAGTGGCTCAAGAAAATGATGCAGAGGCTTAAGAGAGGGATGGAGAGGCTCAGGAAAATGATGCAGAGGCTTAGGAGATAGATGCAGAGGCTCAAGAGAATGATGCAGATGCTCAAGAGAGTGCTGCAGAGGCTCAAGAGAGGGATGCTGAGGCTCCAGAGAGGGATGCAGAGGCTTAAGAGAGTGATGCAGAGGCTGAAGAGAGGGATGCAGAAGCTCGACAGAGTGATGCAGAAGCTCGAGAGAGTGATGCAGAGGCTCTAGAGAGGGATTCAGAGGCTCAAGAGAGGGATGCAGTGGCTCAAGACAGGGATGCAGAGGCTCAAGAGAGGGATGAAGAGGCTCTTGAGAGGGATGCAGAGGCTTAAGAGAGTGATGGAAAGGCTCAAGAGAGGGATGCAGAGGCTCATGAGAGGGATGCAGAGGCTTAAGAGAGGGATGCAGAGGCTCAAGAGAGTGATGCAGAGATTTAAAAGAGGGATGCAGATGCTCATGTGAGTGATGCAGAGGATCAAGAGAAGGATGTAGAGGCTTAAGAGAGTGAAGAAGAGGCCGAAGAGAGTGATGCAGAGGCTTAAGAGAGTGATGCAGAGGCACAAGAGAGTGATGCAGAGGCTCAAGAGAGTGATGCTGAGGCGCAAGAGAGTGATGCAGAGGCTTAAGAGAGGGATGCAGAGGCTCAAAAGAGTGATGCAGAGGCTCAAGATAGTGATGCAGAGGCTCAAGAGAGTGATGCAGAGGCTCAAGAGAGTGATGCAGAAGCTCAATAGAGTGATGTTGAGGCTCAAGATAGTGATGCAGAGGCTCAAGAGAGTTATGCAGAGGCTCAGGAGAGTGATGCAGAGGCTCAAGAGAAGGATGTAGAGACTCAAGAGAGTGATGCAGAGATTTACGAGAGGGATGCAAAGGCTCAAGAGAGGGATGTAGAGGCTCAAGAGAGTGATGCAGAAGCTCAATAGAGTGATGTTGAGGCTTAAGAAAGTGATGCAGAGGCTTAATAAAGGGGATGCAGAGGCTCAACAGAGGTTGAAGAAAGTGATGCAAAGGCTTAAGAGAGTGATGCAAGGCTCAAGAGAGGGATGCAGAGGCGCATGGGAGGGATGCAGGAGTTCAAGTGAGGGATGCAGAGGCTCAAGAAAGGGATGCAGAGGCTTAAGAAATGATGCAGAGGCTCAAAATAGGGATACAGAGGCTTAAGAGGGTGATGCAGAGGCTCAGGAGAGGGATGCAGAGGCTCAAGAGAGTGATGCAGAGACTCAAGAGAGTTATGCAGAGGCGCAATAGAGTGATGCAGAGGCTTACGAGAGTGATGCAGAGGCTCAAGAGAGGGATGCAGGGGCTTAAGAGAGTGATGCAGAGGCTCAAGAGAGGGATGCAAAGGCTTAAGAGAGTGATGCAAACTCTATTGACACCCTCCGCATAACTCTCTTGAGTCTCTGCATCACTCTGCATCACTGCATATCACTCTCTTGAGCCTCTACATCACTCTCTTGAGCCTCTGCATCACTCTCTTGATCCTCTGCATCACTCTCTTGAGCCTCTACATCACTCTTATGAGCCTCTGCATCACTCTCTTGATCCTCTGCATCACTCTCATGAGCCTCTGAATCACTCTCTTGATCCTCTGCATCACTCTCTTGAGCCTCTGCATCATTCTCTTGAGCCTCTGCTTCCCTCTCTTAAAACTCTACATCACTCTATTGAGCCTCTGCATCACTCTCTTGAGCCTCTGCATCACTCTCTTGAGCCTCTGCATCACTCTCTTGAGCCTCTGCATCACTCTCATAAGCCTCTGCTTCCCTCTCTTGATCTTCTACATCACTCTCTAGAGCGTCCACATCACTCTCTTGATCCTCTGCATCACTCTCTTGAGCCTCTACATCACTCTCTTGAGCCTCTGCATCAATCTCTTGATCCTCTGCATCACTCTCTTGAGCCTCTGAATCACTCTCTTGATCCTCTGCATCACTCTCTTGAGCCTCTGCATCACTCTCTTGAGCCTCTGCATCACTCTCATAAGCATCTGCTTCCCTCTCTTGATCTTCAACATCACTCTCTAGAGCGTCCACATCACTCTCTTGATCCTCTGCATCACTCTCTTGAGCCTCTGCATCACTCTCTTGAGCCTCTGCATCACTCTCTTGAGCCTCTGCACCTCTGCCTTGAGCCTCTGCATCACTCTTTTATGCCTGTGCATCCCTCTTTTGATCCTCTGCATCACTCTCTTGAGCCTCTTCATCACTCTCTGTAGCCTCTGAATCTCTCTCTGGATCCTCAGCATCCCTCACTTGAGCCTCTGCACCACTCTCTTGAGCCTCTGCATCACTCTCTTAAGGCTCCGCATTCCTCTTTTAATCCTCTGCATCACTCTCTTGAGCCTCTGCATCACTCTCTTGAGTCTCTGCATCACTCCTCTCTTGATCCTCTGCATCACTCTCTTGAGCCTCTGCATCACTCTCTGGAGTCTCTGCATCACTCTCTTGAGCCTCTGTATCACTTTCTTAACCCTCTGCATCACTCTCTTGAGCCTCTGCATCACTCTCGTGAGCCTCTGCATCACTCTTTTGAGCCTCTGCATCACTCTCATAAGCCTCTGCTTCCCTCTCTTGATCCTCTGCATCACTCTTGAGTGTCTGCATCACTCTCTTAATCCTCTGCATCAAGAGAGCCTCTGCACCACTGTCTTGAGCCTCTGCGTCACTCTCTTGAGCCTCTGCATCACTCTCTTGAGCATCTGCATCCCTCTCTTAAGCCTCTACATCACTCTCTGGAGCCTCTGAATTCCTCTCTTGAGCCTCTTCATCATTCTCCTGAGCCTCTGAATCCCTCTCTTAGGCCTCTGCATCCCTCTCTTAAGCCTCTGCATCACTCTCTTGAGCCTCTGCATCCCTCTCTTGAACTCCTGCATCCCTCTCATGAGCCTCTGCATCCCTCTCTTGAGGCTTTGCATCACTCTCTTAAGCCTCTGCACCCCTCTCATGAGCCTCTGCATCACTCTCAAGAGCCTCTGCATCCCTCTCTTGAGCCTCTGCATCCCTCTCTTAAGCCTCTGCATCACTCTCTTAAGCCTCTGCATCACTCTCGTAAGCCTCTGAATCACTCTCTTGAGCCTCTGCATCTCTCTATTGAGCCCCTGCTTCCCTCTCTTAAACCTCTGCACCACTCTCTTGAGCCTCTGCATCACCCTTTTAAGCTTCTGCATCCCTCTCTTGAGCCTCTGCATCCCTCTCTTGAGGCTTTGCATCATTCTCTTAAGCCTCTGCATCACTCTCCTGAGCCTCTGCATCACTCTCTTGAGCCTCTGCATCAATTTCTTGAGCCTCTGCATCACTCTCAAGAGCCTCTGCATCACTCTCAAGAGCCTCTGCATCCCTCTCTTGTCCCTCTGCATCCCTCACTTGAGCCTCTGACTCCCTCTTTTCAGCCTCTGCATTCCTCTCTGGAGCCTCTACATCACTCTCTGGAGCCTCTGAATCTCTCTCTGGAGCCTCAGCATCCCTCTCTTGAGCCTCTGCAGCACTCTCTTGAGCCTCTTCATTATTCTTCTGAGCATCTGAATCCCTCTCTTAAGCCTCTGCATCCCTCTCTTAAGCCTCTGCATCACTCACTTGAGCCTCTGCATCCCTCTCCTGAACTCCTTCATCCATCTCATGAGCCTCTGCATCCCTCTCTTGAGCCTCTGCACCCCTCTCTTAAGCCTCTACATCACTCTCTTATGCCTCTGCATCCCTCTCTTAAGCCACTGCATCACTCTATTGAGCCCCTGCATACCTCGCTTGAACCTCTGCACCACTCTCTTCAGCCTCTGCATCACCATTTTAAGCTTCTGCATCCCTCTTTTGAGCCTTTGCATCACTTTCCTAAACCTCTGCATCCCTCTATTGAGCCTCTGCATCCCTCTTTTGAGGCTTTGCATTACTCTCTTAAGACTCTGCATCCCTCTCATGAGCCTCTGCATCACTCTCAAGAGCCTCTGCATCCCTCTCTTTAGCCCTTGCATTGCTCTCGTGAGCCTCTGTATCACTCTCGTAAACCTCTGCATCACTCTCTTTAGCCTCTGCATCACTCTCCTGAGCCTCTGCATCACTCTCTTGAGCCTCTGCGTCACTCTCAAGAGCCTCTGCATCACTCTCTTGTCCCTCTGCATCCCTCACTTGAGCCTCTGAATCCCTCTCTTCAGCCACTGCATCCCTCTCTTGAGCCTCTGCATCCCTCTCTGGAGCCTAGGCATCTTTCTCTTGAGCCTCTGCAGCACTCTCTTGAGCTTCTGCATCATTCTCTTGAGCCTCTGCATCCCTCTCTTAAGCCTCTGCATCATTCTCTGGAGCCTCTGCATCCCTCTCTTAAGCCTCTGCATCCATCTTTGGATCCTTTGCATCACTCTCCAGAGCCCCTGCATCATTCTCTTGAGCCTCTGCATCCCTCTCTTAAGCCTCTACATCACTCTCTGGATCCTCTGAATCTCTTTCTGGAGCCTCAGCATCCCTCTCTTGAGCCTCTGCAGCACTCTCTTGAGCCTCTTCATCATTCTCTTGAGCCTCTGCATCCCTCTCTTAAGCCTCTGCATCATTCTCTTAAGCCTCTGCATCCCTCTCTTGATCTTCTACATCACTCTCTAGAGCGTCCACATCACTCTCTTGATCCTCTGCATCACTCTCTTGAGCCTCTACATCACTCTCTTGAGCCTCTGCATCAATCTCTTGATCCTCTGCATCACTCTCTTGAGCCTCTGAATCACTCTCTTGATCCTCTGCATCACTCTCTTGAGCCTCTGCATCACTCTCTTGAGCCTCTGCATCACTCTCATAAGCATCTGCTTCCCTCTCTTGATCTTCTACATCACTCTCTAGAGCGTCCACATCACTCTCTTGATCCTCTGCATCACTCTCTTGAGCCTCTGCATCACTCTCTTGAGCCTCTGCATCACTCTCTTGAGCCTCTGCACCTCTGCCTTGAGCCTCTGCATCACTCTCTTATGCCTCTGCATCCCTCTTTTGATCCTCTGCATCACTCTCTTGAGCCTCTTCATCACTCTCTGTAGCCTCTGAATCTCTCTCTGGATCCTCAGCATCCCTCACTTGAGCCTCTGCACCACTCTCTTGAGCCTCTGCATCACTCTCTTAAGGTTCCGCATCCCTCTTTTGATCCTCTGCATCACTCTCTTGAGCCTCTGCATCACTCTCTTGAGTCTCTGCATCACTCCTCTCTTGATCCTCTGCATCACTCTCTTGAGCCTCTGCATCACTCTCTTGAGTCTCTGCATCACTCTCTTGAGCCTCTGTATCACTTTCTTAACCCTCTGCATCACTCTCTTGAGCCTCTGTGTCACTTTCTTAAGCCTCTGCATCCCTCTTTTGATCCTCTGCATCACTCTCTTGAGCCTCTGCATCACTCTCTTGAGCCTCTGCATCACTCTCTTGAGCCTCTGCATCACTCTTTTGAGCCTCTGCATCACTCTCATAAGCCTCTGCTTCCCTCTCTTGATCCTCTGCATCACTCTTGAGTGTCTGCATCACTCTCTTGATCCTCTGCATCAAGAGAGCCTCTGCACCACTGTCTTGAGCCTCTGCGTCACTCTCTTGAGCCTCTGCATCACTCTCTTGAGCATCTGCATCCCTCTCTTAAGCCTCTACATCACTCTCTGGAGCCTCTGAATTCCTCTCTTGAGCCTCTTCATCATTCTCCTGAGCCTCTGAATCCCTCTCTTAGGCCTCTGCATCCCTCTCTTAAGCCTCTGCATCACTCTCTTGAGCCTCTGCATCCCTCTCTTGAACTCCTGCATCCCTCTCATGAGCCTCTGCATCCCTCTCTTGAGGCTTTGCATCACTCTCTTAAGCCTCTGCACCCCTCTCATGAGCCTCTGCATCACTCTCAAGAGCCTCTGCATCCCTCTCTTGAGCCTCTGCATCCCTCTCTTAAGCCTCTGCATCACTCTCTTAAGCCTCTGCATCACTCTCGTAAGCCTCTGAATCACTCTCTTGAGCCTCTGCATCTCTCTAATGAGCCCCTGCTTCCCTCTCTTAAACCTCTACACCACTCTCTTGAGCCTCTGCATCACCCTCTTAAGCTTCTGCATCCCTCTCTTGAGCCTCTGCATCCCTCTCTTGAGGCTTTGCATCATTCTCTTAAGCCTCTGCATCACTCTCCTGAGCCTCTGCATCACTCTCTTGAGCCTCTGCATCAATTTCTTGAGCCTCTGCATCACTCTCAAGAGCCTCTGCATCCCTCTCTTGTCCCTCTGCATCCCTCACTTGAGCCTCTGACTCCCTCTCTTCAGCCTCTGCATCCCTCTCTGGAGCCTCTACATCACTCTCTGGAGCCTCTGAATCTCTCTCTGGAGCCTCAGCATCCCTCTCTTGAGCCTCTGCAGCACTCTCTTGAGCCTCTTCATTATTCTTCTGAGCATCTGAATCCCTCTCTTAAGCCTCTGCATCCCTCTCTTAAGCCTCTGCATCACTCACTTGAGCCTCTGCATCCCTCTCTTGAACTCCTTCATCCATCTCATGAGCCTCTGCATCCCTCTCTTGAGCCTCTGCACCCCTCTCTTAAGCCTCTACATCACTCTCTTATGCCTCTGCATCCCTCTCTTGAGCCACTGCATCACTCTATTGAGCCCCTGCATACCTCGCTTGAACCTCTGCACCACTCTCTTCAGCCTCTGCATCACCCTTTTAAGCTTCTGCATCCCTCTTTTGAGCCATTGCATCACTTTCCTAAACCTCTGCATCCCTCTATTGAGCCTCTGCATCCCTCTTTTGAGGCTTTGCATTACTCTCTTAAGACTCTGCATCCCTCTCATGAGCCTCTGCATCACTCTCAAGAGCCTCTGCATTGCTCTCTTTAGCCCTTGCATTGCTCTCGTGAGCCTCTGTATCACTCTCGTAAACCTCTGCATCACTCTCTTTAGCCTCTGCATCACTCTCCTGAGCCTCTGCATCACTCTCTTGAGCCTCTGCATCACTCTCAAGAGCCTCTGCATCACTCTCTTGTCCCTCTGCATCCCTCACTTGAGCCTCTGAATCCCTCTCTTCAGCCACTGCATCCCTCTCTTGAGCCTCTGCATCCCTCTCTGGAGCCTAGGCATCTTTCTCTTGAGCCTCTGCAGCACTCTCTTGAGCTTCTGCATCATTCTCTTTAGCCTCTGCATCCCTCTCTTAAGCCTTTGCATCATTCTCTTGAGCCTCTGCATCCCTCTCTTAAGCCTCTGCATCCATCTTTGGATCCTTTGCATCACTCTCCAGAGCCCCTGCATCATTCTCTTGAGCCTCTGCATCCCTCTCTTAAGCCTCTACATCACTCTCTGGAGCCTCTGAATCTCTTTCTGGAGCCTCAGCATCCCTCTCTTGAGCCTCTGCAGCACTCTCTTGAGCCTCTTCATCATTCTCTTGAGCCTCTGCATCCCTCTCTTAAGCCTCTGCATCATTCTCTTAAGCCTCTGCATCCCTCTCTTAAGCCTCTGCATCACTCTCTTGAACTCCTGCATCCCTCTCATGAGCCTCTGCATCCCTCTGCATCACTTTTTTCGGCCTCTGCATCACTCTCGTGAGCTTCTGCAACACTCTCTTCAGCCTCTGCATCACTCTCTTAAGCCTCTGCATCACTCTCTTCGGCCTCTTCATCACTCTCTTAAGCCTCTACAACCCTCTCTTGATCCTCTGCATCACTCACATGAGCATCTGCATCCCTCTCTTTAGCCTCTGCATCACTCTCTTGTGCCTCTGCATCCCTCTCTTGAACTCCTGCATCCCTCTAATGAGCCTCTGTATCCCTCTCTTGAGCCTTTCCATCACTCTCTTAAGCCTCTGCATCCCTCTCAAGAGCCTCCGCATCCCTCTCTTGAGCCTCTGCATCCCTCTCTTGAGCCCCTGCATCCCTCTCTTGAGCCTCTGAATCCCTCTCTAGAGCCTCTGCATCACTCTCTCGAGCTTCTGCATCAATTTTCTGATGCAGAGGGATGCAGAGGCTCAGGAGAATGATGCAGAGGCTTAAGAGACGGATGCAGAGGCTCAAGAGAATGATGCAGATGCTCAAGAGAGTGCTGCAGAGGCTCAAGAGAGGGATGCAGATGCTTAAGAGAATGATGCAGAGGCTGAAGAAAGAGGTGCAGAGGCTCAAGCAAGGGATGCAGAAGCTCGACAGAGTGATGCACAAGCTCGACAGAGTGATGCAGAGGCTCTAGAGAGGGACTCCGAGGCTCAGGAGAGGGATACAGGGGCTCAAGAGAGGTATGCAGAGGCTCAAGAGAGTGATGTAGAGGCTCAAGAGAATGATGTAGAGGCTTAAGAGAGGGATGCAGAGGCTCAAGAGAATGATGCAAAGGCTTACGAGAGTGATGCAGAGGCTTAAGAGAGTGATGCAGAGGCTGAAGGGAGTGTTGCAGAGGCTCAAGAGAGAGATGCAGAGGCTCAAGACAGTGATGCAGAGGCTAAAAAGAGTTATGCAGAGGCTCAAGAGGGTGATGCAGAGGCTTTCGAGAGTGATGCAGAGGATCAAGAGAGGGATGCAGACGCTCAAGAGAGTGATGCAGAGGCTCAAGTGAGTGATGCTGAAGCTCAAGAGAGTGATGCAGAGGCTTAAGAGAGGGATGCAGAGGCTCAAGAGAGTGATGCAGAGGCTCAAGATAGTGATGCAGAGGCTCAAGAGAGTGATGCAGAGGCTCAAGAGAGTGATGCAGAGGCTCAAGAGAGGGATGCACAGATTAAACAGAGTGATAAAGAGGCTCAAAAGAGTGATGCAGAGGCTTAAGAGAGGGATGACGAGGCTCAAGAGAGTGATGCAGAGGCTCAAGAGAGGGATGTAGAGGCTCTAGAGAGTGATGCAGAGGCTCAAGAGAGTGATGCAGAGGCCTTGGAGAATGATGCAGAGGCTCAAGAGAGGGATGCAGAGGCTGAAGAGAGTGATGCAGAGGCTAAAGAGAGGGATGCAGAGGATTAACAGAGTGATGCAGAGGCTCAAAAGAGTGATGCAGAGGATTAAGAGAGGGATGACGAGGCTCAAGACAGTGATGCAGAGGCTCAAGAGAGGTATGCAGAGGCTCAAGAGAGTGATTCAGAGGCTTTCGAGAGTGATGCAGAACCATAAGAGAGTAATGCAGAGGCTTAAGAGAGGGATGCAGGGTCTCAAGAGAGGGATGCGGAGGCTTAAGAGGGTGGTGCAAAGGCTCAAGAGAGGAATGCAGAGGCTCATGAGAGGGATGCAGTAATTCAAGAGAGGGATGCAGAGGCTCAAGAGAGGGATGCAGATTCGTAAGAAAGTGAGGCAAAGGCTAAAAAGAGGGGTGCAGAGGCCTAAAAGGGTGATGAAGAGGCTCAGGAGAGTGATGCAGAGGCTGAAAAGAGGGATGCAGGTGCTCATGAGAGTGATTCAGTGGCTTACGAGAGTGATGTGGAGGCTTAAGAGAATGATGCAGAGGCTTAAGAGAGGGATGCAGAGGCTCAAGAGAGGGATGCAGAGACTCAAGAGAGGGATGCAGTGGCTCAAGAGAGAGATGCAGAGGCTCAAGTGAGGGATGCAGAGGCACAAGAGAGGGATGCAGAGGCTTTTGAGAGTGATGCAGAGGCTCATGAGAGGGATGCAGAGGCTCAAAAGATTGATTCAGAGGTTCAAGAGAGGGATTCAGAGGGTTAAGAGAGTGATGCAAAGGCTGAAGAGAGTGTTGCAGAGGCTGAAGAGAGTTATGCAAAGGCTCAAGAGAGTGATGCAGAGGCTTACGAGAGTGATGCAGAGGCTCAGGAGAGGGATGCAGAGGCTTAAGAGAGTGATACAAAGGCTGAAGAGACGGATGCAGAGGCTCATGACAGGGATGCAGGAGTTCAAGAGAGGGATGCAGAGGATGAAGAGAATGATGCAAAGGCTCGAGAGAGTGATGCCAAGGCTCAAGAGAATGATGCAGAGGCTTAAGAGAGGGATGCAGAGGCTCAAGAGTATGATGCAGAGGCTTAAGAGAGTGATGCAAAGGCTCAAGAGAATGATGCAGAGGCTCAAGAGAGTGCTGCAGAGGCTCAAGAGAGGGATGCTGAGGCTTAAAAAAGAGATGCAGAGGGTCAAAATAGGGATGCAGAGGCTCAAGAGAGTGATGCAGAGGCTTAAGAGAGGGATGCAGAGGCTCAAGAGAATGATGCAGATGCTCAAGAGAGTGCTGCAGAGGCTCAAGAGAGGGATGCTGAGGCTCCAGAGAGTGATGCAGAAGCTCGAGAGAGTGATGCAGAGGCTCTAGAGAGGGATTCAGAAGCTCAAGAGAGGGATGCAGGGGCTCAAGAGAGGGATGCAGAGGCTCAAGAGAGGGATGCAGAGGCTCAATAGAGGGACGCAGGAGTTCAAGAGAGGGATGCAGAGGCTCAAGAGAGTGATGCAGAGGCTCAAGAGAGGGATGCAGAGGCTCATGAGAGGGATGCAAGAGTTCAAGAGAGGGATGCAGAGGATGAAGAGAGTGATGCAAAGACTCGAGAGAGCGATGCAGAGGCTCAAGAGAATGATGCATGCAGAGGCTTAAGAGAGGGATGCAAAGGCTCAGGAGAATGATGCAGAGGCTTAAGAGACGGATGCAGATGCTCAAGAGAATGATGCAGATGCTCAAGAGAGTGCTGCAGAGGCTCAAGAGAGGGATGATGAGGGTCCAGAGAGGGATGCAGAGGCTTAGGAGAGTGGTGCAGAGGCTGAAGAGAGAGATGCAGAGGATCAAGAGAGGGATGCAGAAGCTCGAGAGAGTGATGCAGAAGCTCGAGAGAGTGATGCAGAGGCTCTAGAGAGGGATTCAGAGGCTCAAGAGAGGGATGCAGGGGCTCAAGAGAGGGATGCAGAGGCTCAAGAGAGGGATGCAGAGGCTCTTGAGAGGGATGCAGAGGCTTAAGAGAGTGATGGAAAGGCTCAAGAGAGGGATGCAGAGGCTCATTAGAGGGATGCAGGAGTTCAAGAGAGGGATGCAGAGGCAAAAGAGAGTGATGCAGAGGCTAAAGAGAGGGATGCAGATGCTCATATGAGTGATGCAGAGGATCAAGAGAGGGATGTAGAGGCTTAAGAGAGTGATGAAGAGGCCGAAGAGAATGATGCAGAGGCTTAAGAGAGTGATGCAGAGGCCGAAGAAAGTGATGCAGAGGCTCAAGAGAGTGATGCAGAGGCTGACGAGAGTGATGCAGAGGATGAAGAGAGGGATGCAGAGGCTTAAGAGAGTGATGCAGAGGCTTGAGAGAGGGATGCAGAGGCTCAAGAAAGGGATGCAGAGGCTCAAGAGAGGGATGCAGAGGCTGAAGAGAGGGATGCAGAGGCTCAATTGAGGGTTGCAGAGGCAAAAGAGAGGGATGCAGAGACTCTTGAGAGTGATGCAGAGGCTCAATAGAGGGATGCAGAGGCTTAAGAGAGTGATGCAAAGGCTCAAGAAAGGGATGCAGAGGCTCATGAGAGGGATGCAGGAGTTCAAGAGAGGGATGCAAAGGCTTAAGAGAGGTATTCAGAGGCTCAGGAGAATGATGAAGAGGCTCAAGAGAGTGTTGCAGAGGCTCAAAAGAGGGATGCTGAGGCTCCAGAGAGAGATTCAGAGGCTCCAGAGAGTGATGTAGAGGCTTAAGAGAGCGATGCAGAGGCTCAAGAGAATGATGCAGGGGCTCTGGAGAGTGATGCAGAGGATCCAAAGATGGATGCAGAGGCTTAAGAGAGGGATGCAGAGATTCAAGAGAATGATGCAGAGGCTTAAGAGAGGGATGCACAGGCTCAAGAGAATGATGCAGAAGCTCAAGAGAGTGCTGCAGAGGCTCAAGAGAAAGATGCCTAGGCTCCAGAGAGGGATGCAGAGGCTCAAGAGAGGGATGCAGAGGCTGAAGAGAGGGATTCAGAGGCTCAAGTGAGGGATGCAGAGGGACAAGAGAGTGATGTAGAGGCTCTTGAGAGTGATGCAGAGTCTCAAGAGAGTGATGCAGAGGCTCAGGAGAGTGATGCAGAGGCTAAAGAGAGTGATGCAGAGGCTTAAGAGAGTGATACAGAGGCTCAAGAGAGCAATGCAAAGGCTCAAGAGAGGGATGCAGAGGCTCTTGAGAGTGATGCAGAGGCTCATGAGAGGGATGCAGAGGCTTAAGAGAGTAATGCAAAGCCTCAAGAGAGGGATGCAGAGGCTCAATAGAGGGATGCAGAGGTTTAGGAAATTGATGCAAAGGCTCAAAAGAGGGATGCAGAAGCTTAAAAGGGTGATGCAGAGACTGAAGAGAGTGGTGCAGAGGTTCAAGAGAGGGATGCAGGAGCTCAATAGAGTGATGAAGTGGCTCAAGAGAGGGATGTATAGGCATAAGAGAGTGATGCAGAGGCTTAAGAGAGGGATGCAGGGGCTTAAGAGAGGGATGCAGAGGCTCATGAGAGGGATGCAGGAGTTCAAGAGAGGGATGCAGAGGCTCAAGTGAATGTTGCAGAGGCTTAAGAGAGGGATGCAGAGGCTTAAGAGAGGGATTCAGATGCTCAGAAGAATAATGAAGAGGCTCAAGAGAGTGCTGCAGAGGCTCAAGAGAGTGTTGCTGAGGCTCCAGAGAGAGATTCAGAGGCTCCAGAGAGTGATGTAGAGGCTCCAGAGAGGGATGCAGAGGCTCAAGAGAGGGATGCAGAGGCTGAAGAGAGGGAGTCAGAGGCTTAAGTGAGGGATGCAGAGGGACAAGAGAGGGATGCAGAGGCTCTTGAGAGTGATGCAGAGGCTCAAGAGAGTGATGCAGAGGCTCAAGAGAGTGATGCAGAGGCTCAGGAGAGTGATGCAGAGGCTTAAGAGAATGATGCAAAGCCTCAAGAGAGGGATGCAGAGGCTCAATAGAGGGATGTAGAAGCTTAAAAGGGTGATGCAGAGGCTCAAGAGAGTGGTGCAGAGGTTTAAGAGAGGGATGCAGGGGCTCAATAGAGAGATGCAGAGGCTCAAGAAAGTGATTCAGAGGCTTACGAGAGTGATGCAGAGGTTTAAGAGAGTGATGCAGAGGCTTAAGAGAGGGATGCAGAGGCTCAAGAGAGGGATGCAGAGGCTCTTGAGAGTGATGCAGAGGCTCATAAGAGGGGTGCAGAGGCTTAAGAGAGTGATGCAAAGTCTCAAGAGAGGGATGCAGAGGCTCATGAGAGGGATGCAGGAGTTCAAGAGAGGGATGCATAGGCTCAAGAGAGTGATGCAGACACTCAGGAGTGATGCAGAGGATCAAGAGAGGGAAGCAGAGGCTTATGAGAGTGATGCAGAGGCTCAAGAGAGTGATGCAGAGGCTCAAAAGAGTGATGCAGAGGCTCAAGAGAGTGATGCAGAGGATCAAAAGAGGGATGCAGAGGCTTAAGAAAGTGATACAGAGGCTCAAGAGAGTGATGCAGAAGCTTAAGAAAGTGATACAGAGGCTCAAGAGAGTGATGCAGAGACTCAAGAGAGTGATGCAGAGGCTCAAGAGAGTGATGCAGAGGATCAAGAGAGTGATGCAGAGACTCAAGAGAGTGATGCAGAGGCTCAAGAGAGTGATGCAGAGGATCAAAAGAGGGATGCGGAGGCTTAAGAGAGTGATGTAGAGGCTCAAGAGAGTGGTGCAGAGGCTCAAGTGAGGGATGCTGAGGATCCAGAGAGAGATTCAGAGGCTCCAGAGAGTGATGTAGAGGCTCAAGAGAGTGATGCAGAGGATCACAAGAGGGATGCAGAGGCTTAAGAGAGTGATGCAGAGGCTCAAGACAGAGGTGCAGAGGCTCAAGAGAGTGATGCAGACGCTCAAGAGAGTGATGCAGAGGCTCAAGAGAGTGATGCAGAGGATCAAGACAGTGATGTGGACGCTCTAGAGAGTGATGTAGAAGATCAAGAGAGGGAAGCAGAGGATCAAGAGAGTGATGTGGACGCTCTAGAGAGTGATGTAGAAGATCAAGAGAGGGAAGCAGAGGCTTATGAGAGTGATGCAGAGGCTCAAGAGAGTGATGTAGAGTTTTAAGAGAGGGAAGCAGAGGCTCAAGAGAATGATGCAAAGGATCAAGAGAGTGATGCAGAGGATAAAGAGAGTGATTCAGAGGCTCAAGAGAGTGATGCAGAGGATGAAGAGAGTGATGCAGAGGCTCAAGAGAGTGATGTAGAGGCTCAAGAGAGTGATGCAGAGGATCAAGAGAGTGATGCAGAGGCTCAAGAGAGTGATGCAGAGGCTCAAGAGAGTGATGCAGAGGCTCAAGAGAGTGATTCAGAGGCTCAAGAGAGTGATGCAGAGGATCAAGAGAGTGATGCAGAGGCTCAAGAGAGTGATGTAGAGGCTCAAGAGAGTGATGCAGAGGATCAAGAGAGTGATGCAGAGGCTCAAGAGAGTGATGTAGAGGCTCAAGAGAGTGATATGCAGTGATGCATCCCTCTTAGTAATGCAGAGTGGTGCAGAGACTCAAGAGAGTTATGCGGAGGGTCTCAATAGAGTTTGCATCACTCTCTTAAGCCTCTGCATCCCTCTCTTGAGCCTCTGCATCACTCTTTTAAGCCTCTGCATCCCTCTCTTGAGCCTCTGCATCACTCTCGTAAGCCTCTGCATCACTCTATTGAGCCTCTGCATAACTCTCTTGAGTCTCTGCATCACTCTCTTGAGCCTCTGCATCCCTCTCTTGAGCCTCTGCATCACCCTCTTAAGCCTCTGTATCCCTATTTTGAGCCTCTGCATCATTTCTTAAGCCTCTGCATCCCTTTCTTGTGTTGTAATCCACAAGTTAGTAGGAATTATTAGCTAGAGGATCATTACTACAACACTTAACGAATGATGATTGAAAGTACATGTAAGTAGACAGACTATGGATCACATATCTAAGAAAGGTCAATTGATTAAGACCGAAGCTGTTTAGCCAAATTAATAATTCCTGGAAAGAGGAATTATTCTTCGTCAGGCTTCTAGGAACAAGATTACCGCTCTAGGGATAAGGTTAATCGGATTATACCTTCCTTGAGAGGCGTGGTGAAATGTTTGAGGCCATGGCTGACTGGAGGCAGTCTGATTGTGGAAGTTGAACTAGCAAGTCCTTTTGGATCCCCGTTTGTGGCAGCAGCGAAGTGTAGCAGACAGCTATGCGAGAGCCTGTTGTGATCTTAGTGACCAAGTTAAGTCTGCAGTATGTGAGTATTGAATGTAAGACTAACCGGGTGTGGAGCGTTGTAGTAATCATTCCGTATTAGGGACTTAGGCGGAAGTTACGAGTGTGGGTGGTGATCGCGGAGGTCAAGTGGTCTATGGGTATTGGAAGTGTATTGACCTAATAGAGTATGTTAATTAATATAGTATTATTTGTCAGAGTCTATTCTTTGTAATTAAATGACAAAATCCGACGGCCTTTAAATAGCTTCCGTATGTTCATTCATTGTGTTTCAGTACAAACCTAGTGGTACGCCTCAAGGGTCTGGTGTGTGTAGGAGTACACGGTGGTAGTAACGGTTGCTGAGGCAAGGTGTTATGTGTTGTGTAATCGCTGTGTTCGGAATGAACCGGGGTTCAGCGTCACGACACTTGAGCCTCTGCATCCCTCACTTGAACTCTTGCATCCCTCTCATGCGCCTCTGCATCCCTCTCTTGTGCCTTGCATCACTCTCTTAAGCCTTTGCATCACTCTCTTCAACCTCTCTTGAGCCTCTGCATCCCTCTCTTGAGCCTCTGCATCCCTCTCTTGAGCCTCTGCATCCCTCTCTGGAGCCTAGGCATCTTTCTCTTGAGCTTCTGCAGCACTCTCTTGAGCTTCTGCATCATTCTCTTGAGCCTCTGCATCCCTCTCTTAAGCCTCTGCATCATTCTCTTGAGCCTCTGCATCCCGCTCTTAAGCCTCTGCATCCATCTTTGGATCCTTTGCATCACTCTCCAGAGCCCCTGCATCATTCTCTTGAGCCTCTGCATCCCTCTCTTAAGCCTCTACATCACTCTCTGGAGCCTCTGAATCTCTCTCTCTGGAGCCTCAGCATCCCTCTCTTGAGCC
The DNA here is from genome assembly GCF_040958095.1 of Procambarus clarkii. Taxonomy (NCBI): domain Eukaryota; kingdom Metazoa; phylum Arthropoda; class Malacostraca; order Decapoda; family Cambaridae; genus Procambarus; species Procambarus clarkii. The sequence continues at coordinate 8,739,748 of NC_091168.1, forward strand.
TCTGCAGCACTCTCTTGAGCCTCTTCATCATTCTCCTGAGCCTCTGAATACCTCTCTTAAGCCTCTGCATCCCTCTCTTAAGCCTCTGCATCACTCTCTTGAGCCTCTGTATCCCTCTCTTGAACTCCTGCATCCCTCTCATGAGCCTCTGCATCCCTCAGCATCACTATCTTCGGCCTCTGCATCACTCTCTTGAGCCTCTGCAACACTCTCTTCAGCCTCTGCATCACTCTCCTAAGCCTCTGCATCACTCGGTTCGGCCTCTTCATCACTCTCTTAAGCCTCTACATCCCTCTCTAGATCCTCTGCATCACTCACATGAGCATCTGCATCCCTCTCTTTAGCCTCTGTATCACTCTCTTGTGCCTCTGCATCCCTCTCTTGAACTTCTGCATCCCTCTAATGAGCCTCTGCATCCCTCTTGAGCCTTTCCATCACTCTCTTAAGCCTCTGCATCCCTCTCAAGAGCCTCTGCATCCCTCTCTTGAGCCTCTGCATCCTTCTCTTGAGCCCCTGTATCCCTCTCTTGAGCCTCTGAATCCCTCTCTAGAGCCTCTGCATGACTCTCTCGAGCTTCTGCATCACTCTCTCGAGCTTCTGCATCCCTCTCTTGAGCCTCTGCATATCTCTCTTGAGCCTCTGCACCACTCTCCTAAGCCTCTGCATCCCTCTCTGGAGCCTCATCATCCCTCTCTTGAGCCTCTGCAGCACTCTCTTGAGCATCTGCATCATTCTCTTGAGCCTCTGCATCCGTCTCTTAAGCCTCTGCATCATTCTCCTGAGCCTTTGCATCCCTCTCTTAAGCCTCTGCATGCATCATTCTCTTGAGCCTCTGCATCGCTCTCTCGAGTCTTTGCATCACTCTCTTCATCCTCTGCATCCCTCTCTTGAACTCCTGCATCCCTCTCATGAGCCTCTGCATCCCTCTCTTGAGCCTCTGCATCACTCTCGTAAGCCTCTGCATCCCTCTCTTAAGCCTCTGCATCACTCTCTTCATCCTCTGCATCACTCTCGTCAGCCTCTACATCCCTCTCTTGATCCTCTGCATCACTCACATGAGCATCTGCATCCCTCTCTTAAGCCTCTGCATCACTCTCTTGAGCCTCTGCATCCCTCTCTTGAACTCCTGCATCCCTCTAATGAGCCTCTGCATCCATCTCTTGAGCCTCTGCATCCCTCTCTTGAGCCCCTGCATCCCTCTCTTGAGCTTCTGCATCCCTCTCTAGAGCCTCTGCATCACTCTCTCGAGCTTCTGCATCCCTCTCTGGAGCCTCGGCATCCCTCTCTTGAGCCTCTGCAGCACTCTCTTGAGCATCTGCATCATTCTCTTGAGCCTCTGCATCCCTCTCTTAAGCCTCTGCATAATTCTCTTGAGCCTCTGCATCGCTCTCTCGAGTCTTTGCATCACTCTCTTCATCCTCTGCATCCCTCTCTTGAACTCCTGCATCCCTGTTATGAGCCTCTGCATACCTCTATTGAGCCTCTGCATCACTCTCTTAAGCCTCTGCATCCCTCTCTTGAGCCTCTGCATCCCTATTTTGACCCTCTACATCTCTTTTTTAAGCCTCAGCATTCCTCTCTTGAGCCTCTGCAGCACTCTCTTGAGCATCTGCATCATTCTCTTGAGCCTCTGCATCCCTCTCTTAAGCCTCTGCATAATTCTCTTGAGCCTCTGCATCGCTCTCTCGAGTCTTTGCATCACTCTCTTCATCCTCTGCATCCCTCTCTTGAACTCCTGCATCCCTGTTATGAGCCTCTGCATACCTCTATTGAGCCTCTGCATCACTCTCTTAAGCCTCTGCATCCCTCTCTTGAGCCTCTACATCCCTACTTTGACCCTCTACATCTCTTTTTTAAGCCTCAGCATCCCTCTCTTGAGCCTCTGCAGCACTCTCTTGAGCCTCTGCATCATTCTCTTGAGCCTTTGCATCCCTCTCTTAAGCCTCTGCATCATTCTCTTGAGCCTCTGCATCCCTCTCTTAAGCCTCTGCATCATTCACTTGAGCCTTGGCATCACTCTCTCGAGCCTTTGCATCATTCTCTTCATCCTTTGCATCCCTCTCTTGAACTCCTGCATCCCTCTCATGAGCCTCTGCATCCGTCTCTTCAGCCTTTGTATCACTCTCTTAAGCCTCTGCATCCCTCTCCTGAGCCTCTGCATCACTCTCGTAAGCCTCTGCATCACTCTCCTGAGCCATTGCATAACTCTCTTCAGCCTCTGCAACACTCTCTTCAGCCTTTGCATCACTCTCTTAACCCTCTGAATCCCTCTCTTGAACCTCTGAATCAATCTTTTGAGCGTCTGCATCCCTCTCATGAGCCTCTGCATCACTCTCAAAAGCCTCTGCATCCCTCTCTTGTGCCTCTGCATCCCTCACTTGAGCCTCTGCATCTCTCTCTTGAGCCTGTGCATCCCTCTCTTGAGTCTCTGCATCCCTCTCTTGAGCCTCTGCATCATTCTCTTAAGCCTCCACATCACTCTCGTAAGCCTCTGAATCACTCTCATGAGCACCTGCATCCCTCTTTTCAGCCTCTGCATCCCTCTTTTCAGCCTCTGCATCACTCTCTTGAGCCTCTGCATCACCCTTTTAAGCCTCTGCACCCCTCTTTTTAGCCTTTGCCTCACTTTCTTACGAATCTGCATCCCTCTCTTGAGCCTCTGCATCCCTCTCTTGAATTACTGCATCCCTCTTATGAGCCTCTGTATTCCTCTCTTGAGCCTTTGCACCACCCTCTTCATCCTCTGCATCCCTCTCTTGAGACACTGCATCCCTCTCTCAAGCCTCTGCATCACTCTCGTAAGGTTCTGCATCACTCTCGAAAGCCTCTGAATCACTCTCTTGAGCCTCTGCATACCTCTCTTTAGCCTCTGCATTACTGTCTTGAGCCTCGTCATCCCTCTCTTAATCCTCTGCATCACTCTTTTGAGCCTCTGCATCACTCTGTTAAGCCTCTGCATCCCTCTCTTGAGCCTCTGCATCGCTCTCTTCAGCCTCTGCATCCCTCCCTTGAGCCTCTGCATCATTCTCCAAGGCCTCTGCATCACTCTCTTGAGCCTCTGCATCACTCTCTTGAGCCTCTACATCCCTCTCATGAGCCTCTGCATCACTCTCAAAAGCCTCTGCATCCCTCTCTTGTGCCTCTGCATCCCTAACATGAGCCTCTGCATCTCTCTCATGAGCCTCTGCATCCCTCTCTTGAGTCTCTGCATCCCTCTCTTGAGCCTCTGCATCCCTCTCTTAAGCCTCTGCATCATTCTCTTAAGCCTCACTCATCACTCTCGTAAGCCTCTGAATCACTCTCATGAGCCTCCGCATCACCCTTTTAAGCCTCTGCATCCCTCTTTTGAGCCTTTGCATCACTTTCTTACGAATCTTCATCCGTCTCTTGAGCCTCTGCATCAATCTCTTGAACTCCTGCATCCCTCTCATGAGCCTCTGCTTCCCTCTCTTGAGCCTTTGCACCACCCTCATAAGCCTCTGCATTCTTTTCTTGAGCCTCTGCATCCCTCTCTTAAGCCTCTGCATCACTCTCTTAAGGCTCTGCATCACTCTCTTGAGCCTCTGCATCATTCTCCAGGGCCTCTGCATCACTCTCTTGAGCCTCTGAATCACTCTCTTGAGCCTCTGCATCACTCTCTTGAGCCTCGTCATCCCTCTCTTAAGCCTCTGCATCACTCTTTTGAGCCTCTGCATCCCTCTCTTCAGCCTCTGCATCACTATCTTGAGCCTCTGCATCACTCTCTGGAGCCTCTGCATCCCTCTCTTAAGCCTCTGCATCACTCTGTTGAGCCTCAGCATCACTCTTTTGAGCTTCTGCCTCCCTCTCTTGAGCCTCTGCATCACTCTTGTCAGCCTCTGCATCCTTCTCTTGAGCCTCTGCATCATTCTCCAAGGCCTCTGCATCACTCTCTTGAGCCTCTGCATCACTATCTTGAGCCTCTACATCCCTCTCCTGAGCCTCTGCATCACTCTTTTGAGCCTCGTCATCCCTCTCTTAAGCCTCTGCATCACTCTTTTGAGCCTCTTCATCACTCTATTAAGCCTCTGCATCCCTCTCTTGAGCCTATGCATCACTCTCTTGAGCCTTTGCATCACTCTCTTGAGCCTCTGCATCACTATCTTGAGCCTCTGCATCACTCCTTTGAGCCTCTGCATCCCTCTCTTAAGCCTCTGCATCACTCTCTTGAGCCTCAGCATCACTCTCTTGAGCCTCTGCATCACTCTCTTGAGCCTCTGCATCACTCTCTTGAGCCTCTGCATCACTCTCTTGAGCCTAATCAGGAATATTTTAGTTAATTCTAATGAAAACACATTGATTTTTATCATTTGTATTTGAAACAACAGTGTCATATGTCTTTTCTTGGATCTAAATAATACAAAACCTCGCTCAATGATTTGAAGTTAAAATTCTCAAATATGGTAATATAGTGACTTTTTTCACGTTATTCATGTAGTGTGGTTTTACGTAAATATATTCGTTTTTACCAATATTTCGATACTACTTCATGTTTTCTCACGATATGTGATTTGGCCTTCAAATTTTAGAATTTCACAAATTTTGCATTTTTAAGCAAGTTTTCTTGCATTTTGTTTTGTACTAAAAATCATCGAATTTAGCAATATTTTGAACTTTATCATCCCCTTTTCCTTTATGTGATTTAAACAAAATATCATCGAATTAGGCAATATTTTGCCGTTTTTCCACGTTTTTGTGAATTATCAGTTTATTGGTATTAATTCATGAAATATACGATAAAAATTATGCAAACATATAATTGATCAGAAAATAACCTTAAATACTTCATTTTCAATCATCTATTTGTTTCTCGTTAAAATACTGAGTAAGATATTGAAAAGGGGAGAAGTTCTTTTTTTATTGCATATATCGACGTTTCAGCCGGATTAGAACGGTTTTACGGGCACATCTTCCATCGGTAATATAAACCGAAAATCAGGAACATTTTAGTTAATTTTAATGAAAACACATTGATTTTTATCATTTGTATTGGAAACAACATTGTCATATGTCTTTTCTTGGATCTAAATAATGCGAAACCTCGCTTTATGATTCAAAGTTAAAATCCTCAAATTTGGTATAATAGTGACTTTTTCACGTTTTTCATGTAGTTTGATATTACGTAAATATATTCATTTTTACCAATATTTCGATACTGTTTCATGTAGTATCACGGTATGTGATTTGGCCTTCAAATCTCAGATTTTCGAATAATATTGCATTTTTAGCAAGTTTTCTTGCATTTTGTTTCGTACTAAAAATCATCGAATTCAGCAATATTTTGACGATTATCATAACCTTTTCCTTTATGTGATATAAACAAAATATCATCGAATTAGGCAACATTTTGCTGTTTTTCCACGTTTTTGTGAATATTCAGTTTATTGTTATTAATTCATTAAATATACGATAAAAATGATGCAAACACATAATTGATTAGATAATATCCTTAAATACTTCTTTTTCAATCAACTATTTGTTTCTCGTTAAAATCCTGAGAAAGATATTGAAAAGGAGAGAAGTTCGGTTTTTATTGCATATATCGACGTTTCAGCCGGAATAGAGCGGTTTTACGTGTACATCTTCCTTCGGTAATATAAACTGAAAATCAGGAACATTTTATTTAATTCTAATGAAAACACATTGATTTTTATCATTTGTATTTGAGACCTTAAACACCTTCATTTTCAATCAACTATTTGTTTCTCGTGAAAATACAGAGTAAGATATCATATATCATATATCATTTCTTGGATCTAAATAATACGAAACCTCGCTCAATGATTTGAAGTCAAAATCCTCAAATATGATAATATAGTGACTTTTTTCACGTTATTCATGTAGTGTGATTTTACGTATATATATATTCGTTTTTACCAATATTTCGATACTACTTCATGTTTTCTCACGATATGTGATTTGGCCTTCATATCTCAGAATTTCACAAATTATGCATTTTTAAGCAAGTTTTCTTGCATTTTGTTTTGTACTAAAAATCATCGAATTTAGCAATATTTTGACCTTTAGAATCCACTTTTCCTTTATGTGATTTAAACAAAATATCATCGAATTAGGCCATATTTTGCCGCTTTTCCACGTTTTTGTGAATTTTCATTTTATTGTTACTAATTCATAAATATACGATAAAAATTATGCAAACACATAATTGATCAGAAAATAACCTTAAATACTGCATTTTCAATCATCTATTTGTTTCTCGTTAAAATACAGAGTAAGATATTTACAAGGTGACAAGTTCTGTTTTTATTGCATATATCGACGTTTCAGCCGGATTAGAACGGTTATACGTGCACATCTTCCATCGGTAATATAAACCGAAAATCAGGAACATTTTAGTTAATTCTAATGAAACACATTGATTTTTATCATTTGCATTGGAAACACCATTGTCAAGTGTCTTCTCTTGGATCTAAATAATACGCTTTATGATTCGAAGTTAAAATCCTCAAATTTGGTATAATAGTGACTTTTTCACGTTTTCCAAGTAGTTTGATATTATGTAAATATATTCATTTTTACCAATATATCGATACTATTTCATGTAGTATCACGGTATGTGATTTGGCCTTCAAATCTCAGATTTTCGCATAATACTGCATTTGAAGCAAGTTTTCTTGCATTTTGTTTCGTACTAAAAATCATCGAATTCAGCAATATTTTGACGTTGATCATCCCCTTTTCCTTTATGTGATATAAACAAAATCTCATCGAATTAGGCAATATTTTGCTGTTTTTCCACGTTTTTGTGAATTTTCAGTTTATTGTTATTAATTCATAAATATACGATAAAAATTATGCAAACACATAATTGATCAGAAAATAACCTTAAATACTGCATTTTCAATCATCTATTTGTTTCTCGTTAAAATACAGAGTAAGATATTGAAAAGGGGAGAAGTTCTGTTTTTATTGCATATGTCGACGTTTCAGCCGGATTAGAACGGTTTTACGGGCACATCTTCCATCGGTAATATAAACCGAAATTCAGGAACAATTTGATTGATTTTTATCATTTGTATTGGAAACAACATTGTCATATGTCTTTTCTTGGATCTAAATAATTCGAAACCTTGCTTTATGATTCGAAGTTAAAATCCTCAAATTTGGTATAATAGTGACTTTTTCACGTTTTTCATGTAGTTTGATATTACGTAAATATATTCATTTTTACCAAAATTTTGATACTATTTCATGTAGTATCACGATATGTGATTTGGCCTTCAAATCTCAGATTTTCGCATAATACTGCATTTTAAGCAAGTTTTCTTGCATTTTCTTTCGTACTATAAATCATCGAATTTAGTAATGTTTTGACGTTTATCATCCATCTTTTCCTTCATGTGATATAAACCAAATATCATCGAATTACGCAATATTTTGCTGTTTTTCCACGTTTTGTGAATTTTCAGTTTATTGTTATTAATTCATTAAATATACGATAAAAATGATGCAAACACATAATTGATCAGAAAATAACCTTAAATACTTCATTTTCAATCATCTATTTGTTTCTCGTTAAAATCCTGAGTAAGATATTGAAAAGGAGAGAAGTTCGGTTCTTATTGCATATATCGACGTTTCAGCCGGATTAGAACGGTTTTACGTGTACATCTTCCATCGGTAATATAACCCGAAAATCAAGAACATTTTAGTTAATTTTTATGAAAACACATTGATTTTTATCATTTGTATTGGAAGCAACATCTTTATACGTCTTTTCTAGTGTCTAAAAAATACGAAACCTCGCTTTATGATTTGAAGTTAAAATCCTCAAATTTGGCATAATAATGACTTTTTCATATTTTTCATGTAGTTTGATATTACGTAAATATATTCATTTTTGTCCAATATTTCGATACTATTTCATATAGTATCACGATATGTGATTTGGCCCTCAAATCTCAGATTTTCGCATAATATTGCATTTGAAGCAAGTTTTCTTGCATTTTGTTTCGTACAAAAAATCATCGAATTCAGCAATATTTTGACGTTTATCATCCCCTTTTCTGTTATGTGATATAAACAAAATATCATCGAATTAGGCAAAATTTTGCTGCTTTTCCACGTTTTTGTGAATATTCAGTTTATTGTTATTAATTCATTAAATATGCTATAAAAATGATGCAAACAAAATAATTGATTAGAAATTAACCTTAAACACTTCCTTTTCAATCAACTATTTGTTTCTCGTGAAAATACTGAGTAAGATATTGGAAAGGGGAGAAGTTCTGTTTTTATTGCATATATCAACGTTTCAGCCGGATTAGAGCGGTTTTACGTGTACATCTTCCTTCGGTAATATAAACGGAAAATCAAGAACATTTTAGTTGATTCTAATGAAAACACATTTGTTTTTATCATTTGTATTTGAAACAACAGTGTCATATGTCTTTTCTTGGATCTAAATAATAGGAAACCTCGCTCAATGATTTGAAGTCAAAATCCTCAAATATGATAATATAGTGACTTTTTTCACTTTATTCATGTAGTGTGATTTAAGTATATATATATTCGTTTTTACCAATATTTCGATACTACTTCATGTTTTCTCACGATATGTGATTTGGCCTTCAAATCTCAGAATTTCACAAATTTTGCATTTTTAAGCAAGTTTTCTTGCATTTTGTTTTGTACTAAAAATCATCGAATTCAGCAATATTTTGACCTTTAGAATCCACTTTTCCTCTATGTGATTTAAACAAAATATCATCGAATTAGGCAATATTTTGCCGTTTTTCCACGTTTTTGTGAATTTTCAGTTTATTGTTATTAATTCATAAAAATACGATAAAAATTATGCAAACGCATAATTGATCAAAAAATAACCTTTAATACTTAATTTTCAATCATCTATTTGTTTCTCGTTAAAATACAAAGTAAGATATTGAAAAGGGGAGAAGTTCTGTTTTTATTGCATATGTCGACGTTTCAGCCGGATTAGAACGGTTTAACGTGCACATCTTCCATCGGTAATATAAACAGAAAATAAGGAACATTTTAGTTAATTTGAATGAAATCACATTGATTTTTATCATTTGTATTGAAAGAACATCTTTATACTTCTTTTTTTAGGGTCTAAAAAATAACGAATCGTCGCTTTATGATTCGAAGTTAAAATCCTCAAATTTGGCATAATAATGACTTTTTTTCACGTTTTTCATGTAGTTTCATATTACGTAAATATATTCATTTTTACCAATATTTCGATACTATTTCATGTAGTATCACGATATGTGATTTGGCCTTCATATCTCTGATTTTCGCATAATATTGCATTTTAAGCAAGTTTTCTTGCATTTTGTTTCGTACTAAAAATCATCGAATTCAGCAATATTTTGACGTTTATCATCCCCTTTTCCTTTATGTGATATAAACAAAATATCATCGAATTAGGCAAAATTTTGCTGTTTTTCCACGTTTTTGTGAATATTCAGTTTATTGTTATTAATTCATTAAATATACTATAAAAATGATGCAAACACATAATTGATTAGATAATATCCTTAAATACTTCATTTTCAATCAACTATTTGTTTCTCGTTAAAATCCTGAGTAAGATATTGAAAAGGAGAGAAGTTCGGTTTTTATTGCATATATCGACGTTTCAGCCGGAATAGAGCGGTTTTACGTGTACATCTTCCATCGGTAATATAAACGGAAATTCAGGAACATTTTAGTTAATTCTAATGAAACACATTGATTTTTATCATTTGTATTGGAAACAACATTTTAAATGTCTTTTCTTGGATCTAAATAATACGAAACCTCGCTTTATGATTCGAAGTTAAAATCCTCAAATTTGGCATAATAGTGACTTTTTCACGTTTTTCATGTAGTTTGATATTACGTGAATATATTCATTTTTACCAATATTTCGATACTATTTCATGTAGTATCACGGTATATAATTTGGTCTTCAAATCTCAGATTTTCGCATAATACTGCATTTTAAGCAAGTTTTCTTGCATTTTGTTTCGTACTAAAAATCATCGAATACTAAAAATCATCGAATCATAAAGCGACGTTTCGTTATTTTTTAGACCCTAAAAAAAGACGTATAAAGATGTTGCTTCCTATACAAATGATAAAAATCAATGTGTTTTCATTAAAATTAACTAAAATGTTCCTGATTTTCGGTTTATATTACCGATGGAAGATGTGCACGTAAAACCGTTCTAATCCGGCTGAAACGTCGATATATGCAATAAAAACAGAACTTCTCCCCTTTTTAATATCTTACTCTGTATTTTAACGAGAAACAAATAGATGATTCAAAATGCAGTATTTAAGGTTATTTTCTGATCAATTATGTGTTTGCATAATTTTTATCGTATATTTATGAATTAATAACAATAAACTGAAAATTCAAAAAACGTGGAAAAACGGCAAAATATTGCCTAATGCGATGATATTTTGTTTTAATCACATAAAGGAAAAGTGGATTCTAAAGGTCAAAATATTGCTAAATTCGATGATTTTTAGTACAAAACAAAATGCAAGAAAACTTGCTTAAAAATGCATAATTTTTGAAATTCTGAGATTTGAAGGCCAAATCACATATCGTGAGAAAACATGAAGTAGTATCGAAATATTGGTAAAAACGAATATATATACGTAAAATAACACTACATGAATAACGTGAAAAAAGTCACTATATTATCATATTTGAGGATTTTGACTTATTATTTTGACTTTTGATTTTGACGTATTATTTAGATCCAAGAAAAGATATATGATATATGATATCTTACTCTGTATTTTCACGAGAAACAAATAGTTGATTGAAAAACAAATAGTTGATTGAAGGTGTTTAAGGTCTCAAATACAAATGATAAAAATCAATGTGTTTTCATTAGAATTAAATAAAATGTTCCTGATTTTCCGTTTATATTACCGAAGGAAGATGTACACGTAAAACCGCTCTATTCCGGCTGAAACGTCGATATATGCAATAAAAACCGAACTTCTCTCCTTTTCAATATCTTACTCAGGATTTTAACGAGAAACAAATAGTTGATTGAAAATGAAGTATTTAAGGATATTATCTAATCAATTATGTGTTTGCATCATTTTTATCGCATATTTAATGAATTAATAACAATAAACTGAATATTCACAAAAACGTGGAAAAACAGCAAAATGTTGCCTAATTCGATGATATTTTGTTTATATCAGCATCCTTCTCTTGAGCCTCTGAAGCACTCTCTTGAGAATCTGCATCATTCTCTTGAGCCTCTGCATCTGTCTCTTAAGCCTCTGCATCATTCTACTGAGCCTCTGCATCCCTCTCTTAAGCCTCTGCATCATTTTCTTGAGCCTCTGCATCACTCTCTCGAGTCTTTGCATCACTCTCTTCATCCTCTGCATCCCTCTCTTGAACTCCTGCATCCCTCTCATGAGCCTCTGCATCCCTGTCTTGAGCCTCTGCATCACTCTCTTAAGCCTCTGCATCCCTCTCTTGATCCTCTGCATCCCTATTTTGACCCTCTGCATTTCTTTCTTAAGCCTCAGCATCCCTCTATTGAGCCTCTGCATCATTCTCTTGAGCCTCTGTATCCCTCTCTTAAGCCTCTGCATCATTCTCTTGAGCCTTGGCATCATTCTCTCGATCCTTTGCATCCCTCTCTTGAACTCCTGAATCCCTCTCATGAGCCTATGCATCCCTCTCTTCAGCCTTTGCATCACTCTCTTAAGCCTCTGCATCCCTCTCTTCAGCCTCTGCATCACTCTCGTAATCCTCTGCATCACTCTCTTGAGCCTCTGCATAACTCTCTTCAGCCTCTGCAACACTCTCTTCAGCCTCTGCATCACTCTCTTAACCCTCTGAATCCCGCTCTTGAGCCTCTGAATCCCTCTTTTGAACCTCTGCATAACTCTCTCGAGCCTCTGCATCCCTCTCAGGAGCCTCTGCACCCCCCTCTTGAGCTTTGCATCACTCTCCTAAGCCTCTGCATCCCTCTCATGAGCCTCTGCATCACTCTCAAAAGCCTCTGCATCTCTCTCATGAGCCTCTGCATCCCTCTCTTGAGTCTCTGCATCCCTCTCTTGAGCCTCTGCATCCCTCTCTTAAGCATCTGCATCATTCTCTAAAGCCTCTGCATCACTCTCGTAAGCATCTGAATCACTCTCATGAGGACCTGCATCCATCTTTTGAGCCTCTGCACCACTCTCTTGAGCCTCCGCATCACCCTTTTAAGCCTCTGCATCCCTCTTTTGAGCCTTTGCATCACTTTCATACGAATCTGCCTCCCTCTCTTGAGCCTCTGCATCCCTCTCTTGAACTCCTGCATCCCTCTCATGAGCTTCTGCATCCCTCTCTTAAGCCTTTGCACAACCCTCTAAAGCCTCTGCATCCCTCTCTTGAGCCCCTGCATCCCTCTCTTAAGCTTCTGCATCACTCTCTTAAGGCTCTGCATAACTCTCGAAAGCCTCTGAATCACTCTCTTGAGCCTCTGCATCCCTCTCTTGAGCCTCTGCATCACTCGCGTCAGCCTCTGCATCCCTCTCTTGAGCCTCTGCATCATTCTCCAAGGCCTCTGCATCATCTCTTTAGCCTCTGCATCACTCTCTTGAGCCTCTACATCCCTCTTTTGAGCCTCTGCATCACTCTCTTGAGCCTCGTCATCCCTCTTTTAAGCCTATGCATCACTCTTTTGAGCCTCTGCATCACTCTGTTAAGCCTCTGCATCCCTCTCTTAAGCCTCTGCATCATTCTCTTGAGACTTAGCATCATTCTCTCGATCTTTTGCATCACTCTCTTCACCCTCTGCATCCCTCTCTTGAACTCCTGCATCCCTCTCATGAGCCTATGCATCCCTCTCTTCAGCCGTTGCATCACTCTCTTAAGCCTCTGCATCCCTCTCTTCAGCCTCTGCATCAGTCTCGTAAGCCTCTGCATCACTCTCTTGAGCCTCTGCATAACTCTCTTCAGCCTCTGCAACACTCTCTTCAGCCTCTGCATCACTCTCTTAACCCTCTGAATCCCGCTCTTGAGCCTCTGAATCCCTCTTTTGAACCTCTGCATCACTCTCTCGAGCCTCTGCATCCCTCTCATGAGCCTCTGCATCCCCCTCTTGAGGCTTTGCATCACTCTCCTAAGCCTCTGCATCCCTCTCATGAGCCTCTGCATCACTCTCAAAAGCCTCTGCATCACTCTCAAAAGCCTCTGCATCCCTCTCTTGTGCCTCTGCATCCCTCACTTTAGCCTCTGCATCTCTCTCATGAGCCTCTGCATCCCTCTCTTGAGTCTCTGCATCCCTCTCTTGATCCTCTGCATCCCTCTCTTAAGCATCTTCATCATTCTCTAAAGCCTCTGCATCTGTCTCGTAAGCCTCTGAATCACTCTCATGAGGACCTGCATCCATGTTTTGAGCCTCTGCACCACTCTCTTGAGCCTCCGCCTCACCCTTTTAAGCCTCTGCATCCCTCTTTTGAGCCTTTGCATCACTTTCTTACGAATCTGCCTCCCTCTCTTGAGCCTCTGCATCCCTCTCTTAAACTCCTGCATCCCTCTCATGAGCCTCTGCATCCCTCTCTTGAGCCTTTGCACTACCCTCTTGAGCCCCTGCATCCCTCTCTTAAGCTTCTGCATCACTCTCTTAAGGCTCTGCATCACTCTCGAAAGCCTCTGAATCACTCTCTTGAGCCTCTGCATCCCTCTCTTCAGCCTCTGCATCACTCGCTTGAGCCTCTGAATCCCTCTCTTGAGCCTCTGCATCATTCTCCAAGGCCTCTGCATCATCTCTTTAGCCTCTGCATCACTCTCTTGAGCCTCTACATCCCTCTCTTGAGCCTCTACATCACTCTCTTGAGCCTCGTCATCCCTCTTTTAAGCCTATGCATCACTCTTTTGAGCCTCTGCATCACTCTGTTAAGCCTCTGCATCCCTCCCTTGAGCCTCTGTATCACTCTATTGAGCCTCTGCATCACTCTCATGAGCCTCTGCATCACTATCCTGAGCCTCTGCATCACTCTCCTGAGCCTCTGCATCCCTCTCTTAAGCCTCTGCATCACTCTCTTGAGCCTCAGCATCACTCTCTCTATCCTCTGCATCACACTCTTCTGCCTCTGCAGTACTCTCTTGAGCATCTGCATCACTCTCTTGAGCCTCTGCATCCGTCTCTTGAGTCAGTGCATCACTCTCTTAAGCCTCTGCATCACTCTCTTGAGCCTCTGCATCACCCTTTCATGCCTCTCCATCCCTCTTTTGTGCCTTTGCATCACATTCTTGAACTCCTGCATCCCTCTCATGAGCCTCTGGATCCCTCTCGTGAGCCTCTGCATCACTCTCGTCAGCCTCTGCATCCCTCTCTTGAGCCTCTGCATCATTCCCCAAGGCCTATGCATCACTCTCTTGAGCCTCTGCATCACTCTCTTGAGCCTCTACATCCATCTCCTGAGCCTCTGCATCACTCTCTTGAGCCTCGTCCTCTCTCTCTTAAGCCTCTGCATCACTCTTTTGAGCCTCTGCATTACTTTCTTGAGCCTCTGCAACACTCTCTTCAGCCTTTGCATCACTCTCTTAAGCCTCTGCTTCACTCTCTTCGGGCTCATCATCACTCTCTTGAGCTTCTACATCTCTCTCTTTATCCTCTGCATCACTCACATGAGCATCTGCATCCCTCTCTTAAATCTCTGCATCACTCTCTTGAGCCTCTGCATCCCTCTCTTAAGCCTCTGCATCACTCTCTTGAGCCTCTGCATCCCTCTCTTGAACTCCTGCATCCCTCTCATGAGCCTCTGCATCCCTCTCTTGAGCTTTTCCATCACTCTCTTAAGCCTCTGCATCCCTCTCAAGAGCCTCTGCATCCCTCTCTTGAGCCTCTGCATCCCTCTCTTGAGCCCTTGCATCCCTCTCTTTAGCCTTTGAATCCCTCTCTAGAGCCTCTGCATCACTCTCTCGAGCTTCTGCATCACTCTTTCGAGCTTCTGCATCCCTCGCTTGAGCCTCTGCATCTCTCTCTTCAGCCTCTGCATCATTCTCTTAAGCCTCTGCATCCCTCTCTGGAACCTCAGCATCCCTCTCTTGAGCCTCTGCAGCACTCTCTTGAGCATCTGCATCATTCTCTTGAGCCTCTGCATCCGTCTCTTAAGCCTCTGCATCATTCTCCTGAGCCTCAGCATCCCTCTCTTAAGCTTCTGCATCATTTTCTAGAGCCTCTGCATCACTCTCTCGAGTCTTTGCATCACTCTCTTCATCCTCTGCATCCCAAAATGCAAGATTTTTTGCATTTTGTTTTGAACTAAAAATCATCGAGTTCAGCAATATTTTGTCGTTTATCATCCCCTTTTCCTTTATGTGATATAAACAAAATATCATCGAATTAGGCAATATTTTGCAGTTTTTCCACGTTTTTGTGAATATTCAGTTTATTGTTATTAATTCATTAAATATACGATAAAAATTATGCAAACACATAATTGATTAGATAATATCCTTAAATACTTCATTTTAAATCAACTATTTGTTTCTCGTTAAAATCCTGAGTAAGATATTGAAAAGGAGAGAAGTTCGGTTTTTATTGCATATATCGACATTTTAGCCGGAATGGAGCGGTTTTACGTGTACATTTTCCATCGGTAATATAAACGTAAAATCATGAGCATTTTAGTTAATTCTAATGAAACACATTGATTTTTATCATTTGTATTGGAAGCAATATTGTCAAATGTCTTTTCTTGGATCTAAATAATACGAAACCTTGCTTTATGATTCGAAGTTAAAATCCTCAAATTTGGTATAATAGTGACTTTTTCACGTTTTTCATGTAGTTTGATATTTCGTAAATATATTCGTTTTTACCAATATTTCGATACTATTTCATGTAGTATCACTATATGTGATTTGGCCTTCAAATCTCAGAATTTCGCAAATTTTGCATTTTTAAGCAAGTTTTCTTACATTTTGTTTTGTACTAAAAATCATCGAATTTAGCAATATTTTGACCTTTATCATCCCCTTTTCCTTTATGTGATTTAAACAAAATATCATCGAATTAGGCAATATTATGCCGTTTTTCCACGTTTTTGTGAATTTTCAGTTTATTGGTATTAATTCATGAAATATACGATAAAAATTATCAGGAAGGAATTATCAGGAAATTATATAAAGGCTAAAGAGAGTGATACAGAGGCTCAAGAGAGGGATGCAGAGGCTTAACAGAGTGATGCAGAGGCTCAAAAGAGTGATGCATAGGCTTAAAAGAGGGATGACGAGGCTCAAGAGAGTGATGCAGAGGCTCAAGAGATGATGCAGAGGCCTTGGAGAATGATGCAGAGACTCAAGCGAGGGATGCAGAGGCTGAAGCGTGTGATGCAGAGGCTCAAGAGAGAGATGCAGAGGCTCAAGAGAGTGATTCAGAGGCTTTCGAGAGTGATGCAGAGCCTTAAGAGAGTGATGCAGAAGCTTAAGAGAGGGATGCAGGGGCTCAAGAGAGGGATGCAGAGGCTTAAGAGGCTAGTGCAAAGGCTCAAGAGAGGGATGCAGAGGCTCATGAGAGGGATGCAGGAGTTCAAGAGAGGGATGCAGAGGCTCAAGAGAGGGAGGCAGATTCGTAAGAAAGTGATGCAAAGGCTCAAAAGAGGGATGCAGAGGCTTAAAAGGGTGATGCGGAGGCTCAAGAGAGTGGTGCAGAGGCTCAAAAGATGGATGCAGGTCCTCATGAGAGTGATTCAGAGGCTTACGAGAGTGATGCAGAGGCTTTAGAGAATGATGCAGATGCTTAAGAGAGGGATGCAGAGGCTCAAGAGAGGGATGCAGAGACTCAAGAGAGGGATGCAGAGGCTCATGAGAGAGATGCAGAGGCTTTAGAGAGTGATGCAGAGGCTCATGAGAGGGATGCAGAGGCTTAGGAGAGTGATGCAAAGCTCAAGAGGGGGATGCAGAGGCTCATGAGAGGGATGCAGGGGCTAGAGAGAGTTATGCAGAGGTTCAAAAGAGGGATTCAGAGGCTCAAGAGCGGGATTCAGAGGGTTAAGAGAGTGATGCAGAGGCTGAAGAGAGTGTTGCAGAGGCTGAAGAGAGTTATGCAGAGGCTCAAGAGAGTGATGCAGAGGATTACGAGAGTGATGCAGAGGCTGAAATGAGGGATGCAGAGGCTTAAGAGACTGATGCAAAGGCTGAAGAGAGGGATGCATAGGCTCATGAGAGGGATGCAGGAGTTCAAGAGAGGGATGCAGAGGATGAAGAGAGTGATGCAAAGGATCGAGAGAATGATGCCAAGGCTCAAGAGAATGATGCAGAGGCTTAAGAGAATGATGCAGAGGCTCAATAGAGAAATGCTGAGGCTTAAGAAAGAAATGCAGAGGGTCAAAATAGGGATGCAGAGGATCAAGAGAGGGATGCAAAGACTCGAGAGAGTGATGCAGAGGCTCAAGAAAATGATGCAGAGGCTTAAGAGAGGGATGCAGAGGCTCAGGAGAATGATGCAGAGGCTTAAGAGACAGATGCAGAGGCTCAAGAGAATGATGCAGATGCTCAAGAGAGTGCTGCAGAGGCTCAAGAGAGAGTGATTATGCTGATATAAATAAAATATCATCGAATTAGGCAACATTTTGCTGTTTTTCCACGTTTTTGTGAATATTCAGTTTATTGTTATTAATTCATTAAATATACGTTAAAAATGATGCAAACACATAATTGATTAGATAATATCCTTAAATACTTCATTTTCAATCAACTGTTTGTTTCTCGTTAAAATCCTGAGTAAGATATTGAAAAGGAGAGAAGTTCGGTTTTTATTGCATATATCGACGTTTCAGCCGGAATAGAGCGGTTTTACGTGTACATCTTCCTTCGGTAATATAAACGGAAAATCAGGAACATTTTATTTAATTCTAATGAAAACACATTGATTTTTATCATTTGTATTTGAGACCTTAAACACCTTCATTTTCAATCAACTATTTGTTTCTCGTGAAAATACAGAGTAAGATATCATATATCATATATCTTTTCTTGGATCTAAATAATACGAAACCTCGCTCAATGATTTGAAGTCAAAATCCTCATATATGATAATATAGTGTCTTTTTTCACGTTATTCATGTAGTGTGATTTTACGTATATATATTCGTTTTTACCAATATTTCGATACTACTTCATGTTTTCTCACGATATGTGATTTGGCCTTCAAATCTCAGAATTTCACAAATTATGCATTTTTAAGCAAGTTTTCTTGCATTTTGTTTTGTACTAAAAATCATCGAATTTAGCAATATTTTGACCTTTAGAATCCACTTTTCCTTTATGTGATTTAAACAAAATATCATCGGATTAGGCAATATTTTGCCGTTTTTCCACGTTTTTTGAATTTTCAGTTTATTGTTATTAATTCATAAATATACGATAAAAATTATGCAAACACATAATTGATCAGAAAATAACCTTAAATACTTCATTTTCAATCATATATTTGTTTCTCGTTAAAATACTGAGTAAGATATTAAAAAGGGGAGAAGTTCTGTTTTTATTGCATATATCGACGTTTCAGCCGGATTAGAACGGTTTTACGTGCACATCTTCTATCGGTAATATAAACCGAAAATCAGGAACATTTTGGTAAATTTTAATGAAAACACATTGATTTTTATCATTTGTATAGGAAGCAACATCTTTATACGTCTTTTTTAGGGTCTAAAAAATAACGAAACGTCGCTTTATGATTCGAAGTTAAAATCCTCAAATTTGGCATAATAATGACTTTTTCACGTTTTTCATGTAGTTTGATATTACGTAAATATATTCATTTTTACCAATATTTCGATACTATTTCATGTAGTATCACGATATGTGATTTGGCCTTCATATCTCAGATTTTCGCATAATATTGCATTTTAAGCAAGTTTTCTTGCATTTTGTTTTGTACTAAAAATCATCGAATTCAGCAATATTTTGACGTTTATCATCCCCTTTTCCTTTATGTGATATAAACAAAATATCATCGAATTAGGCAATATTTTTCTGTTTTTCCTCGTTTTTGTGAATATTCAGTTTATTGTTATTAATTCATTAAATATACCATAAAAATGATGCAAACACATAATTGATTAGATAATATCCTTAAACACTTCATTTTCAATCAACTATTTGTTTCTCTTTAAAATCCTGAGTAAGATATTAAAAAGGAGAGAAGTTCGGTTTTTATTGCATATATCGACGTTTCAGCCGGAATAGAGCGGTTTTACGTGTACATCTTCCATCGGTAATATAAACCGAAAATCAGGAACATTTTAGTTAATTCTAATGAAACACATTGATTTTTATCATATGTATTGGAAACACCATTGTCAAATGTCTTCTCTTGGATCTAAATAATACGAAACCTCGCTTTATGATTCGAAGTTAAAATCCTCAAATTTGGTATAATAGTGACTTTTTCACGTTTTCCAAGTAGTTTGATATTACGTATATATATTCATTTTTACCAATATATCGATACTATTTCATGTAGTATCACGGTATGTGATTTGGCCTTCATATCTCAGATTTTCGCATAATACTGCATTTGAAGCAAGTTTTCTTGCATTTTGTTTCGTACTAAAAATCATCGAATTCTGCAATATTTTGACATTTATCATCCCCTTTTCCTTTATGTGATATAAACAAAATATCATCGAATTAGGCAATATTTTGCTGTTTTTCCACGTTTTTGTGAATTATCAGTTTATTGTTATTAATTCATTATAATAATGGAGAGGGGAGAAGTTCTGTTTTTATTGCATATATCGACGTTTCAGCCGGATTAGAGCGGTTTTACGTGTACATCTTCCATCGGTAATATAAACGAAAAATCAGGAACATTTTAGTTAATTCTAATGAAAACATATTGATTTTTATCATTTGTATTTGAAACAACAGTCAATGAATGCAGAGAATGAGAATGATGCAGAGGCTAAAAAGAGTTATGCAGAGGCTCAAGAGAGTGATGCATAGGCTTACGAGAGTGATGCAGAGGATCAAGAGAGTGATGCAGAGGCTGAAGAAAGTGATGCAGAGTATCAAGAGAGGGAAGCAGAGGCTTAAGAGAGTGATGAAGAGCCCTAAGAGAGTGATGCAGAGGCTTAAGAGAGTGATGCAGAGGCTAAAGGGAGTGTTGCAGAGTCTCAAGAGAGAGATGCAGAGGCTCAAGAGAATGATGCAGAGGCTAAAAAGAGTTATGCAGAGGCTCAAGAGAGTGATGCATAGGCTTACGAGAGTGATGCAGAGGATCAAGAGAGTGATGCAGAGGCTCAAGAGAGTGATGCTGAGGCTCAAGAGAGTGATGCAGAGGCTTAAGAGATGGATGCAGAGGCTCAAGAGAGTGATGCAGAGGCTCAAGATAGTGATGCAGAGGCTCAAGAGAGTGATGCAGAGGCTCAAGAGAGTGATGCAGAGGCTCAAGAGAGGGATGCAGAGGCTTAACAGAGTGATGCAGAGGCTCAAAAGAGTGATGCAGAGGCTTAAGAGAGGGATGACGAGGCTCAAGAAAGTGATGCAGAGCCTCAAGAGAGTGATGCAGAGGACTTGGAGAATGATGCAGAGGCTCAAGAGAGGGATGCAGAGGCTCAAGAGAATGATGCAGAGACTCAAGAGAGGGATGTAGAGGCTCAAGAGAGTGATGCAGAGGCTTAAGAGAGGGATGCCGAGGCTCAAGAGAGTGATGCAGAGACTCAAGAGAGGGATGTAGAGGCTCAAGAGAGTGATGCAGAGGCTCAAGAGAGTGATGCAGAGGCCTACGAGAATGATGCAGAGGCTCAAGAGAGGGATGCAGAGGCTTAAGAGAGTGATGCATAGGCTCAAGAGAGTGATGCAGATGCTCAAGAGAATGATGTAGAGGCATAAGAGAGGGATGCAGAGGATCAAGAGAATGATGCAGAGGTTCAAGAGAGTGATGCAGAGGATGAAGAAAGGGATGCTGAGGCTTAAGAGAGTGATGCAGAGACTCAAGAGAGTGATGCAGTAGATCAAGAGAGTGATGCAGAGGCTCAAGAGAGTGATGCAGAGGATCAAGAGAGGGATGCAGAGGCTTAAGAGAGTGATGCAGAGACTCAAGAAAGTTATGCAGAGCCTCAAGAGAGTGATGCAGAGGCTTACGAGAGTGATGCAGAGGCTCATGAAAAGGATGCAGAGGCTTAAGAGAGTGATGCAAAGGCTCAAGAGAGGGATGCAGAGGCTCATTAGAGTGATGCAGGAGTTCAAGTGAGGGATGCAGAGGCTCAAGAAAGGGATGCAGAGGCTTAAGAAGGTGATGCAGAGGCTCAAGAGAGTGATGCAGAGGCATAAGAGAGTGATGCATAGGCTCAACAGAGTGATGCAGGGGCTCAAGGGAATGATGTAGAGGCTTAAGAGAGGGATGCAGAGGCTCAAGAGAATGATGCAGAGGCTTACGAGAGTGATGCAGAGGCTTAAGAGAGTGATGCAGAGGATCAAGAGAGTGATGCAGAGGCTCAAGAGAGGGATTCAGAGGCTCAAGAGAGGGATTCAGAGGCTTAAGAGAGTTATGCAGAGGCTGAGGAGAGTGTTGCAGAGGCTCAAGAGAGGGATGCAGAGGCTCAAGAGAGTGGTGCAGAGACTCAAGAGAGTTATGCGGAGGGTCTCAATAGAGTGATGCAGAGGCTCATGAGAGAGATGCAGAGGCTCATGTTAGGGATACAGAGGCACAAGAGAGGGATGCAGAGGCTTTTGAGAGTGAACAGAGGCTCATGAGACCGAAAATATAACAATTACTGAAAGCGGCGAAGAATAACATTTTGCCCAAACCCTCTCAGCAGTTTTCAAAATATCCCAAACATCCCAAATTCGACCCTTGGGCCATATTTTGGAGACAAATTCTGCCTCTTTGCACATATTCGCAGGTTTAAATTACGACATGTTATACCGAAAATATGCCAATTACTGAAATCGGCGATGGATGACATTTTGCCCAAACCCTCCCTGCAGTTCTCAAAATATCATAAAGATCCCAAATTCGACACTTGAGCCATATTTTGAAGCCAAATTCTGGCTCTCTGCACGTATTCGCAATTTGAAACTACGATTTTTATACCGAAAATATGCCAATTACTAACAGAAGCTATGGATCACATTTTGCCCAAACCCTCCCAGCAGTTTTCAAAATATACCAAACATCCCAAATTCGACCCTTGAGCCATATTTTGAAGCCAAATTCTGGCTCTCTGCACGTATTCGCTGTTTGAAATTACGACTTTTTATACCAAAAATATGCCAATTACTGAGAGCAGCGATAGGTCACATTTTGCCCAAACCCCCCCCCCCCCCTGCAGTTTTCAAAATATCCCAAACATCCCAATTCGACGCTTGAGCCATACTTTGGAGCCAAATTCGGGTTCTCTGCTTGTATTCGCAGTTTGAAATTACGTCTTTTTATACCGAAAAATGCCAATTATTGAGAGAGGCGAAGGGTCACATTTTGCCAAAACCCTCACTGAAGTTTTCAAAATATCCCAAACATCCCAAATTCGTTGCGTGAGCCATATTTTGGAGGCAAATTCTGGCTTTCTGCACGTATTCGCCGTTTGAAATTACGAATTTTATACCGAAAATATTCCAATTACTAAGAGCGGCAATGGTCACATTTTGCCCAAAACCCCCTGCAGTTTTCAAAATATCCGAAACATCCCAAATTCCATCCTTGAGCCATATTTTGAAGCCAAATTCTGGCTCTCTGTACATATTTGCAGGTTGAAATTACGACATTTTATACCGAAAATATGCCAAATACTGAAAGAAACGATGGATGACATTTTGCCCAAACCCTCCCTGCAGTTTTCAAAATATCCCCAAAATCCCAAATTCGACACTTGAGCCATATTTTGAAGACAAATTCTGGCTCTCTGCAAGCATTCGAACTTTGAAACTACGATTTTTATCCCGAAAATATGCCAATTACTAAGAGAAGCTATGGATCACATTTTGCCCAAACCCTCCCTGCAGTTGTCAAAATATCAAAACATCCAAAATTCGACCTTTGAGCCATATTTTGGAGCCAAATTCTGGCTCTCTGCACATATTCGCAGGTTGAAATTATGACATTTTATACCGAAAATATGCCAATTACTGAAAGCAGCGATGGGTCACAATTTGCCCAAACCCCCCTGCAGTTTATAAAATATCCCAAACATCCCAAATTCGACTCATGAGTTATATTTTGTAGCCAAATTCTCGCTCTCTGCACGTATTCGCAGTTTGAAATTGTGACTTTTTATACCAAAAATATGCCAATTACTGTGAACGGCGATGGATCACATTTTTCCCAAACCCTCCCTGCAGTTTTCAAATTATCGCAAGCATCCCAAATTCGACCCCTGAGCCATATTTTGGAGCCAAATTCTGGCTTTCTGCACGTATTCGCAGTTTGAAATTACGACTTTTTATACCGAAAATATGCCAATTACTGAGAGCAGCGATAGGTCACATTTTGCCCAAACCCTCCCTGCAGTTTTCAAAATATCGCAAACATCCCAAATTCGACCCCTGAGCCATATTTTGGAGCCAAATTCTGGCATTCTGCACGTAATCGCAGTTTGAAATTACGTCTTTTTATACCGAAAAATGCCAATTACTGAGAGCGGCGATGGGTCACATTTTGCCAAACCTCTCCCTGTAGGTTTCAAAATATCCCAAATATCTCAAATTCGTTGCGTGAGCCATATTTTGGAGGCAAATTCTGGCTCTCTGCACGTATTCGCCGTTTGAAATTACTAATTTTATACCGAAAATATGCCAATTACTTAGAGCGGCGATGGGTCATATTTTGCCCAAAACCCCCTGCAGTTTTCAAAATATCCCAAATATCCCAAATTCCATTTTTGAGCCATATTTTGGAGGCAAATTCTGGCTCTCTGCACGTATTCGCAGTTTTAAATTAAGACTTTTTTTACCTAAAATATGCCAATTACAGAGTGCGGCGATGGATCACATTTTGCCCAAACCCTCCCTGCAGTTTTCAAAATATCCAAAACATCCCAAATTCGACGCTTGAGCCACATTTTGGAGCCAAATTCTGGTTTTCTGCACGTATTCGCAGTTTGAAATTTCGACTTTTTATGCCGAAAATATGCCAATTACTGAAAGCGGCGATGGATCACATTCTACCCAAACCCTCCCTGCAGTTTTCAAAATATCCGAAACATCACAAATTCAGCCCTTGAGCCTTATTTTGGAGCCAAATTCTGGCTCTCTCTACGTATTTGCAGTTCGAAATTACGACTTTTTATACCGAAAATATGCCAATTACTAAGAGAAGCTATGGATGACATTTTGCCCAAACCCTCCCTGCAGTTTTCAAAATATCCCCAAAATCCCAAATTCGACACTTGAGCCATATTTTGAAGACAAATTCTGGCTCTCTGCAAGCATTCGAACTTTGAAACTACGATTTTTATCCCGAAAATATGCCAATTACTAAGAGAAGCTATGGATCACATTTTGCCCAAACCCTCCCTGCAGTTGTCAAAATATCAAAACATCCAAAATTCGACCTTTGAGCCATATTTTGGAGCCAAATTCTGGCTCTCTGCACATATTCGCAGGTTGAAATTATGACATTTTATACCGAAAATATGCCAATTACTGAAAGCAGCGATGGGTCACAATTTGCCCAAACCCCCCTGCAGTTTATAAAATATCCCAAACATCCCAAATTCGACTCATGAGTTATATTTTGTAGCCAAATTCTCGCTCTCTTAACGTATTCGCAGTTTGAAATTGTGACTTTTTATACCAAAAATATGCCAATTACTGTGAACGGCGATGGATCACATTTTTCCCAAACCCTCCCTGCAGTTTTCAAAATATCGCAAACATCCCAAATTCGACCCCTGAGCCATATTTTGGAGCCAATATCTGGCTTTCTGCACGTATTCGCAGTTTGAAATTACGACTTTTTATACCGAAAATATGCCAATTACTGAGAGCAGCGATAGGTCACATTTTGCCCAAACCCTCCCTGCAGTTTTCAAAATATCGCAAACATCCCAAATTCGACCCCTGAGCCATATTTTGGAGCCAAATTCTGGCATTCTGCACGTAATCGCAGTTTGAAATTACGTCTTTTTATACCGATAAATGCCAATTACTGAGAGCGGCGATGGGTCACATTTTGCCAAACCTCTCCCTGTAGGTTTCAAAATATCCCAAATATCTCAAATTCGTTGCGTGAGCCATATTTTGGAGGCAAATTCTGGCTCTCTGCACGTATTCGCCGTTTGAAATTACTAATTTTATACCGAAAATATGCCAATTACTTAGAGCGGCGATGGGTCATATTTTGCCCAAAACCCCCTGCAGTTTTCAAAATATCCCAAATATCCCAAATTCCATTTTTGAGCCATATTTTGGAGGCAAATTCTGGCTCTCTGCACGTATTCGCAGTTTTAAATTAAAACTTTTTTTACCTAAAATATGCCAATTACAGAGTGCGGCGATGGATCACATTTTGCCCAAACCCTCCCTGCAGTTTTCAAAATATCCAAAACATCCCAAATTCGACGCTTGAGCCACATTTTGGAGCCAAATTCTGGTTTTCTGCACGTATTCGCAGTTTGAAATTTCGACTTTTTATGCCGAAAATATGCCAATTACTGAAAGCGGCGATGGAACACATTCTACCCAAACCCTCCCTGCAGTTTTCAAAATATCCGAAACATCACAAATTCAGCCCTTGAGCCTTATTTTGGAGCCAAATTCTGGCTCTCTCTACGTATTCGCAGTTCGAAATTACGACTTTTTATACCGAAAATATGCCAATTACTAAGAGAAGCTATGGATCACATTTTGCCCAAACCCTCCCTGCAGTTCTCCAAATATCCCAAACATTCAAAATTCGACCCTTGAGCCATATATTGGAGCCAAGTTCGGGCTCTCTGCTTGTATTCGCAGTTTGAAATTACGTCTTTTTATACCGAAAAATGTCAATTACTGAGAGCGGCGATGGGTCATTTTGCCAAAACCCTCCCTGCAGTTTTCAAAATAACCCAAACATTCCAAATTCGTTGCGTGAGCCATATTTTGGAGGCAAATTCTGGCTCTCTGCACGTATTCGCCGTTTGAAATTACGAATTTTATACCGAAAATATGCCAATTACTTACAGCGGCGATGGGTCCCATTTTGCCAAAAACCCCCCTGCTGTTTTTAAAAAATCCCCAACCTCCAAAATTCGACCCTTGAGCCATATTTTGGATCCTAATTCTGGCTCTCTGCACGTATTCGCTGTTCGAAATTACGACTTTTTGAACCGAAAATATGCCAATTACTAAAAGCGGCGATGGGTCTCATTTTGCCCAAAATCTCCTGCAGTTTTCAAAATATCCCAAACATCCAAAATTCCCTCCTTGAGCCATATTTTGGAGCCAAATTCTGGTTCTCTGCACGTATTAGCAGTTTGAAATTTCGACTTTTTATGCCGAAAATATGCCAATTACTTAAAGCGGCGATGGATCACATTCTACCCAAACCCTCCCTGCAGTTTTCAAAATTTCCGAAACATCCCAAATTCGACGCTTGAGCCATATTTTGCAGCCAAATTCGGGCTCTCTGCACGTATTCGCAGTTTGAAATTACGTTAATTTATACCGAAAATATGCCAATAACTAAAAGCGGCGATGGATCTCATTTTGCCCAAACCCTCCCTGCAGTTTTCAAAATATGCCAAACATCCCAAATTTAACGCTTGAGCCATATTTTGGGCCAAATTCTGGCTCTCTGCACGTATTCGCTGTTTGAAATTACGACTTTTTGAACCGAAAATATGCTAATTACTGAGAGCGGCGATGGATCACATTTTGCCCAAAATCTCCCAGCAGTTTTCAAAATATCCCAAACATCTCAAATTCGACCCTTGAGCCGTATTTTGGAGTCAAATTCTGGCTCTTTCTACGTATTCACAGTTCGAAATTACGACTTTTTATACCGAAAATATGCCAATTACTGAAAGTGGCGATGGATAATATTTTGCCCAAACCCTCCCAGCAGTTTTCAAAATATCCCAAACA
Organism: Procambarus clarkii; assembly: GCF_040958095.1. Taxonomy (NCBI): domain Eukaryota; kingdom Metazoa; phylum Arthropoda; class Malacostraca; order Decapoda; family Cambaridae; genus Procambarus; species Procambarus clarkii. The sequence continues at coordinate 8,766,779 of NC_091168.1, forward strand.
TCCAAAATTCGATCCTTGAGCCATATTCTGGAGCCAAATTCTGTCTCTCTGCACATATTCGCTGGTTGAAATTACGATATTTTATACCGAAAATATGCCAATTACTGAGCGCGACGATGGGTCAGATTTTGCCCAAACACCCCCTGCAGTTTTCAAAATATTCCAAACATGCCAAATTCGACGTTTGAGCCATATTTTGCAGCCAAATTCTGGCTCTCTGCACGTATTCGCTCTCTGAAATTACGACTTTTTATATTGAAAATATGCCAATTACTGAAAGCGGCGATGGAACACATTTTGCCCAAACCCCCCTGCAGTTTTCAAAATATCCCAAAAGTCCCAAATTCGACGCTTGAGCCATTTTTTGGAGCCAAATTCTGGCTCTCTGCACGTATTCGCAGTTTGAAATTACGACTTTTTTTACCGAAAATATGCCAATTACTGAAAGCGGCGATGGATCACATCTTGCCCAATCCCTCCCTGCAGTTGTCAAAATATCCCAAACATCCAAAATTCGACCCTTGAGCCATATTTTGGAGCCACTTCTACAAAGGTACCATCGAGCAAAAAGTCTTAGTCGACATGAACTTTAAACCGGCCATATACTGCAGGTATGTTGACGACATTTTTACACAAGTACCTGATGTCAGACATCTGCAGGAGCTGAAGGAGGCATTTGAGCAGAGTTCCATGCTGCGTTTCACTTACGAGATGGAAAAGGATGGGAAGCTGCCCTTTCTAGATGTAACAGTCATGGAAAAGAGCGGAGGTTTCAACATTGCAGTCTACACTAAGGAAACAGACATAGGAATGTGCCTAAATGCCAACAGTGACTGCCCAGACAGGTACAAAAGGAGTGTTGTTAACGCTTATTTTGACCGTGCTCTCAGCTACAGCTCAGAATGTAAGCAAGTCGACGAAGAACCTGTCGAAACAGAGGCAGCTACAGGAGGGGACACACAAATATTTGTGCCCTGCAGTTACACAATCGTTCCGACAGGCTCGATCGCCATCTATCCAGATGGCGTTCTCCTCCGACTAGACCACGCTGGAGTCGCTGTATGTTTAAAATTTGGTTCCTTTATTTATAGTTAGTATTTTTGGTGTATTAATTGATTTGTTTTATATTTTAATGACTTAGGTAGAGTGATTTAGGGAGTGGCGGGAGGTGGGGGGTGGGGCGTGGTAGCGTGTGTAATAGATTATACGAGATCGTGGTTAGTTAGTATTTATCTAGTTGTGTTCACCTAGTTGTTCTTGCGAGGGTTGAGCTCTGCTCTTTCGGCCCGCCTCTCAACTGTCAATCAATCAATTTTTACTAGCTAATAAAAAAAAATTCCACATACACACACCCAGGAAGCAGCCCGTAACAGGTGTCTAATGCCCAAGTACCTATGTACTGCTAGGTAAGAGGAGCATCAGAATGAATGAAACTCTGCTGATTTTCGTTTGCGCCATCACCGGGGGATCGAACTTTAACCCTAGGATTACGAGTCGAGAGCGCTGTCCACTCAGCTTTAAAGCCCCCTAGTGTGTGTATTGGTGCAAAAGATAATTTGGGAGAGGTTATTGGAAAGGAATGATGTTTGGTGGCCTTGAAGGCGCTGGAAGAGGGTTGCCAGTTATGAATTTAAATTGTCAATTGATTAAGATAGGATATATATGCAAAAGACGTTGTGAGAGATAGTAAGAAAAGTGTTTCTGACTGAGGTTAGGTACTGTGTGATTGACTTGTATGTTAGGAAAAAGAATATTTATCAGAAACATAGATGTTCTTTAGAAATGTTTGTTTGCAAATAGTTGCAAATTATTGGGTAAAAAGCCAATGGTTACCGTACCTTGAACAAACACACGTGAGCACAATTAGTCGACGGGGGTCAGAGAGTGAGAGTGAACAGCGAAACAGTAACAAAAAATGTGACAATAATGGGAAACTATGTCATTCAAACGTATACATGTTAACCATATAAATTACAGTAACACTAAACGCGCGCATACGTACATATGTCAATCAATTTACATAAATAAACATTCACTAATATGTACCTTTAAAATGGACACATACAGATAATTACCGTACACATGTCAGTTTAATTACAGGTACACATAAACACATATAGCTTCACGTGTCTGTCGGTCATGACAATAGTACACATGGATACGAACACAAAACAGTCCATTATCAACTAGTGTGTGTGTGTGTGTGTTCACCTAGTTGTATTCACCTAGATGTGTTTTGCGGGGGTTGAGCTTTGCTCTTTCGGCCCGCCTCTCAACTGTCAATCAACTGTTTACTAACTACACTAACTACTTTTTTTTCACACCACACACACACACACACACACCAGGAAGCAGCCCGTGACAGCTGACTAACTCCCAGGTACCTATTTACTGTTAGGTAACAGGGGCATTCAGGGTGAAAGAAACTTTGCCCATTTGTTTCTGCCTCGTGCGGGAATCGAACCCGCGCCACAGAATTACGAGTCCTGCGCGCTATCCACCAGGCTACGAGGCCCCTTTGTGTGTGTGTGTGTGTGTGTGTGTGTGTGTGTGTGTGTGTGTGTGTGTGTGTGTGTGTGTGTGTGTTTTATCCTTGTATCTACTATATGTATCTGCAGAATCGAGTTATTAGCTCTTGGACCCCGCCTATCAAATAAATGTATTTATCCTCTTTTATATCTACTACATCTATTTCTCTCTAACTAACACACACACAAACACACACACACACATACACGCACACACACACAAACTGGAGGCCTAGCGTCTAAATGGAGAGAGTTCGATGGTAATAATCCTAATGGTCCCCGATCGAATCCCGGTTGATGCAATAGCAAATCGAAAGATATTCTTTAACCTGATTCGACTGTTCACCTAGCACAAATGTATCCATCAATGTATCCATCTATCTATCTACTTACATCTGTCAATCCATCAATCTATCTTCCCATTAAATCAACCATTTATCATTATATACATCTATCTATCCATGTATCCGTCCATCAACTCATCTTTCTATCCATCCATCTAGTCATCTGTCTTTCCGTCCATCAACTCATCTGTGCATCCGTCTATCCGTCAATATATATATTTAGCAATCAATGTATCCATCCATCTATCTACCTATATAAATTTTTCATTAATCTATCCATTTATCATAACCATCTATCATCACCCTCCCCACTCCCTCTCCTATTTTACTACCAAACTCCCTCCTCTCGTTCTGGCACCTTCTCCTTCCCTTTTCCTCCCTCTCATAAACCTGCTCATCCTCCATCCTTCTGCCCTTCCCACTCCCGCCCCTATCCCATCCCGCCCTTCCCATCGTCTTCCCTCTCGCCGCAGATCCATCCCTTCGTTCTCATTCCTTCAAATGCAGGAATGAGGGATGATGAAACAAAATGCAAGAAAACTTCCTTCAAATGCAGTATTATGCGAAAATCTGAGATATGAAGGCCAAATCACATATCGTGATACTACATGAAATAGTATCGAAATATTGGTAAAAATGAACATATTTACGTAATATCAAACTACATGAAAAACGTGAAAAAGTCACTATTATACCAAATTTGAGGATTTTAACTTCGAATCATAAAGCGACGTTTCGTTATTTTTTAGACCCTAAAAAAAGACGTATAAAGATGTTGCTTCCTATACAAATGATAAAAATCAATGTGTTTTCATTAAAATTAACTAAAATGTTCCTGATTTTCGGTTTATATTACTGATGGAAGATGTGCACGTAAAACCGTTCTAATCCGGCTGAAACGTCGATATATGCAATAAAAACAGAACTTCTCCCCTTTTCAATATCTTACTCTGTATTTTAACGAGAAACCAATAGATGATTGAAAATGCAGTATTTAAGGTTATTTTCTGATCAGTTATGTGTTTGCATAATTTTTATCGTATATTTATGAATTAATAACAATAAACTGAAAATTCACAAAAACGTGGAAAAACGGCAAAATATTGCCTAATTCCATGATATTTTTTTAAATTACATGAAGGAAAAGTGGATTCTAAAGGTCAAAATATTGCTAAATTCGATGATTTTTAGTACAAAACAAAATGCAAGAAAACTTGCTTAAAAATGCATAATTTGTGAAATTCTGAGATTTGAAGGCCAAATCACATATCGTGAGAAAACATGAAGTAGTATCGAAATATTAGTAAAAACGAATATATATACGTAAAATCACACTACATGAATAACGTGAAAAAAGTCACTATATTATCATATTTGAGGATTTTGACTTCAAATCATTGAGCGAGGTTTCGTATTATTTAGATCCAAGAAAAGATATATGATATATGATATCTAACTCTGTATTTTCACGAATAACAAATAGTTGATTGAAAATGAAGGTGTTTAAGGTCTCAAATACAAATGATAAAAATCAATGTGTTTTCATTAGAATTAAATAAAATGTTCCTGATTTTCCGTTTATATTACCGAAGGAAGATGTACACGTAAAACCGCTCTATTCCGGCTGAAACGTCGATATATAAACGATCCCTCTCTTGAGCCTCTGCATCACTCTCGTAAGCCTCTGCATCACTCTCTTGAGCCTTTGCATAACTCTCTTCAGCCTCTGCAACACTCTCTTCAGCCTCTGCATCACTCTCTTAACCCTCTGAATCCCTCTCTTGAACCTTTGAATCAATCTTTTGAGCCTCTGCATAACTCTCTCGAGCCTCTGCATCCCTCTCATGAGCCTCTGCATCCCACTCTTGAGCCTTTGCATCACTCACCTAAGCCTCTGCATCCCTCTCATGAGCCTCTGCATCACTCTCAAAAGCCTCTGCATCCCTCTCTTGTGCCTCTGCATCCCACACTTGAGCCTCTGCATCTCTCTCTTGAGCCTCAGCATTCCTCTCTTGAGTCTCTGCATCCCTCTCTTGAGCCTCTGCATCCCTCTCTTAAGCCTCTGCATCATTCTCTTAAGCCTCTACATCACTCTCGTAAGCCTCTGAATCACTCTCATGAGCACCTGCATCCCTCTTTTCAGCCTCTGCATCACTCTATTGAGCCTCTGCATCACCCTTTTAAGCCTCTGCATCCCTCTTTTTACCCTTTGCATCACTTTCTTACGAATCTGCATCCCTCTCTTGAGTCTCTGCATCCCTCTCTTGAGACCCTGCATCCCTCTCTTAAGCCTCTGCATCACTCTCTTAAGGTTCTGCATCGCTCTCGAAAGCCTTTTGAATCACTCTCTTGAGCCTCTGCATACCTCTCTTGAGCCTCTGCATCACTGTCTTGAGCCTCGTCATCCATCTCTTAAGCCTCTGCATCACTCTTTTGAGCCTCTGCATCACTCTGTTAAGCCTCTGCATCCCTCTTTTGAGCCTCTGCATCACTCTCTTCAGCCTCTGCATCCCTCTCTTCAGCCTCTGCATCATTCTCTAAGGCCTCGTAAGCCTCTGAATCACTCTCATGAGCACCTGCATCCCTCTTTTCAGCCTCTGCATCACTCTCTTGAGCCTCTGCATCACCCTTTTAAGCCTCTGCATCCCTCTTTTTAGCATTTGCATCACTATCTTACGAATCTGCATCCCTCTCTTGAGCTTCTGCATCCCTCTGCATCTCAGAAAATGATGCAGAGGCTTAAGAGAGTGATGGAGAGGCTCAGGAGAATGATGCAGAGTTCAAGAGAGGGATGCAGAGGGTGAGGAGAGTGATGCAAAGACTCGAGAGAGTGATGCAGAGGCTCAGGAAAATGATGCAGAGGCTTAAAAGAGGGATGGAGAGGCTCAGGAGAATGATGCAGAGGCTTAGGAGACAGATGCAGAGGCTCAAGAGAATGATGCATTTGCTCAAGAGAGTGCTGCAGAGGCTCAAGAGGGGGATGCTGAGGCTCCAGAGAGGGATGCAGAGGCTTAAGAGAGTGATGCAGAGGCTGAGGAGAGGGATGCAGAAGCTCGACAGAGTGATGCAGAAGCTCGAGAGAGTGATGCAGAGGCTCAAGAGAGGGATGCAGGGGCTCAAGACAGGGATGCAGAGGCTCAAGAGTGGGATGCAGAGGCTTTTGAGAGGGATGCAGAGGCTCAAGAGAGTGATGCAGAGATTTAAGAGAGGGATGCAGATGCTAATGTGAGTGATGCAGAGGATCAAGAGAAGGATGTAGAGGCTTAAGAGAGTGAAGAAGAGGCCGAAGAGAGTGATGCCGAGGCTTAAGAGAGTGATGCAGAGGCTGAGGAAAGTGTTGCAGAGGCTCAAGAGAGTGATGCAGAGGCCGAAGATAGTGATGCAGAGGATCAAGAGAGTGATGCAGAGGCTAAAAAGAGTTATGCAGAGGCTCAGGAGAGTGATGCAGAGGCTCAAGAGAGGGATGTAGAGACTCAAGAGAGTGATGCAGAAGCTCAATAGAGTGATGTAGAGGCTTAAGAAAGTGATGCAGAGGCTTAATAAAGGGGATGCAGAGGCTCAGGAGAGGTTGAAGAGAGTGATGCAAAGGCTTAAGAGAGTGATGCAAGGCTCAAGAGAGGGATGCAGAGGCGCATGAGAGGGATGCAGGAGTTCAAGTGAGGGATGCAGAGGCTCAAGAAAGGGATGCAGAGGCTTAAGAAATGATGCAGAGGCTCAAAATAAGGATACAGAGGCTTAAGAGGGTGATGCAGAGGCTCAAGAGAGGGATGCAGAGGCTCAAGAGAGTGATGCAGAGACTCAAGAGAGTTATGCAGAGGCTCAATAGAGTGATGCAGAGGCTTACGAGAGTGATGCGGTGGCTCAAGAGAGGGATGTAGAGGCTTAAGAGAGTGATGCAGAGGCTCAAGAGAGGGATGCAGAGGCTTAAGAGAGTGATGCAAACTCTATTGAGACCCTCCGCATAACTCTGTTGAGTCTCTGCATCACTCTGCATCACTAAGAGGGATGCATCACTGCATGTCACTCTCTTGAGCCTCTACATCACTCTCTTGAGCCTCTGCATCACTCTCTTGATCCTCTGCATCACTCTCTTGAGCCTGTATATCACTCTCTTGAGCCTCTACGTGCACATCTTCTATCACGTTATTCATGTAGTGTGATTTTACGTATATATATTCGTTTTTACCAATATTTCGATACTACTTCATGTTTTCTCACGATATGTGATTTGGCCTTCAAATCTCAGAATTTCACAAATTATGCATTTTTAAGCAAGTTTTCTTGCATTTTGTTTTGTACTAAAAATCATCGAATTTAGCAATATTTTAACCTTTAGAATCCACTTTTCCTTTATGTGATTTAAACAAAATATCATCGGATTAGGCAATATTTTGACGTTTTTCCACGTTTTTTGAATTTTCAGTTTATTGTTATTAATTCATAAATATACGATAAAAATTATGCAAACACATAATTGATCAGAAAATAACCTTAAATACTGCATTTTCAATCATATATTTGTTTCTCGTTAAAATACAGAGTAAGATATTAAAAAGGGGAGAAGTTCTGTTTTTATTGCATATATCGACGTTTCAGACGGATTAGAACGGTTTTACGTGCACGTCTTCTATCGGTAATATAAACCGAAAATCTGGAACATTTTAGTAAATTTTAATGATAACACATTGATTTTTATCATTTGTATAGGAAGCAACATCTTTATACGTCTTTTTTTAGGGTCTAAAAAATAACGAAACGTCGCTTTATGATTCGAAGTTAAAATCCTCAAATTTGGCATAATAATGACTTTTTCACGTTTTTCATGTAGTTTGATATTACGTAAATATATTCATTTTTACCAATATTTCGATACTATTTCATGTAGTATCACGATATGTGATTTGGCCTTCATATCTCAGATTTTCGCATAATATTGCATTTTAAGCAAGTTTTCTTGCATTTTGTTTCGTACTAAAAATCATCGAATTCAGCAATATTTTGACGTTTATCATCCCCTTTTCCTTTATGTGATATAAACAAAATATCATCGAATTAGGCAATATTTTGCTGTTTTTCCTCGTTTTTGTGAATTATCAGTTTATTGTTATTAATTCATTATAATAATGGAGAGGGGAGAAGTTCTGTTTTTATTGCATTTATCGACGTTTCAGCCGGATTAGAGCGGTTTTACGTGTACATCTTCCATCGGTAATATAAACGAAAAATCAGGAACATTTTAGTTAATTCTAATGAAAACACATTGATTTTTATCATTTGTATTTGAAACAACAGTCAATGAATGCAGAGAATGAGAATGATGCAGAGGCTAAAAAGAGTTATGCAGAGGCTCAACAGAGTGATGCATAGGCTTACGAGAGTGATGCAGAGGATCAAGAGAGTGATGCAGAGGCTCAAGAGAGTGATGCAGAGGATCAAGAGAGTGATGTAGAGGCTGAAGAAAGTGATGCAGAGTATCAAGAGAGGGAAGCAGAGGCTTAAGAGAGTGATGAAGAGGCTAAAGGGAGTGTTGCAGAGTCTCAAGGGAGAGATGCAGAGGCTCAAGAGAATGATGCAGAGGCTCAAGAGAATGATGCAGAGGCTAAAAAGAGTTATGCAGAGGCTCAAGAGAGTGATGCATAGGCCTACGAGAGTGATGCAGAGGATCAAGAGAGTGATGCAGAGGCTTAAGAGAGTGATGCAGAGGCTAAAGGGAGTGTTGCAGAGTCTCAAGAGAGAGATGCAGAGGCTCAAGAGAATGATGCAGAGGCTAAAAAGAGTTATGCAGAGGCTCAAGAGAGTGATGCATAGGCTTACGAGAGTGATGCAGAGGATCAAGAGAGTGATGCAGAGGCTCAAGAGAATGATGCAGAGGCTCAAGAGAGTGATGCTGAGGCTCAAGAGAGTGATGCAGAGGCTTAAGAGATGGATGCAGAGGCTCAAGAGAGTGATGCAGAGGCTCAAGATAGTGATGCAGAGGCTCAAGAGAGTGATGCAGAGGCTCAAGAGAGTGATGCAGAGGCTCAAGAGAGGGATGCAGAGGCTTAACAGAGTGATGCAGAGGCTCAAAAGAGTGATGCAGAGGCTTAAGTGAGGGATGACGAGGCTCAAGAAAGTGATGCAGAGCCTCAAGAGAGTGATGCAGAGGACTTGGAGAATGATGCAGAGGCTCAAGAGAGGGATGCAGAGGCTTAAGAGAATGATGCAGAGACTCAAGAGAGGGATGTAGAGGCTCAAGAGAGTGATGCAGAGGCTTACGAGAGGGATGCCGAGGCTCAAGAGAGTGATGCAGAAACTCAAGAGAGGGATGTAGAGGCTCAAGAGAGTGATGCAGAGGCTCAAGAGAGTGATGCAGAGGCCGACGAGAATGATGCAGAGGCTCAAGAGAGTGATGCATAGGCTCAAGAGAGTGATGCAGATGCTCAAGAGAATGATGTAGAGGCATAAGAGAGGGATGCAGAGGATCAAGAGAATGATGCAGAGGTTCAAGAGAGTGATGCAGAGGATGAAGAAAGGGATGCTGAGGCTTAAGAGAGTGATGCAGAGACTCAAGAGAGTGATGCAGTAGATCAAGAGAGTGATGCAGAGGCTCAAGAGAGTGATGCAGAGGATCAAGAGAGGGATGCAGAGGCTTAAGAGAGTGATGCAGAGACTCAAGAAAGTTATGCAGAGGCTCAAGAGAGTGATGCATAGGCTTACGAGAGTGATGCAGAGGCTCATGAAAAGGATGCAGAGGCTTAAGAGAGTGATGCAAAGGCTCAAGAGAGGGATGCAGAGGCTCATTCGAGGGATGCAGGAGTTCAAGTGAGGGATGCAGAGGCTCAAGAAAGGGATGCAGAGGCTTAAGAAGATGATGCAGAGGCTCAAGAGAGTGATGCAGAGGCATAAGAGAGTGATGCATAGGCTCAACAGAGTGATGCAGGGGCTCAAGAGAATGATGTAGAGGCTTAAGAGAGGGATGCAGAGGCTCAAGAGAATGATGCAGAGGCTTACGAGAGTGATGCAGAGGCTTAAGAGAGTGATGCAGAGGCTAAGGAGTGTAATGCAGAGGCTCAAGAGAGTGATGCAGAGGATCAAGAGAGTGATGCAGAGGCTCAAGAGAGGGATTCAGAGGCTCAAGAGAGGGATTCAGAGGCTTAAGAGAGTGATGCAGAGGCTGAGGAGAGTGTTGCAGAGGCTCAAGAGAGGGATGCAGAGGCTCAAGAGAGTGGTGCAGAGACTCGAGAGAGTTATGCGGAGGGTCTCAATAGAGTGATGCAGAGGCTCATGAGAGAGATGCAGAGGCTCATGTTAGGGATGCAGAGGCACAAGAGAGGGATGCAGAGGCTTTTGAGAGTGAACAGAGGCTCATGAGACCGAAAATATAACAATTACTGAAAGCGGCGAAGAATAACATTTTGCCCAAACCCTCCCAGCAGTTTTCAAAATATCCCAAACATCCCAAATTCGACCCTTGGGCCATATTTTGGAGACAAATTCTGCCTCTTTGCACATATTCGCAGGTTTAAATTACGACATGTTATACCGAAAATATGCCAATTACTGAAATCGGCGATGGATGACATTTTGCCCAAACCCTCCCTGCAGTTCTCAAAATATCATAAAGATCCCAAATTCGACACTTGAGCCATATTTTGAAGCCAAATTCTGGCTCTCTGCACGTATTCGCAATTTGAAACTACGATTTTTATACCGAAAATATGCCAATTACTAACAGAAGCTATGGATCACATTTTGCCCAAACCCTCCCTGCAGTTCTCAAAATATGCCAAACATCCAAAAATCGAACCTTGAGCCATATTTTGTAGCCAAATTCTCGCTCTCTGCACGTATTCGCAGTTTGAAATTGCGACTTTTTTATACCGAAAATATGCCAATTACTGTGAGCGGCGATGGATCACATTTTGCCCAAACCCTCCCAGCAGTTTTCAAAATATACCAAACATCCCAAATTCGACCCTTGAGCCATATTTTGAAGCCAAATTCTGGCTCTCTGCACGTATTCGCAGTTTGAAATTACGAATTTTTATACCAAAAATATGCCAATTACTGAGAGCAGCGATAGGTCACATTTTGCCCAAACCCCCCCCCCCCTGCAGTTTTCAAAATATCCCAAACATCCCAATTCGACGCTTGAGCCATACTTTGGAGCCAAATTCGGGTTCTCTGCTTATATTCGCAGTTTGAAATTACGTCTTTTTATACCGAAAAATGCCAATTATTGAGAGCAGCGAAGGGTCACATTTTGCCAAAACCCTCATTGAAGTTTTCAAAATATCCCAAACATCCCAAATTCTTTGCGTGAGCCATATTTTGGAGGCAAATTCTGGCTTTCTGCACGTATTCGCCGTTTGAAATTACGAATTTTATACCGAAAATATGCCAATTACTAAGAGCGGCAATGGTCACATTTTTCCCAAAACCCCCTGCAGTTTTCAAAATATCCCAAACATCCCAAATTCCATCCTTGAGCCATATTTTGAAGCCAAATTCTGGCTCTCTGTACATATTTGCAGGTTGAAATTACGACATTTTATACCGAAAATATGCCAAATACTGAAAGAAACGGTGGATGACATTTTGCCCAAACCCTCCCTGCAGTTTTCAAAATATCCCCAAAATCCCAAATTCGACACTTGAGCCATATTTTGAAGACAAATTCTGGCTCTCTGCAAGCATTCGCACTTTGAAACTATGATTTTTATACCGAAAATATGCCAATTACTAGGAGAAGCTATGGATCACATTTTGCTCAAACCCTCCCTGCAGTTGTCAAAATATCAAAACATCCAAAATTCGACCTTTGAGCCATATTTTGGAGCCAAATTCTGGCTCTCTGCACATATTCGCAGGTTGAAATTATGACATTTTATACCGAAAATATGCCAATTACTGAAAGCAGCGATGGGTCACAATTTGCCCAAACCCCCCTGCAGTTTATAAAATATCCCAAACATCCTAAATTCGACTCATGAGTTATATTTTGTAGCCAAATTCTCGCTCTCTGCACGTATTCGCAGTTTGAAATTGCGACTTTTTATACCAAAAATATGCCAATTACTGTGAACGGCGATGGATCACATTTTTCCCAAACCCTCCCTGCAGTTTTCAAAATATCGCAAACATCCCAAATTCGACCCCTGAGCCATATTTTGGAGCCAAATTCTGGCTTTCTGCACGTATTCGCAGTTTGAAATTACGACTTTTTATACCGAAAATATGCCAATTACTGAGAGCAGCGATAGGTCACATTTTGCCCAAACCCTCCCTGCAGTTTTCAAAATATCGCAAACATCCCAAATTCGACCCCTGAGCCATATTTTGGAGCCAAATTCTGGCATTCTGCACGTATTCGCAGTTTGAAATTACGTCTTTTTATACCGAAAAATGCCAATTACTGAGAGCGGCGATGGGTCACATTTTGCCAAACCTCTCCCTGTAGGTTTCAAAATATCCCAAACATCTCAAATTCGTTGCGTGAGCCATATTTTGGAGGCAAATTCTGGCTCTCTGCACGTATTCGCCGTTTGAAATTACCAATTTTATACCGAAAATATGCCAATTACTTCGAGCGGCGATGGGTCATATTTTGCCCAAAACCCCCTGCAGTTTTCAAAATATCCCAAATATCCCAAATTCCATTTTTGAGCCATATTTTGGAGGCAAATTCTGGCTCTCTGCAAGTATTCGCAGTTTTAAATTAAGACTTTTTTTACCTAAAATATGCCAATTACAGAGTGCGGCGATGGATCACATTTTGCCCAAACCCTCCCTGCAGTTTTCAAAATATCCAAAACATCCCAAATTCGACGCTTGAGCCACATTTTGGAGCCAAATTCTGGTTTTCTGCACGTATTCGCAGTTTGAAATTTCGACTTTTTATGCCGAAAATATGCCAATTACTGAAAGCGGCGATGGATCACATTCTACCCAAACCCTCCCTGCAGTTTTCAAAATATCCGAAACATCACAAATTCGTCCCTTGAGCCTTATTTTGGAGCCAAATTCTGGCTCTCTCTACGTATTCGCAGTTCGAAATTACGACTTTTTATACCGAAAATATGCCAATTACTAAGAGAAGCTATGGATCACATTTTGCCCAAACCCTCCCTGCAGTTCTCAAAATATCCCAAACATTCAAAATTCGACCCTTCAGCCATATTTTGGAGCCAAGTTCGGGCTCTCTGCTTGTATTCGCAGTTTGAAATTACGTCTTTTTATACCGAAAAATGTCAATTACTGAGAGCGGCGATGGGTCATTTTGCCAAAACCCTCCCTGCAGTTTTCAAAATAACCCAAACATCCCAAATTCGTTGCGTGAGCCATATTTTGGAGGCAAATTCTGGCTCTCTGCACGTATTCGCCGTTTGAAATTACGAAATTTATACCGAAAATATGTCAATTACTTACAGCGGCGATGGGTCACATTTTGCCAAAAACCCCCCTGCTGTTTTTAAAAAATCCCAAACATCCAAAATTCGACCCTTGAGCCATTTTTTGGAGCCAAATTCTGGCTCTCTGCACGTATTCGCTGTTCGAAATTACGACTTTTTGAACCGAAAATATGCCAATTACTAAAAGCGGCGATGGGTCATATTTTGCCCAAAATCTCCTGCAGTTTTCAAAATATCCCAAACATCCCAAATTCCCTCCTTGAGCCATATTTTGGAGCCAAATTCTGGTTCTCTGCACGTATTAGCAGTTTAAAATTTCGACTTTTTATGCCGAAAATATGCCAATTACTTGAAGCGGCGATGGATCACATTCTACCCAAACCCTCCCTGCAGTTTTCAAAATTTCCGAAACATCCCAAATTCGACGCTTGAGCCATATTTTGCAGCCAAATTCGGGCTCTCTGCAAGTATTCGCAGTTTGAAATTACGTTAATTTATACCGAAAATATGCCAATAACTAAAAGCGGCGATGGATCACATTTTGCCCAAAATCTCCCAGCAGTTTTCAAAATATCCCAAACATCTCAAATTCGACCCTTGAGCCGTATTTTGGAGCCAAATTCTGGCTCTTTCTACGTATTCACAGTTCGAAATTACGACTTTTTATACCGAAAATATGCCAATTACTGAAAGTGGCGATGGATAATATTTTGCCCAAACCCTCCCAGCAGTTTTCAAAATATCCCAAACATCCCAAATTCGATCCTTGAGCCATATTTTGGAGTCAAATTCTGTCTCTCTGCACATATTCGCTGGTTGAAATTACGACATTTTATACCGAAAATATGCCAATTACTGAGCGCGACGATGGGTCACATTTTGCCCAAACACCCCCTGCAGTTTTCAAAATATTCCAAACATGCCAAATTCGACGTTTGAGCCATATTTTGCAGCCAAATTCTGGCTCTCTGCACGTATTCGCTCTCTGAAATTACGACTTTTTATATTGAAAATATGCCAATTACTGAAAGCGGCGATGGATCACATTTTGCCCAAACCCCCCTGCAGTTTTCAAAATATCCCAAAAGTCCCAAATTCGACGCTTGAGCCATTTTTTGGAGCCAAATTCTGGCTCTCTGCACGTATTCGCAGTTTGAAATTACGACTTATTTTACCGAAAATATGCCAATTACTGAAAGCGGCGATGGATCACATTTTGCCCAAACCCTCCCTGCAGTTGTCAAAATATCCCAAACATCCAAAATTCGACCCTTGAGCCATATTTTGGAGCCACTTCTACATGGGTACCATCGAGCAAAAAGTCTTAGTCGACATGAACTTTAAACCGGCCATATACTGCAGGTATGTTGACGACATTTTTACACAAGTACCTGATGTCAGACATCTGCAGGAGCTGAAGGAGGCATTTGAGCAGAGTTCCATGCTGCGTTTCACTTACGAGATGGAAAAGGATGGGAAGCTGCCCTTTCTAGATGTAACAGTCATGGAAAAGAGCGGAGGTTTCAACACTGCAGTCTACACTAAGGAAACAGACATAGGAATGTGCCTAAATGCCAACAGTGACTGCCCAGACAGGTACAAAAGGAGTGTTGTTAACGCTTATGTTGACCGTGCTCTCAGCCACAGCTCAGAATGTAAGCAAGTCGACGAAGAACTCTGTAGGGTAAGGCAGGTCCTAGTCAACAACGGCTTCTCCAATGGTTTCGTCGAAGACATCATAAGATGGAAAGTGAAACGCCATGCAACCTCTGAAGAAACAACTAACACAACACCTATACCCCCTATTAAACTATTTTACAGGAACTTCTTTCTCACAGCTCATAAAACGGAGGAAAGGGTCCTGAAAGATATTGTTAATAGAAACGTTATCCCTACAGACAAAAATCAGAAGATACAACTGACGATTTACTATAAAACCAGAAAAACGGCCAGCCTACTCATGAGAAACTCTCCAGACACAAAGCAGAACGCTTTAAAAGAGACAAACGTCGTCTATGCCTTCAAATGCCCTCTTGGGGACTGTAAGCCTCAAAAAACCCAGTATATAGGCAAGACAACAACATCTCTTTCCAGGCGTTTAACGATGCATAAGCAACAGGGCTCCATTAAGGAACATATAATCTCTTCCCACAACCAAACCATCACCAGAGAAATCTTAGCAAACAACACAGAAATCATCGATAGATACAGCGATAGCAGGCGGCTTGACGTCTGCGAAGCACTACACATCAAGAAGTCAACACCAGCAATCAACAGGCAATTAATGCACAACTATATTCTACCCACTTCAAGACTCCGCTCCAATATAGAAGCATCAAGAAATATAGACCAATAGGCTTTCTACAATTACTTCCATTCAATACACATTGTTTCGTCTTCTGTCTTGTGTTTGAATTTAATACCCATTCAATACCCATTGTTGAAAGTTTGTTTTCACCTCATCCACCTCACCCAAATGTAGATATAAAATCGAAGAAGTGTAAGCTCTATTCAGTTTCAGTTGTGTGTTTGTAAACTAAAGTCTTTGAAAATGTAATAAGTTTTACGAAACGCGCTCAAGTGTCGCGTCAGACTAGAAATAAAAATGAATTTTGGAGAATTGATCTTTAAATTACCATCAACAGTGAAAAGAAACGTAAGAAAGATCGAGAAAATTCGTGTTAGAATTATTAATCTTACTTTTTCGGTCAAATTTAATAATATATGTCTACAGGAAAGACTGCTGCCAAAATATACTAATATATATATATATATATATATATATATATATATATATATATATATATATATATATATATATATATATATATATATATATATATATATGTATATATATATATATATATATATATATATATATATATATATATATATATATATATATATATGTATTTAAAAATATATAAATAAAAGGGAAGGGAGTACCACCTCTGGCTGGAAGAAGGGGGGGACCCATAGCCTCGGAGGAAACCACACATAACGCATTGGAGGGAATGTAGGTCCCCTCCAATACAGTTTCTGTGTGCTTTTCTCCTACCACCCCCTTCCGTTTTTTTTCCTTTATTGTGTATTTAAGGGTTACAAAACATACAAGACAAAAGCCTAAAGGTTATGGATCTCTTGAAGCTCATCCGCTTCTGGACAGGAACCGAGGACGCAGCAAGCATTTCCCCTCTGGATCGCCACACTGGAGCACTGAAACAAAAAAGATATATTATATATCTATATATATCTATATATATTATATATAAGATATAATATATATATATATAAATATATATATATATATATATATAAATATGTATATATATGTATATATATATATGTCGTACCTAGTAGCCAGAACGCACTTTTTGGCCTACTATTCATGGCCCGATTTGCCTAATAAGCCAAGTTTTCCTGAATTAGTATATTTTCTCTAATTTTTTTCTTATGAAATGATAAATCTACCCTTTTCATTATGTATGAGGTCAATTTTTCTTTATTGGAGTTAAAATTAACGTAGATATATGACCGAACCTAACCAACCCTACCTAACCTAACCTAACCTATCTTTATAGGTTAGGTTAGGTTAGGTAGCCGAAAAAGTTAGGTTAGGTTAGGTTAGGTAGGTTAGGTAGTCGAAAAACAATTAATTCATGAAAACTTGGCTTATTAGGCAAATCGGGCCATGAATAGTAGGCCAAAAAGTGCGTTCTGGCTACTAGGTACGACATATATATATATATATATATATATATATATATATATATATATATATATATATATATATATATATATATATATATATATATATATATATATATATATATATATGTATATATATATATATATATATATATATATATATATATATATATATATATATATATATATATATATATATGTCGTACCTAGTAGCCAGAACGCACTTCTTTGCCTACTATGCAAGGCCTGATTTGCCTAATATGCCAAGTTTTCAAGAATTAATTGTTTTTCGACTACCTAACCTACCTAACCTAACCTAACCTAACTTTTTCGGCTACCTAACCTAACCTAACCTATAAAGATAGGTTAGGTTAGGTTAGGCAGGGTTGGTTAGGTTCGGTCATATATCTACGTTAATTTTAACTCCAATAAAAAAAAATTGACCTCATACGTAATGAAATGGGTAGCTTTGTCATTTTATAAGACAAAAAATAGAGAAAATATATTAATTCAGGAAAACTTGGCTTATTAGGCAAATCGGGCCTTGCATAGTAGGCCGAGAAGTACGTTCTGGCTACTAGGTACGACATATATATATATATATATATATGTCGTACCTAGTAGCCAGAACGCACTTCTCAGCCTACTATGCAAGGCCCGATTTGCCTAATAAGCCAAGTTTTCATGAATTAATTGTTTTTCGGCTACCTAACCTACCTAACCTAACCTAACCTAACTTTTTCGGCTACCTAACCAAACCTAACCTATAAAGATAGATTAGGATAGGTTAGGTAGGGCTGGTTAGGTTCGGTCATATATCTACGTTAATTTTAACTCCAATAAAAAAAAATTGACCTCATACATAATGAAATGGGTAGTTTTATCATTTCATAAGAAAAAAATAGAGCAAATATATTATTTCAGGAAAACTTGGCTTATTAGGCAAATCGGGCCTTGCATAGTAGGCTGAGAAGTGCGTTCTGGCTACTAGGTACGACATATGTATATATATATATATATATATATATATATATGTACGTATATAAATATATATATATATAATATATCTTATATATATATATATGTACGTATATAAATATATATATATATAATATATCTTATATATAATATATATATATATATATATATATATATATATATATATATTATATATATATATTATATATATATATAAGATATTATATATATAGATAAGATATTATATATATATATATATATATATATATATATATATATATATATATATATATATATATATATATATATATATATATACATATATGTGTGTGTATTTTCTTTAAAAATTTTATATTTATAAATATATACATGTATATTTAAATATTGATCTGAGCCTGTATGGATATGGACCCTGTGGGTTCAGGAGGCCATCTGTGTCCCCTCAGATGGTGTCCCTTATCACAGTTTGTGTCTATGGATGTGTGTCAGTGTGTGAGTGTGAGTGTCAATGTGAGTGTCCGGGTGAGTGTGGGTGTCCCTGTGGGTGGGTGTTCCGGATGATTATGTGTCCGCTTATATCTGTGGTTTCAGGAGGCCATCTGTGTCCCCTCAGATGGTCTGCCTTATCACAGTCTATGGATGTGTGTGTGTGTGAGTGTCCCTGTGAATGTTCGGATAAGGGGGTGTGTGAGTGGCCGGATTTATGTGAGGTTTGGTTGCAGGAACCATTTGTGTCCCTCCTCCCCCAAATCTTCTCCCTTATTCCAACCGTGGGTTCGAATCCCAGGTGATTAGACCTACCCTAGGTCTATGGATCCAAGGTATCCATCCGTGGGCCCAACGGATTTCACCCCTTCCCCACTTTCCTAGGGCCAGGCCAATTCCAGCTATCCAGGGAACCTGTCGAAACAGAGGCAGCTACAGGAGGGGACACACAAATATTTGTGCCCTGCAGTTACACAACCGTTCCGACAGGCTCGATCGCCATCTATCCAGATGAGAACACGTTCTCCTCCGACTAGACCACGCTGGAGTCGCTGTATGTTTAAAATTTGGTTCCTTTATTTATAGTTAGTATTTTTGGTGTATTAATTGATTTGTTTTATATTTTAATGACTTAGGTAGAGTGATTTAGGGAGTGGGGGGAGGTGGGGGGTGGGGCGTGGTAGCGTGTGTAATAGATTATACGAGATCGTGGTTAGTTAGTATTTATCTATTTGTGTTCACCTAGTTGTTCTTGCGAGGGTTGAGCTCTGCTCTTTCGGCCCGCCTCTCAACTGTGAATCAATAAATTTTTACTAGCTAATAAAAAAAAAATTCCACATACACACACCCAGGAAGCAGCCCGTAACAGGTGTCTAATGCCCAAGTACCTATGTACTGCTAGGTAAGAGGAGCATCAGAATGAATGAAACTCTGCTGATTTTCGTTTGCGCCATCACCGGGGGATCGAACTTTAACCCTGGGATTACGAGTCGAGAGCGCTGTCCACTCAGCTATAAAGCCCCCTAGTGTGTGTATTGGTGCAAAAGATAATTTGGGAGAGGTTATTGGAAAGGAATGATGTTTGGTGGCCTTGAAGGCGCTGGAAGAGGGTTGCCAGTTATGAATTTAAATTGTCAATTGATTAAGATAGGATATATATGCAAAAGACGTTGTGAGAGATAGTAAGAAAAGTGTTTCTGACTGAGGTTAGGTACTGTGTGATTGACTTGTATGTTAGGAAAAAGAATATTTATCAGAAACATAGATGTTCTTTAGAAATGTTTGTTTGCAAATAGTTGCAAATTATTGGGTAAAAAGCCAATGGTTACCGTACCTTGAACAAACACACGTGAGCACAATTAGTCGACGGGGGTCAGAGAGTGAGAGTGAACAGCGAAACAGTAACAAAAAATGTGACAATAATGGGAAACTATGTCATTCAAACGTATACATGTTAACCATGTAAATTACAGTAACACTAAACGCGCGCATACGTACATATGTCAATCAATTTACATAAATAAACATTCACTAATATGTACCTTTAAAATGGACACATACAGATAATTACCGTACACATGTCAGTTTAATTACAGGTACACATAAACACATATAGATTCACGTGTCTGTCGGTCATGACAATGGTACACATGGATACGAACACAAAACAGTCCATTATCAACTAGTGTGTGTGTGTGTGTATTCACCTAGTTGTATTCACCTAG
The DNA here is from genome assembly GCF_040958095.1 of Procambarus clarkii. NCBI lineage: Eukaryota > Metazoa > Arthropoda > Malacostraca > Decapoda > Cambaridae > Procambarus > Procambarus clarkii. Next base: position 8,786,938 of record NC_091168.1, read on the forward strand.
ATGTGTTTTGCAGGGGTTGAGCTTTGCTCTTTCGCCCCGCCTCTCAACTGTCAATCAACTGTTTACTAACTACACTAACTACTTTTTTTTTTCACACCACACACACACACACACACCCCAGGAAGCAGCCCGTGACAGCTGACTAACTCCCAGGTACCTATTTACTGCTAGGAAACAGGGGCATTCAGGGTGAAAGAAACTTTGCCCATTTGTTTCTGCCTCGTGCGGGAATCGAACCCGCGCCACAGAATTACGAGTCCTGCGCGCTATCCACCAGGCTACGAGGCCCCTTTGTGTGTGTGTGTGTGTGTGTGTGTGTGTGTGTGTGTGTGTGTGTGTGTGTGTGTGTGTGTGTGTGTGTGTGTGTGTGTGTGTGTGTGTGTGTGTGTGTGTGTGTGTGTGTGTGTGTGTGTGTGTGTGTGTGTGTGTGTGGTGTTTTATCCTTGTATCTACTATATGTATCTGCAGAATCGAGTTATTAGCTCTTGGACCCCGCCTATCAAATAAATGTATTTATCCTCTTTTATATCTACTACATCTATTTCTCTCTAACTAACACACACACAAACACACAGACACACATACACACACACACACACAAACTGGAGGCCTAGCGTCTAAATGGAGAGAGTTCGATGGTAATAATCCTAATGGTCCCCGATCGAATCCCGGTTGATGCAATAGCAAATCGAAAGATATTCTTTAACCTGATTCGACTGTTCACCTAGCACAAATGTATCCATCAATGTATCCATCTATCTATCTACTTACATCTGTCAATCCATCAATCTATCTTCCCATTAAATCAACCATTTATCATTATATACATCTATCTATCCATGTATCCGTCCATCAACTCATCTTTCTATCCATCCATCTAGTCATCTGTCTTTCCGTCCATCAACTCATCTGTGCATCCGTCTATCCGTCAATATATATATTTAGCAATCAATGTATCCATCCATCTATCTACCTATATAAATTTTCCATTAATCTATCCATTTATCATAACCATCTATCATCACCCTCCCCACTCCCTCTCCTATTTTACTACCAAACTCCCTCCTCTCGTTCTGGCACCTTCTCCTTCCCTTTTCCTCCCTCTCATAAACCTGCTCATCCTCCATCCTTCTGCCCTTCCCACTCCCGCCCCTATCTCATCCCGCCCTTCCCATCGTCTTCCCTCTCGCCGCAGATCCATCCCTTCGTTCTCATTCCTTCAAATGCAGGAATGAGGGATGATGAAACAAAATGCAAGAAAACTTCCTTCAAATGCAGTATTATGCGAAAATCTGAGATATGAAGGCCAAATCACATATCGTGATACTACATGAAATAGTATCGAAATATTGGTAAAAATGAACATATTTACGTAATACCAAACTACATGAAAAACGTGAAAAAGTCACTATTATACCATATTTGAGGATTTTAACTTCGAATCATAAAGCGACGTTTCGTTATTTTTTAGACCCTAAAAAAAGACGTATAAAGATGTTGCTTCCTATACAAATGATAAAAATCAATGTGTTTTCATTAAAATTAACTAAAATGTTCCTGATTTTCGGTTTATATTACCGATGGAAGATGTGCACGTAAAACCGTTCTAATCCGGCTGATACGTCGATATAGGCAATAAAAACAGAAATTCTCCCCTTTTCAATATCTTACTCTGTATTTTAACGAGAAACAAATAGATGATTGAAAATGCAGTATTTAAGGTTATTTTCTGATCAATTATGTGTTTGCATAATTTTTATCGTATATTTATGAATATACGATAATAAACTGATAATTATTAATTATTATTCATAATAATAAATAATTATTATGAATATACGAATAAACAATAAACTGAAAATTCACAAAAACGTGGAAAAACTGCAAAATATTGCCTAATTCGATGATATTTTGTTTAAATTACATGCAGGAAAAGTGGATTCTAAAGGTCAAAATATTGCTAAATTCGATGATTTTTAGTACAAAACAAAATGCAAGAAAACTTGCTTAAAAATGCATAATTTGTGAAATTCTGAGATTTGAAGGCCAAATCACATATCGTGAGAAAACATGAAGTAGTATCGAAATATTGGTAAAAACGAATATATATTCGTAAAATCACACTACATGAATAACGTGAAAAAAGTCACTATATTATCATATTTGAGGATTTTGACTTCAAATCATTGAGCGAGGTTTCGTCTTATTTAGATCCAAGAAAAGATATATGATATATGATATCTTACTCTGTATTTTCACAAGAAACAAATAGTTGATTGAAAATGAAGGTGTTTAAGGTCTCAAATACAAATGATAAAAATCAATGTGTTTTCATTAGAATTAAATAAAATGTTCCTGATTTTCCGTTTATATTACCGAAGGAAGATGTAGGTGTGTGTGTGGTTGAGTGAGGGATGCAGAGGAGTGAGAAAGAGAGTGAGGGATGCAGAGGCTGAAGAGAGAGTTGAAGAGGCTCAAGAGAATGATGCAGAGGCTCAAGAAATTGATTCAGAGGTTTACGAGAGTGATGCAGAGGCTTAAGAGAGTGATGCAGAGGCTTTCGAGAGTGATGCAGAGGCGTAAGAGAGTGATGCAAAGGCACAAGAGAGGGATGCAGAGGCTCAAGAGAGGGATGCAGAAGCTTAAGAGAGTGATGCAAAGGCTCAAGCGAGGGATGCAGAGGCTCATGAGAGGGATGCAGGAGTTCAAGAGAGGGATGCAGGAGAGGGATGCAGATGATCATGTGAGTGATGCAGAGGATCAAGAGAGGGATGTAGAGGCTTAAGAGAGTGATGAAGAGGCCGAAGAGAGTGATGCAGAAGCTTAAGAGAGTGATGCAGAGGCTGAAGAGAGTGTTGCAGAGGCTCAAGAGAGTGATGCAGAGGCCAAAGATAGTGATGCAGAGGCTCAAGAGAATGATGCTACATGAAATAGTATCGATATATTGTTAAAAAATGAATATATTTACGTAATATCAAACTACTTGGAAAACGTGAAAAAGTCACTATTATACCAAATTTGAGGATTTTAACTTCGAATCATAAAGCGAGGTTTCGTATTATTTAGATCCAAGAGAAGACATTTGACAATGGTGTTTCCAATACAAATGATAAAAATCAATGTGTTTCATTAGAATTAACTAAAATGTTCCTGATTTTCGGTTTATATTACCGATGGAAGATGTACACGTAAAACCGCTCTATTCCGGCTGAAACGTCGATATATGCAATAAAAACCGAACTTCTCTCCTTTTTAATATCTTACTCAGGATTTTAAAGAGAAACAAACAGTTGATTGAAAATGAAGTATTTAAGGATATTATCTAATCAATTATGTGTTTGCATCATTTTTATGGTATATTTAATGAATTAATAACAATAAACTGAATATTCACAAAAACGAGGAAAAACAGCAAAATATTGCCTAATTCGATGATATTTTGTTTATATCACATAAAGGAAAAGGGGATGATAAACGTCAAAATATTGCTGAATTCGATGATTTTAAGTACGAAACAAAATGCAAGAAAACTTGCTTAAAATGCAATATTATGCGAAAATCTGAGATATGAAAGCCAAATCACATATCGTGATACTACATGAAATAGTATCGAAATATTGGTAAAAATGAATATATTTACGTAATATCAAACTACATGAAAAACGTGAAAAAGTCATTATTATGCCAAATTTGAGGATTTTAACTTCGAATCATAAAGCGACGTTTCGTTATTTTTTAGACCCTAAAAAAATACGTATAAAGATGTTGCTTCCTATACAAATGATAAAAATCAATGTGTTTTCATTAAAATTAACTAAAATGTTCCTGATTTTCGGTTTATATTACCGATGGAAGATGTGCACGTAAAACCGTTCTAATCCGGCTGAAACGTCGATATATGCAATAAAAACAGAATTTCTCCCCTTTTTAATATCTTACTCTGTATTTTAACGAGAAACAAATAGATGATTGAAAATGCAGTATTTAAGGTTATTTTCTGATCAATTATGTGTTTGCATAATTTTTATCGTATATTTATGAATTAATAACAATAAACTGAAAATTCAAAAAACGTGGAAAAACGGCAAAATATTGCCTAATCCGATGATATTTTGTTTAAATCACATAAAGGAAAAGTGGATTCTAAAGGTCAAAATATTGCTAAATTCGATGATTTTTAGTACAAAACAAAATGCAAGAAAACTTGCTTAAAAATGCATAATTTGTGAAATTCTGTGATTTGAAGGCCAAATCACATATCGTGAGAAAACATGAAGTAGTATCGAAATATGGGTAAAAACGAATATATATACGTAAAATCACACTACATGAATAACGTGAAAAAAGTCACTATATTATCATATTTGAGGATTTTGACTTCAAATCATTGAACGAGGTTTCGTATTATTTAGATCCAAGAAAAGATATATGATATATGATATCTTACTCTGTATTTTCAAGAGAAACAAATAGTTGATTGAAAATGAAGGTGTTTAAGGTCTCAAATACAAATGATAAAAATCAATGTGTTTTCATTAGAATTAAATAAAATGTTCCTGATTTTCCGTTTATATTACCGAAGGAAAATGTACACGTAAAACCGCTCTATTCCGGCTGAAACGTCGATATATGCAAAAAAAAACCGAACTTCTCTCCTTTTCAATATCTTACTCAGGATTTTAACGAGAAACAAATAGTTGATTGAAAATGAAGTATTTAAGGATATTATCTAATCAATTAATTGTTTGCATCATTTTTATCGCATATTTAATGAATTAATAACAATAAACTGAATATTCACAAAAACGTGGAAAAACAGCAAAATGTTGCCTAATTCGATTATATTTTGTTTATATCAGCATCCTTCTCTTGAGCCTCTGCAGCACTCTCTTAAGAATCTGCATCATTCTCTTGAGCCTCTGCATCTGTCTCTTAAGCCTCTGCATCATTCTCCTGAGCCTCTGCATCCCTCTCTTAAGCCTCTGCATCATTTTCTTGAGCCTCTGCATCACTCTCTCGAGTCTTTGCATCACTCTCTTCATTCTCTGCATCCCTCTCTTGAACTCCTGCATCCCTCTCATGAGCCTCTGCTTCCCTGTCTTGAGCCTCTGCATCACTCTCTTAAGCCTCTGCATCCCTCTCTTGATCCTCTGCATCCCTATTTTGACCCTCTGCATTTCTTTCTTAAGCCTCAGCATCCCTCTATTGAGCCTCTGCATCATTCTCTTGAGCCTCTGCATCCCTCTCTTAAGCCTCTGCATCATTCTCTTGAGCCTTGGCATCATTCTCTCGATCCTTTGCATCCCTCTCTTGAACTCCTGAATCCCTCTCATGAGCCTATGCATCCCTCTCTTCAGCCTTTGCATCACTCTCTTAAGCCTCTGCATCCCTCTGTTCAGCCTCTGCATCACTCGTAATCCTCTGCATCACTTTCTTGAGCCTCTGCATAACTCTCTTCAGCCTCTGCAACACTCTCCTCAGCCTCTGCATCACTCTCTTAACCCTCTGAATCCCGCTCTTGAGCCTCTGAATCCCTCTTTTGAACCTCTGCATAACTCTCTCGAGCCTCTGCATCCCCCTCATGAGCCTCTGCATCCCCCTCTTGAGCTTTGCATCACTCTCCTAAGCCTCTGCATCCCTCTCATGAGCCTCTGCATCACTCTCAAAAGCCTTTGCATCTCTCTCATGAGCCTCTGCATCCCTCTCTTGAGTCTCTGCATCCCTCTCTTGAGCCTCTGCATCTCTCTCTTAAGCATCTGCATCATTCTCTAAAGCCTCTGCATCACTCTCGTAAGCCTCTGAATCACTCTCATGAGGACCTGCATCCATCTTTTGAGCCTCTGCACCACTCTCTTGAGTTCCGCATCACCCTTTTAAGCCTCTGCATCCCTGTTTTGAGCCTTTGCATCACTTTCTTACGAATCTGCCTCCCTCTCTTGAGCCTCTGCATCCCTCTCTTGAACTCCTGCATCCCTCTCATGAGCCTCTGCATCCCTCTCTTAATCCTTTGCACTACCCTGGTTGATCAGGTTGACTGATCTACCTCAACTTGAACAACCTTCTCTTGAACTCCTGCATCCCTCTCTTGAGCCTCTGCATCCCTCTCTTGAACTCCTGCATCCCTCTCATGAGCCTCTGCATCCCTCTCTTAAGCCTTTGCACTACCCTGGTTGACTGGTTGATCAGTCCAGCAACCAGGAGGCCTGGTCGACGACCGGGCCGCGGGGACACTAAGCCCCGGAAGCACCTCAAGGTAGGTACCCTCTTAAGCCTCTGCATCCCTCTCTTGAGCCCCTGCAACCCTCTCTTAAGCTTCTGCATCACTCCCTTAAGGCTCTGCATAACTCTCGAAAGCCTCTGAATCACTCTCTTGAGCCTCTGCATCCCTCTCTTGAGCCTCTGCATCACTCGCTTCAGCCTCTGCATCCCTCTCTTGAGCCTCTGCATCATTCTCCAAGGCCTCTGCATCATCTCTTTAGCCTCTGCATCACTCTCTTGAGCCTCTACATCCCTCTTTTGAGCCTCTGCATCACTCTCTTGAGCCTCGTCATCCCTCTTTTAAGCCTATGCATCACTCTTTTGAGCCTCTGCATCACTCTGTTAAGACTCTGCATCCCTCTCTTAAGCCTCTGCATCATTCTCTTGAGCCTTGGCATCATTCTCTCGATCTTTTGCATCACTCTCTTCACCCTCTGCATCCCTCTCTTGAACTCCTGCATCCCTCTCATGAGCCTATGCATCCCTCTCTTCAGCCGTTGCATCACTCTCTTAAGCCTCTGCATCCCTCTCTTCAGCCTCTGCATCAGTCTCGTAAGCCTCTGCATCACTCTCTTGAGCCTCTGCATAACTCTCTTCAGCCTCTGCAACACTCTCTTCAGCCTCTGCATCACTCTCTTAACCCTCTGAATCCCGCTCATGAGCCTCTGAATCCCTCTTTTGAACTTCTGCATCACTCTCTCGAGCCTCTGCATCCCTCTCATGAGCCTCTGCATCCCCCTCTTGAGCCTTTGCATCACTCTCCTCAGCCTCTGCATCCCTCTCATGAGCCTCTGCATCACTCTCAAAAGCCTCTGCATCCCTCTCCTGTGCCTCTGCATCCCTCACTTGAGCCTCTGCATCTCTCTCATGAGCCTCTGCATCCCTCTCTTGAGTCTCTGCATCCCTCTCTTGAGCCTCTGCATTCTTCTCTTAAGCATCTTCATCATTCTCTAAAGCCTCTGCATCTCTCTCGTAAGCCTCTGAATCACTCTCATGAGGACCTGCATCCATCTTTTGAGCCTCTGCACCACTCTCTTGAGCCTCTCCATCACCCTTTTAAGCCTCTGCATCCCTCTTTTGAGCCTTTGCATCACTTTCTTACGAATCTGCCTCCCTCTCTTGAGCCTCTGCATCCCTCTCTTGAACTCCTGCATCCCTCTCATGAGCCTCTGCATCCTTTTCTTGAGCCTTTGCACTACCCTCTTAAGCCTCTGCATCCCTCTCTTGAGCCCCTGCATCCCTCTCTTAAGCTTCTGCATCACTCTCTTAAGGCTCTGCATCACTCTCGAAAGCCTCTGAATCACTCTCTTGAGCCTCTGCATCCCTCTCTTGAGCCTCTGCATCACTCGCTTCAGCCTCTGCATCCCTCTCTTGAGCCTCTGCATCATTCTCCAAGGCCTCTGCATCATCTCTTTAGCCTCTGCATCACTCTCTTGAGCCTCTACATCCCTCTCTTGAGCCTCTGCGTCACTCTCTTGAGCCTCGTCATCCCTCTTTTAAGCCTATGCATCACTCTTTTGAGCCTCTGCATCACTCTTTTAAGCCTCTGCATCCCTCTCTTGAGCCTCTGTATCACTCTCTTGAGCCTCTGCATCACTCCCATGAGCCTCTGCATCACTATCTTGAGCCTCTGCATCACTCTCCTGAGCCTCTGCATCCCTCTCTTAAGCCTCTGCATCACTCTCTTGAGCCTCAGCATCACTTTCTCTATCCTCTGCATCACTCTCTTCTGCCTCTGCATTACTCTCTTGAGCATCTGCATCACTCTCTTGAGCCTCTGCATCACTCTCTTGAGCCTCTGCATCCGTTTCTTGAGTCAGTGCATCACTCTCTTAAGCCTCTGCATCACTCTCTTGAGCCTCTGCATCACCCTTTCATGCCTCTGCATCCCTCTTTTGAGCCTTTGCATCACTTTCTTGAACTCCTGCATCCCTCTCATGAGCCTCTGCATCCCTCTCTTGAGCCTCTGCATCACTCTCTTGAGCCTCTGCATTATTCTCCAAGGCCTATGCATCACTCTCTTGAGCCTCTGCATCACTCTCTTGAGCCTCTACATCCCTCTCCTGAGCCTCTGCATCACACTCTTGAGCCTCGTCCTCTCTCTCTTAAGCCTCTGCATCACTCTTTTGAGCCTCTGCATTACTTTCTTGAGCCTCTGCCTTGAGCTAACCTTGAGCCTTTCTCTGAGCCTTTCTTGTGATGCAAGGCTCAGGAGAGTGATGCAGAGGCTAAAGAGAGTGATGCAGAGGTTTACGAGAGTGATAAAGAGACTCAAGAGAGCAATGCAAGGGCTCAAGAGAGGGATGCAGAGGCTCTTGAGAGTGATGCAGAGGCTCATGAGAGGGATGCAGAGGCTTAAGAGAGTAATGCAAAGCCTCAAAAGAGGGATGCAGAGGCTCAATAGAGGGATGCAGAGGTTTAGGAAAGTGATGCAAAGGCTTAAAAGAGGGATGCAGAAGCTTAAATGTGTGATGCAGAGGCTGAAGAGAGTGGTGCAGAGGTTCAAGCGAGGTATGCAGGGGCTCAATAGAGTGATGCAGTGGCTCAAGAGAGGGATGCAGAGGCATAAGAGAGTGATGCAGAGGCTTAAGAGAGGGGTGCAGAGGCTCAAGAGAGGGATGCAGAGGCTCATGAGATGGATGAAGGAGTTCAAGAGAGGGATGCAGAGGCTCAAGTGAGTGATGCAGAGGCTTAAGAGAGGGATGCAGAGGCTTAAGAGAGGGATTCAGATGCTCAGAAGAATAATGAAGAGGCTCAAGAGAGTGCTGCAGAGGCTCAAGAGAGGGATGCTGAGGCTCCAGAGAGAGATTCAGAGGCTCCAGAGAGTGATGTAGAGGCTGCAGAGAGGGATGCAGAGGCTCAAGAGAGGGATGAAGAGGCTGAAGGGAGGGAGTCAGAGGCTCAAGTGAGGGATGCAGAGGGACAAGAGAGGGATGCAGAGGCTCTTGAGAGTAAAGCAGAGGCTCAAGAAATTGATGCAGAGGCTCAAGAGAGTGATGCAGAGGCTCAGGAGAGTGATGCAGAGGCTTAAGAGAGGGATGCAGAAGCTTAAAAGGGTGATGCAGAGGCTCAAGAGAGTGGTGCAGAGGTTTAAGAGAGGGAAGCAGGGGCTCAATAGAGAGATGCAGAGGCTCAAGAGAGTGATTCAGAGGCTTACGAGAGTGATGCAGAGGCTTAAGAGAGTGATGCAGAGGCTTAAGAGAGGGATGCAGAGGCTCAAGAGTGGGATGCAGAGGCTCTTGAGAGTGATGCAGAGGCTCATGAGAGGGGTGCAGAGGCTTAAGAGAGTGATGCAAAGCCTCAAGAGAGGGATGCAGAGGCTCATGAGAGGGATGCAGGAGTTAAAGAGAGGGATGCAGAGGCTCAAGAGAGTGAGTAAGAGGCTTAAGAGAGGGATGCAGAGGCCTAAGAGAGGGATTCAGAGGCTCAGGAGAATGATGAAGAGGCTCAAGAGAGGAATTCAGAGGCTCCAGAGAGTGATGTAGAGGCTTAAGAGAGGGACGCAGATGCTCAAGAGAGTGATGCAGAGGCTCAAGAGAGTGACGCAGAGGATCAAAATAGGGATGCAGAGGCTTAAGAGAGTGATGCAGAGGCTCAAGACAGTGGTGCAGAGGTTCTCTTGATGCAGAGGATCAAGAGAGTGATGCAGACACTCAAGAGTGATGCAGAGGATCAAGAGAGGGAAGCAGAGGCTTATGAGAGTGATGCAGAGGCTCAAAAGAGTGATGCAGAGGCTCAAGAGAGTTTTGCAGAGGCTCTAGAGAGTGATGCAGAGGATCAAAAGAGGGATGCAGAGGCTTAAGAAAGTGATACAGAGGCTCAGGAGAGTGATGCAGAGGGTTAAGAAAGTGATACAGAGGATCAAGAGAGTGATGCAGAGACTCAAGAGAGTGATGCAGAGGCTCAAGAGAGTGATGCAGAGGATCAAGAGAGGAGTGATGCAGAGACTCAAGAGAGTGATGCAGAGGCTCAAGAGAGTGATGCAGAGGATCAAAAGAGGGATGCGGAGCCTTAAGAGAGTGATGCAGGGGCTCAAGAGAGTGGTGCAGAGGCTCAAGTGAGGGATGCTGAGGATCCAGAGAGAGATTCAGAGGCTACAGAGAGTGATGAAGAGGCTCAAGAGAGTGATGCAGAGGATCAAAAGAGGGATGCAGAGGCATAAGAGAGTGATGCAGAGGCTCAAGGCAGAGGTGCAGAGGCTCAAGAGAGTGATGCAGAGGCTCAAGAGAGTGATGCAGAGGCTCAAGAGAGTGATGCAGAGGATCAAGAGAGTGATGTGGACGCTCTAGAGAGTGATGTAGAAGATCAAGAGAGGGAAGTAGATGCTTATGAGAGTGATGCAGAGGCTCAAGAGAGTGATGCAGAGGCTCAAGAGAGTGATGTAGAGGATCAAGAGAGAGATTCAGAGGCTCAAGAGAGTGATGCAGAGGATCAAGAGATTGATGCAGAGGCTCAAGAGAGTGATGTAGAGGCTCAAGAGAGTGATGCAGAGGATCAAGAGAGTGATTTGGACGCTCTAGAGAGTGATGTAGAAGATCAAGAGAGGGAAGCAGAGGCTTATGAGAGTGATGCAGAGGCTCAAGAGAGTGATGCAGAGGCTCAAGAGAGTGATGCAGAGGCTCAAGAGAGTGATGCAGAGGCTCAAGAGAGTGATGTAGAGTTTTAAGAGAGGGAAGCAGAGGCTCAAGAGAATGATGCAGAGGCTCAAGAGAGTGATGCAGAGGCTCAAGAGAGTGATGTAGAGTTTTAAGAGAGGGAAGCAGAGGCTCAAGAGAATGATGCAGAGGCTCAAGAGAGTGATGCAGAGGATCAAGAGAGTGATTCAGAGGCTCAAGAGAGTGATGCAGAGGATCAAGAGAGTGATGCAGAGGCTCATAAGAGTGATGTAGAGGCTCAATAGAGTGATGCAGAGGATCAAGAGAGTGATGCAGAGGCTCAAGAGAGTGATGTAGAGGCTCAAGAGAGTGATATGCATTGATGCAGAGTGATGCAGAGACTCAAGAGAGTTATGCGGAGGGTGTCAATAGAGTTTGCATCACTCTCTTAAGCCTCTGCATCCCTCTCTTGAGCCTCTGCATCACTCTCTTAAGCCTCTGCATTCCTCTCTTGAGCCTCTGCATCACTCTCGTAAGCCTCTGCATCACTCTATTGAGCCTCTGCATAACTCTCTTGAGCCTCTGCATCACCCTCTTAAGCCTCTGTATCCCTATTTTGAGCCTCTGCATCATTATTTAAGCCTCTGCATCCCTTTCTTGAGCCTCTGCATCCCTCACTTGAACTCCTGCATCCCTCTCATGCGCCTCTGCATCCCTCTCTTGAGCCTTGCATCACTCTCTTAAGCCTTTGCATCACTTTCTTCAACCTCTCTTGAGCCTCTGCATCCCCTTTATTAAGCCTCTGCATCACTTTCTTAAGCCTCTACATCACTCTATTGAGCTTCTGCATCACTCTCTTGAGCCTCTACATCCATCTCTTGAGCCTCTGCATCCCTCTCGTAAATCTCTGCATCACTCTCTTGAGTCTCTACATCCTTCTCTTGAGCCTCTGCATCACTCTCCTGAGCCTCTGCATAACTCTTTTTAGCCTCTGCATCACTCTCTTGAGCCTCTGCATCACTATCTTCGGCCTCTGCATCACTCTCTTGAGCCTCTGCAACACTCTCTTCAGCCTCTGCATCCCTCTCCTGAGCTAATGCATCACTCTCTTGAGCCTCTGCATCACTCTCTTGAGCCTCTGCATCACTCTTTTGAGCCTCTGCATCCCTCTCTTAAGCCTCTGCATCACTCTCTTGAGCCTCAGCATCACTCTCTTGAGCCTCTGCATCACTCTCTTGAGCCTCTGCATCACTCTCTTAAGCCTCTGCATCACTCTCTTCGGCCTTTTCTTCACTCTCTTAAGCCTCTACTTCCTTCTCCTGATCCTCTGCATCACTCACATGAGCATCTGCATCCCTCTTTTAAATCTCTGCATCACTCTCTTGAGCCTCTGCATCCCTCTCTTAAGCCTCTGCATCCCTCTCATGAGCCTCTGCATCCCTCTCTTGAGCCTTTCCATCACTCTCTTAAGCCTCTGCATCCCTCTCAAGAGCCTCCGCATCCCTCTCTTGAGCCTCTGCATCCCTGTCTTGAGCCACTGCATCCCTCTCTAGAGCCTCTGAATCCCTCTCTAGAGCCTCTGCATCACTCTCTCGAGCTTCTGCATCACTCTGTCGAGCTTCTGCATCCCTCTCCTCAGCCTCTGCATCACTCTCTTAAGCCTCTGCATCCCTCTCTGGAGCCTCAGCATCCCTCTCTTGAGCCTCTGCAGCACTCTCTTGAGCATCTGCATCATTCTCTTGAGCCTCTGCATCTGTCTCCTAAGCCTCTGCATCATTTTCCTGAGCCTCTCCATCCCTCTCTTAAGCCTCTGCATCATTTTCTTGAGCCACTGCATCACTCTCTCGAGTCTTTGCATCACTCTCCTCATCCTCTGCATCCCTCTCTTGAACTCCTGCATCCCTCTCATGAGCCTCTGCATCCCTCTCTTGAGCCTCTGAATCACTCTCTTAAGCCTCTGCATCCCTCTCTTGAGCCTCAGCATCCCTATTTTGACCCTCTGCATCCCTTTCTTAAGCCTCAGCATCCCTCTATTGAGCCTCTGCAGCACTCTCTAGAGCCTCTGCATCATTCTCTTGAGCCTCTGTATCCCTCTCTTAAGCCTCTGCATCATTCTCTTGAGCCTTGGCATTACTCTCTCGAGCCTTTGCATCACTCTCTTCATCCTCTGCATCCCTCTCTTGAACTCCTGCATCCCTCTCATGAGCCTCTGCATCCCTCTCTTCAGCCTTTGCATCACTCTCTTAAGCCTCTGCATCCCTCTCCTCAGCCTCTGCATCACTCTCGTAAGCCTCTGCATCACTCTCTTGAGCCTTTGCATAACTCTCTTCAGCCTCTGCAACACTCTCTTCAGCCTCTGCATCACTCTCTTAACCCTCTGAATCCCTCTCTTGAGCATCTGAATCCCTCTTTTGAACCTCTGCATCACTCTCTCGAGCCTTTGCATCCCTCTCATGAGCCTCAGCATCCCTCTCTTGAGCCTTTGCATCACTCTCCTAAGCCTCTGCATCCCTCTCATGAGCCTCTGCATCACTCTCATGAGCCTCTGCATCCCTCTCTTGAGTCTCTGCATCCCTCTCTTGAGCCTCTGCATCCCTCTCTTAAGCCTCTGCATCATTCTCTTAAGCCTCTGCATCACTCTCGTAAGCCTCTGAATCACTCTCATGAGCCTCCGCATCACCCGTTTAAGCCTCTGCATCCCTCTTTTGAGCCTTTGCATCACTTTCTTACGAATCTGCATCCGTCTCTTGAGCCTCTGCATCAATCTCTTGAACTCCTGCATCCCTCTCATGAGCCTCTGCTTCCCTCTCTTGAGCCTTTGCACCACCCTCTTAAGCCTCTGCATTCTTTTCTTGAGCCTCTGCATCCCTCTCTTAAGCCTCTGCATCACTCTCTTATGGCTCTGCATCACTCTCTTGAGCCTCTGCATCATTCTCCAAGGCCTCTGCATCACTCTCTTGAGCCTCTGAATCACTCTCTTGAGCGTCAGCATCACTCTCTTGAGCCTCGTCATCCCTCTCTTAAGCCTCTGCATCACTCTTTTGAGCCTCTGCATCCCTCTCTTGAGCCTCTGCATCACTATCTTGAGCCTCTGCATCACTCTCTTGAGCCTCTGCATCCCTCTCTTAAGCCTCTGCATCACTCTGTTGAGCCTCAGCATCACTCTTTTGAGCTTCTGCCTCCCTCTCTTGAGCCTCTGCATCACTCTTGTCAGCCTCTGCATCCTTCTCTTGAGCCTCTGCATTATTCTCCAAGGCCTCTGCATCACTCTCTTGAGCCTCTGCATCACTATCTTGAGCCTCTACATCCCTCTCCTGAGCCTCTGCATCACTCTCTTGAGCCTCGTCATCCCTCTCTTAAGCCTCTGCATCACTCTTTTGAGCCTCTGCATCACTCTATTAAGCCTCTGCATCCCTCTCTTGAGCCTATGCATCACTCTCTTGAGCCTCTGCATCACTCTCTTGAGCCTCTGCATCACTATCTTGAGCCTCTGCATCACTCTTTTGAGCCTCTGCAACCCTCTCTTAAGCCTCTGCATCACTCTCTTGAGCCTCAGCATCACTCTCTTGAGCCTCTGCATCACTCTCTTGAGCCTCTGCATCACTCTCTTGAGCCTAATCAGGAATATTTTAGTTAATTCTAATGAAAACACATTGATTTTTATCATTTGTATTTGAAACAACAGTGTCATATGTCTTTTCTTGGATCTAAATAATACAAAACCTCGCTCAATGATTTGAAGTTAAAATCCTCAAATATGGTAATATAGTGATTTTTTTCACGTTATTCATGTATTGTGATTTTACGTAAATATATTCGTTTTTACCAATATTTCGATACTACTTCATTTTTTCTCACGATATGTGATTTGGCCTTCAAATTTTAGAATTTCACAAATTTTGCATTTTTAAGCAAGTTTTCTTGCATTTTGTTTTGTACTAAAAATCATCGAATTTAGCAATATTTTGAACTTCATCATCCCCTTTTCCTTTATGTGATTTAAACAAAATATCATCGAATTAGGCAATATTTTGCCGTTTTTCCACGTTTTTGTGAATTTTCAGTTTATTGGTATTAATTCATGAAATATACGATAAAAATTATGCAAACACATAATTGATCAGAAAATTACCTTAAATACTTCATTTTCAATCATCTATTTGTTTCTCGTTAAAATACTGAGTAAGATATTCAAAACGGGAGAAGTTCTGTTTTTATTGCATATATCGACGTTTCAGCCGGATTAGAACGGTTTTACGTGTACATCTTCCATCGGTAATATAAACCGAAAATCAGGAACATTTTAGTTAATTTTAATGTAAAACACATTGATTTTTATCATTTGTATTGGAAGCAACATCTTTATACGTCTTTTCTAGGGTCTAAAAAATACGAAACCTCGCTTTATGATTCGAAGTTAAAATCCTCAAATTTGGCATAATAATGACTTTTTCATGTTTTTCATGTAGTTTGATATTACGTAAATATATTCATTTTTTCCAATATTTCGATACTATTTCATATAGTATCACGATATGTGATTTGGCCCTCATATCTCAGATTTTCGCATAATATTGCATTTGAAGCAAGTTTTCTTGCATTTTGTTTCGTACTAAAAATCATCGAATTCAGCAATATTTTGACGTTTATCATCCCCATTTCCTTTATGTGATATAAACAAAATATCATCGAATTAGGCAACATTTTGCTGTTTTTCCACGTTTTTGTGAATATTCAGTTTATTGTTATTAATTCATTAAATATACGATAAAAATTATGCAAACACATAATTGATTAGATAATATCCTTAAATACTTCTTTTTCAATCAACTATTTGTTTCTCGTTAAAATCCTGAGTAAGATATTGAAAAGGAGAGAAGTTCGGGTTTTATTGCATATATCGACGTTTCAGCCGGAAAAGAGCGGTTTTACGTGTACATTTTCCTTCGGTAATATAAACGGAAAATCAGGAACATTTTATTTAATTCTAATGAAAACACATTGATTTTTATCATTTGTATTTGAGACCTTAAACACCTTCATTTTCAATCAACTATTTGTTTCTCGTGAAAATACAGAGTAAGATATCTTATATCATATATCTTTTCTTGGATCTAAATAATACGAAACCTCGCTCAATGATTTGAAGTCAAGATCCTCAAATATGATAATATAGTGACTTTTTTCACGTTATTCATGTAGTGTGATTTTACGTATACATATTCGTTTTTACCAATATTTCGATACTATTTCATGTTTTCTCACGATATGTGATTTGGCCTTCAAATCTCAGAATTTCACAAATTATGCATCTTTAAGCAAGTTTTCTTGCATTTTGTTTTGTACTAAAAATCATCGAATTTAGCAATATTTTGACCTTTAGAATCCACTTTTCCTTTATGTGATTTAAACAAAATATCATCGAATTAGGCAATATTTTGCCGTTTTTCCACGTTTTTGTGTATTTTCAGTTTATTGTTACTAATTCATAAATATACGATAAAAATTATGCAAACACATAATTGATCAGAAAATAACCTTAAATACTGCATTTTCCATCATCTATTTGTTTCTCGGTAAAATCCTGAGTAAGATATTGAAAAGGAGAAAAGTTCGGTTTTTATTGCATATATCGACGTTTCACCCGGAATTGAGCGGTTTTACGTGTACATCTTCCATCGGTAATATAAACGGAAAATCAGGAACATTTTAGTTAATTCTAATGAAACCCATTGATTTTTATCATTTGTATTGGAAACAACATTGTCAAATGTCTTTTCTTGGATGTAAATAATGCGAAACCTCGCTTTATGATTCGAAGTTAAAATCCTCAAATTTGGTATAATAGTGACTTTTTCACGTTTTTCATGAAGTTTGATATTAGGTAAATATATTCATTTTTACCAATATTTCGATGCTATTTCATATAGTATCACGGTATGTGATTGGGCCTTCATATCTCAGATTTTCGCATAATATTGCATTTTAAGCAAGTTTTCTTGCATTTTGTTTTGTACTAAAAATCATGGAATTCAGCAATATTTTGACGTTTATCATCCCCTTTTCCTTTATGTGATATAAACAAAATATCATCGAGTTAGATGATATTAGATAATGATGCAGAGGCTTAAAAGAGGGATGCAGAGGATCAAGAGAGTGATGCAGAGGCTTAAGAGAGGAATGCAGAGGCTGAAGAGAATGATGCAGAGGCTTAAGAGAGGGATGCAGAGGCTTACGAGTGTGATGCAGAGGCTCAAGAGAGGGATGCAGAGGCATAAGAGAGTGATGCAGAGGCTCAAGAGAGGGATGCAGAGGCTTAAGAGAGTGATGCAAAGACTTAGGAGAGGGATGCAGAGGTCCATGAGAGGGATGCAGAGGCTCAAGAAAGGGATGCGGAGGCTTATGAAAGTGATGCTGAAGCTCTAAATAGGGATGCAGAGACCTAAAAGGGTGATGTTGAGGCTCAAGAGAGTGATGCAGAGGCTAAAGAGAGGGATGCAGGGGCTCAAGAGAGTGATGCAGAGGCTCAAGAGAGTGATTCAGAGGCTTTCGAGAGTGATGCAGAGGCGTAAGAGAGTGATGCAGAGGCCCAAGAGACGGATGCAGAGGCTGAAGAGAGGGATGCAGAGGCACATGAGAGGGTTGCAGAGGCTCAAGAGAGGGATGCAGAAGCTTAAGAGAGTGATGCAAAGGCTCAAGCGAGGGATGCAGAGGCTCATGAGAGGGATGCAGGAGTTCAAGAGAGGGATGCAGATGATCATGTGAGTGATGCAGAGGATCAAGAGAGGGATGTAGAGGCTTAAGAGAGTGATGAAGAGGCCGAAGAGAGTGATGCAGAAGCTTAAGAGAGTGATGCAGAGGCTGAAGAGAGTGTTGCAGAGGCTCAAGAGAGTGATGCAGAGGCCAAAGATAGTGATGCAGAGGTTCAAGAGAGTGATACTATATGAAATAGTATCGATATATTGGTAAAAATGAATATATTTACGTAATATCAAACTACTTGGAAAACGTGAAAAAGTCACTATTATACCAAATTTGAGGATTTTAACTTCGAATCATAAAGCGAGGTTTCGTATTATTTAGATCCAAGAGAAGACATTTGACAATGGTGTTTCCAATACAAATGATAAAAATCAATGTGTTTCATTAGAATTAACTAAAATGTTCCTGATTTTCGGTTTATATTACCGATGGAAGATGTACACGTAAAACCGCTCTATTCCGGCTGAAACGTCGATATATGCAATAAAAACCGAACTTCTCTCCTTTTTAATATCTTACTCAGGATTTTAAAGAGAAACAAATAGTTGATTGAAAATGAAGTATTTAAGGATATTATCTAATCAATTATGTGTTTGCATCATTTTTATGGTATATTTAATGAATTAATAACAATAAACTGAATATTCACAAAAACGAGGAAAAACAGCAAAATATTGCCTAATTCGATGATATTTTGTTTAAATCACATAAAGGAAAAGGGGATGATAAACGTCAAAATATTGCTGAATTCGATGATTTTAAGTACGAAACAAAATGCAAGAAAACTTGCTTAAAATGCAATATTATGCGAAAATCTGAGATATGAAAGCCAAATCACATATCATGATACTACATGAAATAGTATCGAAATATTGGTAAAAATGAATATATTTACGTAATATCAAACTACATGAAAAACGTGAAAAAGTCATTATTATGCCAAATTTGAGGATTTTAACTTCGAATCATAAAGCGACGTTTCGTTATTTTTTAGACCCTAAAAAAAGACGTATAAAGATGTTGCTTCCTATACAAATGATAAAAATCAATGTGTTTTCATTAAAATTAACTAAAATGTTCCTGATTTTCGGTTTATATTACCGATGGAAGATGTGCACGTAAAACCGTTCTAATCCGGCTGAAACGTCGATATATGCAATAAAAACAGAATTTCTCCCCTTTTTAATATCTTACTCTGTATTTTAACGAGAAACAAATAGATGATTAAAAATGCAGTATTTAAGGTTATTTTCTGATCAATTATGTGTTTGCATAATTTTTATCGTATATTTATGAATTAATAACAATAAACTGAAAATTCAAAAAACGTGGAAAAACGGCAAAATATTGCCTAATCCGATGATATTTTGTTTAAATCACATAAAGGAAAAGTGGATTCTAAAGGTCAAAATATTGCTAAATTCGATGATTTTTAGTACAAAACAAAATGCAAGAAAACTTGCTTAAAAATGCATAATTTGTGAAATTCTGAGATTTGAAGGCCAAATCACATATCGTGAGAAAACATGAAGTAGTATCGAAATATTGGTAAAAACGAATATATATACGTAAAATCACACTACATGAATAACGTGAAAAAAGTCACTATATTATCATATTTGAGGATTTTGACTTCAAATCATTGAGCGAGGTTTCGTATTATTTAGATCCAAGAAAAGATATATGATATATGATATCTTACTCTGTATTTTCACGAGAAACAAATAGTTGATTGAAAATGAAGGTGTTTAAGGTCTCAAATACAAATGATAAAAATCAATGTGTTTTCATTAGAATTAAATAAAATGTTCCTGATTTTCCGTTTATATTACCGAAGGAAAATGTACACGTAAATCCGCTCTATTCCGGCTGAAACGTCGATATATGCAAAAAAAAAACGAACTTCTCTCCTTTTCAATATCTTACTCAGGATTTTAACGAGAAACAAATAGTTGATTGAAAATGAAGTATTTAAGGATATTATCTAATCAATTATGTGTTTGCATCATTTTTATCGCATATTTAATGAATTAATAACAATAAACTGAATATTCACAAAAACGTGGAAAAACAGCAAAATGTTGCCTAATTCGATTATATTTTGTTTATATCAGCATCCTTCTCTTGAGACTCTGCAGCACTCTCTTAAGAATCTGCATCATTCTCTTGAGCCTCTGCATCTGTCTCTTAAGCCTCTGCATCATTCTCCTGAGCCTCTGCATCCCTCTCTTAAGCCTCTGCATCATTTTCTTGAGCCTCTGCATCACTCTTTTCATTCTCTGCATCCCTCTCTTGAACTCCTGCATCCCTCTCATGAGCCTCTGCATCCCTGTCTTGAGCCTCTGCATCACTCTCTTAAGCCTCTGCATCCCTCTCTTGATCCTCTGCATCCCTATTTTGACCCTCTGCATTTCTTTCTTAAGCCTCAGCATCCCTCTATTGAGCCTCTGCATCATTCTCTTGAGCCTCTGCATCCCTCTCTTAAGCCTCTGCATCATTCTCTTGAGCCTTGGCATCATTCTCTCGATCCTTTGCATCCCTCTCTTGAACTCCTGAATCCCTCTCATGAGCCTATGCATCCCTCTCTTCAGCCTTTGCATCACTCTCTTAAGCCTCTGCATCCCTCTGTTCAGCCTCTGCATCACTCGTAATCCTCTGCATCACTTTCTTGAGCCTCTGCATAACTCTCTTCAGCCTCTGCAACACTCTCTTCAGCCTCTGCATCACTCTCTTAACCCTCTGAATCCCGCTCTTGAGCCTCTGAATCCCTCTTTTGAACCTCTGCATAACTCTCTCGAGCCTCTGCATCCCCCTCATGAGCCTCTGCATCCCCCTCTTGAGCTTTGCATCACTCTCCTAACCCTCTGCATCCCTCTCATGAGCCTCTGCATCACTCTCAAAAGCCTCTGCATCTCTCTCATGAGCCTCTGCATCCCTCTCTTGAGTCTCTGCATCCCTCTCTTGAGCCTCTGCATCCCTCTCTTAAGCATCTGCATCATTCTCTAAAGCCTCTGCATCACTCTCGTAAGCCTCTGAATCACTCTCATGAGGACCTGCATCCATCTTTTGAGCCTCTGCACCACTCTCTTGAGCCTCCGCATCACCCTTTTAAGCCTCTGCATCCCTCTTTTGAGCCTTTGCATCACTTTCTTACGAATCTGCCTCCCTCTCTTGAGCCTCTGCATCCCTCTCTTGAACTCCTGGATCCCTCTCATGAGCCTCTGCATCCCTCTCTTAATCCTTTGCACTACCCTGGTTGATCAGGTTGACTGATCTACCTCAACTTGAACAACCTTCTCTTGAACTCCTGCATCCCTCTCTTGAGCCTCTGCATCCCTCTCTTGAACTCCTGCATCCCTCTCATGAGCCTCTGCATCCCTCTCTTAAGCCTTTGCACTACCCTGGTTGACTGGTTGATCAGTCCAGCAACCAGGAGGCCTGGTCGACGACCGGGCCGCGGGGACACTAAGCCCCGGAAGCACCTCAAGGTAGGTACCCTCTTAAGCCTCTGCATCCCTCTCTTGAGCCCCTGCATCCCTCTCTTAAGCTTCTGCATCACTCTCTTAAGGCTCTGCATAACTCTCGAAAGCCTCTGAATCACTCTCTTGAGCCTCTGAATCCCTCTCTTGAGCCTCTGCATCACTCGCTTCTGCCTCTGCATCCCTCTCTTGAGCCTCTGCATCATTCTCCAAGGCCTCTGCATCATCTCTTTAGCCTCTGCATCACTCTCTTGAGCCTCTACATCCCTCTTTTGAGCCTCTGCATCACTCTCTTGAGCCTCGTCATCCCTCTTTTAAGCCTATGCATCACTCTTTTGAGCCTCTGCATCACTCTGTTAAGACTCTGCATCCCTCTCTTAAGCCTCTGCATCATTCTCTTGAGCCTTGACATCATTCTGTCGATCTTTTGCATCACTCTCTTCACCCTCTGCATCCCTCTCTTGAACTCCTGCATCCCTCTCATGAGCCTATGCATCCCTCTCTTCAGCCGTTGCATCACTCTCTTAAGCCTCTGCATCCCTCTCTTCAGCCTCTGCATCAGTCTCGTAAGCCTCTGCATCACTCTCTTGAGCCTCTGCATAACTCTCTTCAGCCTCTGCAACACTCTCTTCAGCCACTGCATCACTCTCTTAACCCCCTGAATCCCGCTCTTGAGCCTCTGAATCCCTCTTTTGAACTTCTGCATCACTCTCTCGAGCCTCTGCATCCCTCTCATGAGCCTCTGCATCCCCCCCTCTTGAGCCTTTGCATCACTCTCCTAAGCCTCTGCATCCCTCTCATGAGCCTCTGCATCACTCTCAAAAGCCTCTGCATCCCTCTCCTGTGCCTCTGCATCCCTCACTTGAGCCTCTGCATCTCTCTCATGAGTCTCTGCATCCCTCTCTTGAGTCTCTGCATCCCTCTCTTGAGCCTCTGCATCCTTCTCTTAAGCATCTTCATCATTCTCTAAAGCCTCTGCATCTCTCTCGTAAGATTCTGAATCACTCTCATGGGGACCTGCATCCATCTTTTGAGCCTCTGCACCACTCTCTTGAGCCTCTGCATCACCCTTTTAAGCCTCTGCATCCCTCTTTTGAGCCTTTGCATCACTTTCTTACGAATCTGCCTCCCTCTCTTGAGCCTCTGCATCCCTCTCTTGAACTCCTGCATCCCTCTCATGAGCCTCTGCATCCCTCTCTTGAGCCTTTGCACTACCCTCTTAAGCCTCTGCATCCCTCTCTTGAGCCCCTGCATCCCTCTCTTAAGCTTCTGCATCACTCTCTTAAGGCTCTGCATCACTCTCGAAAGCCTCTGAATCACTCTCTTGAGCCTCTGCATCCCTCTCTTGAACCTCTGCATCACTCGCTTCAGCCTCTGCATCCCTCTCTTGAGCCTCTGCATCATTCTCCAAGGCCTCTGCATCATCTCTTTAGCCTCTGCATCACTCTCTTGAGCCTCTACATCCCTCTCTTGAGCCTCTGCCTCACTCTCTTGAGCCTCGTCATCCCTCTTTTAAGCCTATGCATCACTCTTTTGAGCCTCTTCATCACTCTGTTAAGCCTCTGCATCCCTCTCTTGAGCCTCTGTATCACTCTCTTGAGCCTCTGCATCACTCCCATGAGCCTCTGCATCACTAGTTTGAGCCTCTGCATCACTCTCCTGAGCCTCTGCATCCCTCTCTTAAGCCTCTGCATCACTCTCTTGAGCCTCAGCATCACTTTCTCTATCCTCTGCATCACTCTCTTCTGCCTCTGCATTACTCTCTTGAGCATCTGCATCACTCTCTTGAGCCTCTGCATCACTCTCTTGAGCCTCTGCATCCGTTTCTTGAGTCAGTGCATCACTCTCTTAAGCCTCTGCATCACTCTCTTGAGCCTCTGCATCACCCTTTCATGCCTCTGCATCCCTCTTTTGAGCCTTTGCATCACTTTCTTGAACTCCTGCATCCCTCTCATGAGCCTCTGCATCCCTCTCTTGAACCTCTGCATCACTCTCTTGAGCCTCTGCATTATTCTCCAAGGCCTATGCATCACTCTCTTGAGCCTCTGCATCACTCTCTTGAGCCTCTACATCCCTCTCCTGAGCCTCTGCATCACACTCTTGAGCCTCGTCCTCTCTCTCTTAAGCCTCTGCATCACTCTTTTGAGCCTCTGCATTACTTTCTTGAGCCTCTGCCTTGAGCTAACCTTGAGCCTTTCTCTGAGCCTTTCTTGTGATGCAAGGCTCAGGAGAGTGATGCAGAGGCTAAAGAGAGTGATGCAGAGGTTTACGAGAGTGATACAGAGGCTCAAGAGAGCAATGCAAGGGCTCAAGAGAGGGATGCAGAGGCTCTTGAGAGTGATGCAGAGGCTCATGAGAGGGATGCAGAGGCTTAAGAGAGTAATGCAAAGCCTCAAAAGAGGGATGCAGAGGCTCAATAGAGGGATGCAGAGGTTTAGGAAAGTGATGCAAAGGCTCAAAAGAGGGATGCAGAAGCTTAAATGGGTGATGCAGAGGCTGAAGAGAGTGGTGCAGAGGTTCAAGCGAGGTATGCAGGGGCTCAATAGAGTGATGCAGTGGCTCAAGAGAGGGATGCAGAGGCATAAGAGAGTGATGCAGAGGCTTAAGAGAGGGGTGCAGAGGCTCAAGAGAGGGATGCAGAGGCTCATGAGATGGATGAAGGAGTTCAAGAGAGGGATGCAGAGGCTCAAGTGAGTGATGCAGAGGCTTAAGAGAGGGATGCAGATGCTCAGAAGAATAATGAAGAGGCTCAAGAGAGTGCTGCAGAGGCTCAAGAGAGGGATGCTGAGGCTCCAGAAAGAGATTCAGAGGCTCCAGAGTGTGATGTAGAGGCTCCAGAGAGGGATGCAGAGGCTCAAGAGAGGGATGCAGAGGCTGAAGAGAGGGAGTCAGAGGCTCAAGTGAGGGATGCAGAGGGACAAGAGAGGGATGCAGAGGCTCTTGCGAGTGATGCAGAGGCTCAAGAAATTGATGCAGAGGCTCAAGAGAGTGATGCAGAGGCTCAGGAGAGTGATGCAGAGGCTTAAGAGAGGGATGCAGAAGCTTAAAAGGGTGATGCAGAGGCTCAAGAGAGTGGTGCAGAGGTTTAAGAGAGGGAAGCAGGGGCTCAATAGAGAGATGCAGAGGCTCAAGAGAGTGATTCAGAGGCTTACGAGAGTGATGCAGAGGCTTAAGAGAGTGATGCAGAGGCTTAAGAGAGGGATGCAGAGGCTCAAGAGAGGGATGCAGAGGCTCTTGAGAGTGATGCAGAGGCTCATGAGAGGGGTGCAGAGGCTTAAGAGAGTGATGCAAAGCCTCAAGAGAGGGATGCAGAGGCTCATTAGAGGGATGCAGGAGTTAAAGAGAGGGATGCAGAGGCTCAAGAGAGTGATGCAGAGGCTTAAGAGAGGGATGCAGAGGCCTAAGAGAGGGATTCAGAGGCTCAAGAGAATGATGAAGAGGCTCAAGAGAGGAATTCAGAGGCTCCAGAGAGTGATGTAGAGGCTTAAGAGAGGGATGCAGATGCTCAAGAGAGTGATGCAGAGGCTCAAGAGAGTGACGCAGAGGATCAAAATAGGGATGCAGAGGCTTAAGAGAGAGATGCAGAGGCTCAAGACAGTGGTGCAGAGGTTCTCTTGATGCAGAGGATCAAGAGAGTGATGCAGACACTCAAGAGTGATGCAGAGGATCAAGAGAGGGAAGCAGAGGCTTATGAGAGTGATGCAGAGGCTCAAAAGAGTGATGCAGAGGCTCAAGAGAGTGATGCAGAGGCTCAAGAGAGTGATGCAGAGGATCAAAAGAGGGATGCAGAGGCTTAAGAAAGTGATACAGAGGCTCAAGAGAGTGATGCAGAGGGTTAAGAAAGTGATACAGAGGATCAAGAGAGTGATGCAGAGACTCAAGAGAGTGATGCAGAGGCTCAAGAGAGTGATGCAGAGGATCAAGAGAGGAGTGATGCAGAGACTCAAGAGAGTGATGCAGAGGCTCAAGAGAGTGATGCAGAGGATCAAAAGAGGGATGCGGAGCCTTAAGAGAGTGATGCAGAGGCTCAAGAGAGTGGTGCAGAGGCTCAAGTGAGGGATGCTGAGGATCCAGAGAGAGATTCAGAGGCTACAGAGAGTGATGAAGAGGCTCAAGAGAGTAATGCAGAGGATCAAAAGAGGGATGCAGAGGCATAAAAGAGTGATGCAGAGGCTCAAGGCAGAGGTGCAGAGGCTCAAGAGAGTGATGCAGAGGCTCAAGAGAGTGATGCAGAGGCTCAAGAGAGTGGTGCAGAGGATCAAGAGAGTGATGTGGACGCTCTAGAGAGTGATGTAGAAGATCAAGAGAGGGAAGTAGATACTTATGAGAGTGATGCAGAGGCTCAAGAGAGTGATGCAGAGGCTCAAGAGAGTGATGCAGAGGATCAAGAGAGAGATTCAGAGGCTCAAGAGAGTGATGCAGAGGATCAAGAGATTGATGCAGAGGCTCAAGAGAGTGATGTAGAGGCTCAAGAGAGTGATGCAGAGGATCAAGAGAGTGATGTGGACGCCCTAGAGAGTGATGTAGAAGATCAAGAGAGGGAAGCAGAGGCTTATGAGAGTGATGCAGAGGCTCAAGAGAGTGATGCAGAGGCTCAAGAGAGTGATGCAGAGGCTCAAGAGAGTGATGCAGAGGCTCAAGAGAGTGATGTAGAGTTTCAAGAGAGGGAAGCAGAGGCTCAAGAGAATGATGCAGAGGCTCAAGAGAGTGATGCAGAGGATCAAGAGAGTGATTCAGAGGCTCAAGAGAGTGATGCAGAGGATCAGGAGAGTGATGCAGAGGCTCATAAGAGTGATGTAGAGGCTCAAGAGAGTGATGCAGAGGATCAAGAGAGTGATGCAGAGGCTCAAGAGAGTGATGTAGAGGCTCAAGAGAGTGATATGCATTGATGCAGAGTGATGCAGAGACTCAAGAGAGTTATGCGGAGGGTGTCAATAGAGTTTGCATCACTCTCTTAAGCCTCTGCATCCCTCTCTTGAGCCTCTGCATCACTCTCTTAAGCCTCTGCATTCCTCTCTTGAGCCTCTGCATCACTCTCGTA
The DNA here is from genome assembly GCF_040958095.1 of Procambarus clarkii. NCBI lineage: Eukaryota > Metazoa > Arthropoda > Malacostraca > Decapoda > Cambaridae > Procambarus > Procambarus clarkii. The sequence continues at coordinate 8,813,073 of NC_091168.1, forward strand.
AGCCTCTGCATCACTCTATTGAGCCTCTGCATAACTCTCTTGAGTCTCTGCATCACTCTCTTGAGCCTCTGCATCCCTCTCCTGAGCCTCTGCATCACCCTCTTAAGCCTCTGTATCCCTATTTTGAGCCTCTGCATCATTTCTTAAGCCTCTGCATCCCTTTCTTGAGCCTCTGCATCCCTCACTTGAACTCCTGCATACCTCTCATGCTCCTCTGCATCCTTCTCTTGAGCCTTGAATCACTCTCTTAAGCCTTTGCATCACTTTCTTCAACCTCTCTTGAGCCTCTGCATCCCCTTTATTAAGCCTCTGCATCACTTTCTTAAGCCTCTACATCACTCTATTGAGCTTCTGCATCACTCTCTTGAGCCTCTACATCCCTCTCCTGAGCCTCTGCATCCCTTTCGTAAATCTCTGCATCACTCTCTTGAGTCTCTACATCCTTCTCTTGAGCCTCTGCATCGCTCTCCTGAGCCTCTGCATAACTCATTTTAGCCTCTGCATCACTCTCTTGAGCCTCTGCATCACTATCTTCGGCCTCTGCATCACTCTCTTGAGCCTCTGCAACACTCTCTTCAGCCTCTGCATCCCTCTCTTGAGCCTATGCATCACTCTCTTGAGCCTCTGCATCACTCTCTTGAGCCTCTGCATCACTATCTTGAGCCTCTGCATCACTCTTTTGAGCCTCTGCATCCCTCTCTTAAGCCTCTGCATCACTCTCTTGAGCCTCAGCATCACTCTCTTGAGCCTCTGCATCACTCTCTTAAGCCTCTGCATCACTCTCTTCGGCCTCTTCTTCACTCTCTTAAGCCTCTACATCCTTCTCTTGATCCTCTGCATCACTCTTTTGAGCCTCTGCATCCCTCTCTTAAGCCTCTGAATCCCTCTTTTGAACCTCTGCATAACTCTCTCGAGCCTCTGCATCCCTCTCATGAGCCTCTGCACCCCCCTCTTGAGCTTTGCATCACTCTCCTAAGCCTCTGCATCCCTCTCATGAGCCTCTGCATCACTCTCAAAAGCCTCTGCATCTCTCTCATGAGCCTCGGCATCCCTCTCTTGAGTCTCTGCATCCCTCTCTTGAGCCTCTGCATCCCTCTCTTAAGCATCTGCATCATTCTCTAAAGCCTCTGCATCACTCTCGTAAACCTCTGAATCACTCTCATGAGGACCTGCATCCATCTTTTGAGCCTCTGCACCACTCTCTTGAGATTCCGCATCACCCTTTTAAGCCTCTGCATCCCTCTTTTGAGCCTTTGCATCACTTTCTTACGAATCTGCCTCCCTCTCATGATCCTCTGCATCCCTCTCTTAAGCCTTTGCACTACCCTCTTAAGCCTCTGCATCCCTCTCTTGAGCCCCTGCATCCCTCTCTTAAGCTTTTGCATCACTCTCTTAAGGCTCTGCATAACACTCGAAAGCCTCTGAATCACTCTCTTGAGCCTCTGCATCCCTCACTTGAGCCTCTGCATCACTCGCTTCAGCCTCTGCATCCCTCTCTTGAGCCTCTGCATCATTCTCCAAGGCCTCTGCATCATCTCTTTAGCCTCTGCATCACTCTCTTGAGCCTCTTCATCCCTCTTTTGAGCCTCTGCATCACTCTCTTGAGCTTCGTCATCCCTCTTTTAAGCCTATGCATCACTCTTTTGAGCCTCTGCATCACTCTGTTAAGCCTCTGCATCCCTCTCTTAAGCCTCTGCATCATTCTCTTGAGACTTGGCATCATTCTCTCGAACTTTTGCATCACTCTCTTCACCCTCTGCATCCCTCTCTTGAACTCCTGCATCCCTCTCATGAGCCTATGCATCCCTCTCTTCAGCCGTTGCATCACTCTCTTAAGCCTCTGCATCCCTCTCTTCAGCCTCTGCATCAGTCTCGTAAACCTCTGCATCACTCTCTTGAGCCTCTGCATAACTCTCTTCAGCCTCTGCAACACTCTCTTCAGCCTCTGCATCACTCTCTTAACCCTCTGAATCCCGCTCTTGAGCCTCTGAATCCCTCTTTTGAACCTCTGCATCACTCTCTCGAGCCTCTGCATCCCTCTCATGAGCCTCTGCATCCCCCTCTTGAGCCTTTACATCACTCTCCTAAGCCTCTGCATCCCTCTCATGAGCCTCTGCATCACTCTCAAAAGCCTCTGCATCACTCTCAAAAGCCTCTGCATCCCTCTCGTGTGCCTCTGCATCCCTCACTTAAGCCTCTGCATCTCTCTCATGAGCCTCTGCATCCCTCTCTTGAGTCTCTGCATTCCTCTCTTGATCATTCTCTAAAGCCTCTGCATCTCTCTCGTAAGCCTCTGAATCACTCTCATGAGGACCTGCATCCATCTTTTGAGCCTCTGCACCACTCTCTTGAGCCTCCGCATCCCTCTCATGAGCCTCTGCATCCCTCTCTTCAGCCTTTGCGTCACTCTCTTAAAACTCTGCATCCCTCTCTTGAGCCTCTGTATCACTCTCTTGAGCCTCAGCATCCCTCTCTTAAGCCTCTGAATCACTCTCTTGAGCCTCTGCATCCCTCTCTTAAGCCTCTGCATCACTCTCTTGAGCCTCTGCATCCCTCTGCTGAACTCCTGCATCCCTCTCATGAGCCTCTGCATCCTTCTCTTGAGCCTTTGCAACACTCGTAAGCCTCTGCATCCCTCTCTTGAGCCTGTGCATCACTCTCAAAAGCCTCTGCATTACTATCTTGAGCCTCTGCATCCCTCTCTTGAGCCCCTGCATCTCCCTCTTGAGCCTCTGCATCCCGCTCTTAAGCCTCTGCATCACTCTCTTCAACCTCTGCATCATTCTCTTGAGCCTCTGCATCCCCTTTTTTAAGCCTCTGCATCACTCTCTTAAGCCTCTGCATCACTCTATTGAGCCTCTGCATCACTCTCTTGAGCCTCTACATCCCTCTCTTGAGCCTCTGCATCACAATCTTGAGCCTTAGCATCCCTCTCATAAGCCTCTGAATCCCTCGCTTGAGCCTTTGCATCACTCGCTTGATCCTCTGCATCACTCTCTTCATCCTCTGCATACTTCTCTTGAGCATCTGCATCACTCACTTATGCCCCTGCATCCCTCTCTTTAGCCTCTGCATCACTCTCTTGAGCCTCTACATCACCCTTTTAGGTCTCTGCATCCCTATTTAGAGCTTCAGCATCACTTTCATAAGCCTCCGCATCCCTTTCTTGAGCCTCTGCATCCCTCTCATGGACCTCTGTATCCCTCTCCTAAGTCTTTACATCACTCTCTTAAGCCTCTGCATCCCTCTCTTGAGCCTCTGCATCACTCTCTTAAGCCTCTGCATCCCTCTCTTGAGCCTCTGCATCACTCTCGTAAGCCTCTGCATCCCTCTCTTAAGCCTCTGCATCATTCTCTTCAGCCTCTGCATTCCTCTCTTAAGCCTCTGCATCACTCTCTTGATCCTCTGCATCCCTCTTTTAAGCCTCTGCATCATTATCTAATATCATCTAACTCGATGATATTTTGTTTATATCACATAAAGGAAAAGGGGATGATAAACGTCAAAATATTGCTGAATTCCATGATTTTTAGTACAAAACAAAATGCAAGAAAACTTGCTTAAAATGCAATATTATACGAAAATCTGAGATATGAAGGCCCAATCACATACCGTGATACTATATGAAATAGCATCGAAATATTGGTAAAAATGAATATATTTACCTAATATCAAACTACATGAAAAACGTGAAAAAGTCACTATTATACCAAATTTGAGGATTTTAACTTCGAATCATAAAGCGTGGTTTCGTATTATTTAGATCCAAGAAAAGACATATGACAATGTTGTTTCCAATACAAATGATAAAAATCAATGTGTTTTTATTAAAATTAACTAAAATGTTCCTGATTTTCGGTTTATATTACCGATGGAAGATGTACACGTAAAACCGTTCTAATCCGGCTGAAACGTCGATATATGCAATAAAAACCGAACTTCTCTCCTTTTCAATATCTTACTCAGGATTTTAACGAGAAACAAATAGTTGATTGAAAATGAAGTATTTAAGGATATTATCTAATCAATTATGTGTTTGCATCATTTTTATAGTATATTTAATGAATTAATAACAATAAACTGATATTTCACAAAACATGGAAAAACAGCAAAATATTGCGTAATTCGATGATATTTTGTTTATATCACATGAAGGAAAAGGGGGATGATAAACGTCAAAACATTACTAAATTCGATGATTTATAGTACGAAACAAAATGCAAGAAAACTTGCTTGAAATGCAGTATTATGCGAAAATCTGAGATTTGAAGGCCAAATCACATACAGTGATACTACGTGAAATAGTATCAAAATATTGGTAAAAATGAATATATTTACGTAATATCAAACTACATGAAAAACGTGAAAAAGTCATTATTATGCCAAATTTGAGGATTTTACCTTCGAATCATAAAGCGACGTTTCGTTATTTTTTTAGACCCTAAAAAAAGACGTATAAAGATGTTGCTTCCAATACAAATGATAAAAATCAATTTGATTTCATTCAAATTAACTAAAATGTTCCTGATTTTCGGTTTATATTACCGATGGAAGATGTGCACGTAAAACCGTTCTAATCCGACTGAAACGTCGATATATGCAATAAAAACAGAACTTCTCCCCTTTTCAATGTCTTACTCTGTATTTTAACGAGAAACAAATAGATGATTGAAAATGAAGTATTTAAGGTTATTTTCTGATCAATTATGTGTTTGCAACATTTTTTTCGTATATTTAATGAATTAATACCAATAAACTGAAAATTAAACAAAAACGTGGAAAAACAGCAAAATATTGCCTAATTCGATGATATTTTGTTTAAATCACATAAAGGAAATATGGATGATAAAGGTCAAAATATTGCTATATTCGATAATTTTTAGTACAAAACAAAATGCAAGAAAACTTGCTTAAAAATTAAAAATTTGTGAAATTCTGAGATTTGAAGGCCAAATCACATATCGTGAGAAAACATGAAGTAGTATCGAAATATTGGTAAAAACGAATATATATACGTAAAATCACAGTACATGAATAACGTGAAAAAAGTCACAATATTACCATATTTGAGGATTTTAACTTCAAATCATTGAGCGAGGTTTCGTATTATTTAGATCCAAGAAAAGACATATGACACTGTTGTTTCAAATACAAATGATAAAAATCAATGTGTTTTCATTAGAATTAACTAAAATGTTCCTGATTTTTCGTTTATATTACCGATGGAAGATGTGCACGTAAAACCGCCCTAATCCGGCTGAAACGTCGATATATGCAATAAAAACAGAACTTCTCCCCTTTCCATTATTATAATGAATTAATAGCAATAAACTGATAATTCACAAAAACGTGGAAAAACAGCAAAATATTGCCTAATTCGATGAGATTTTGTTTATATCACATAAAGGAAATGGGGATGATAAACGTCAAAATATTGCTGAATTCGATGATTTTTAGTACGAAACAAAATGCAAGAAAACTTGCTTCAAATGCAATATTATGCGAAAATCTGAGATATGAGGGCCAAATCACATATCGTGATACTATATGAAATAGTATCGAAATATTGGAAAAAATGAATATATTTACGTAATATCAAACTACATGAAAAACGTGAAAAAGTCACTATTATACCAAATTTTAGGATTTTAACTTCGAATCATAAAGCGAGGTTTCGAATTATTTAGATCCAAGAAAAGACATATGACAATGTTGTTTCCAAAACAAATGATAAAAATCAATGTGTTTTTTATTAAAATTAACTAAAATGTTCCTGATTTTCCGTTTATATTACCGATGGAAGATGTATACGTAAAACCGTTCTAATCCGGCTGAAACGTCGATATATGCAATAAAAACAGAACTTCTCCCGTTTTGAATATCTTACTCAGTATTTTAACGAGAAACAAATAGATGATTGAAAATGAAGTATTTAAGGTTATTTTCTGATCAATTATGTGTTTGCATAATTTTTATCGTATATTTCATGAATTAATACCAATAAACTGAAAATTCACAAAAACGTGGAAAAACGGCAAAATATTGCCTAATTCGATGATATTTTGTTTAAATCACATAAAGGAAAAGGGGATGATGAAGTTCAAAATATTGCTAAATTCGATGATTTTTAGTACAAAACAAAATGCAAGAAAACTTGCTTAAAAATGCAAAATTTGTGAAATTCTAAAATTTGAAGGCCAAATCACATATCGTGAGAAAACATGAAGTAGTATCGAAATATTGGTAAAAATGAATATATTTACGTAAAATCACAATACATGAATAAAGTGAAAAAAATCACTATATTACCATATTTGAGGATTTTAACTTCAAATCATTGAGCGAGGTTTTGTATTATTTAGATCCAAGAAAAGACATATGACACTGTTGTTTCAAATACAAATGATAAAAATCAATGTGTTTTCATTAGAATTAACTAAAATATTCCTGATTAGGCTCAAGAGAGTGATGCAGAGGCTCAAGAGAGTGATGCAGAGGCTCAAGAGTGTGATGCAGAGGCTCAAGAGAGTGATGCTGAGGCTCAAGAGAGTGATGCAGAGGCTTAAGAGAGGGATGCAGAGGCTCAAAAGTGTGATGCAGAGGCTCAAGATAGTGATGCAGAGGCTCAAGAGAGTGATGCAGAGGCTCAAGAGAGTGATGCATAGGCTCAAGAGAGGGATGCAGAGGCTTAATAGAGTGATGCAGAGGCTCAAAAGAGTGATGCAGAGGCTTAAGAGAGGGATGACGACGCTCAAGAGAGTGATGCAGAGGCTCAGGAGAGGGATGTAGAGGCTCAAGATAGTGATGCAGAGGCTCAAGAGAGTGATGCAGAGGCCTTGGAGAATGATGCAGAGGATCAAGAGAAGGATGCAGAGGCTGACAAGAGTGATGCAGAGGCTCAAGAGAGGGAGGCAGAAGCTCAAAAGAGTGATGCTGAGGCTCAACAGAGTGAAGCAGAGGCTTAAGAGAGGGATGCAGAGGCTCAAGAGAGTGATGCAGAGGCTCAAGATAGTGATGCAGAGGCTCAAGAGAGGGATGCAGAGGCTCAAAAGAGTGATGCAGAGGCTTAAGAGAGGGATGACGAGGCTCAAGAGAGTGATGCAGAGGCTCAAGAGAGTGATTCAGAGGCTCAAGAGAGTGATGCAGAGGCCTTGGAGAATGATGCAGAGGCTCAAGAGAGTGATGCAGAGCCATAGGAGAGTGATGCAGAGGCTTAAGAGAGGGATGCAGAGGCTCAAGAAAAGAATGCAGAGGCTTAAGAGGGTGGTGCAAAGGCTCAAGAGAGGGAAGCAGAGGCTCATGAGAGGGATGCAGGAGTTCAAGAGATTGATGCAGAGGCTCAAGAGACGGATGCAGATTCGTAAGAAAGTGATGCAAAGGCTCAAAAGAGGGATGCAGAGGCTTAAACAGGTGATGCGGAGGCTCATGAGAGTGATTCAGAGGCTTACGAGAGTGATGCAGAGGCTTAAGAGAATGATGCAGAGGCTTAAGAGAGGGATGCAGAGGCTTAAGAGAGGGATGCAGAGACTCAAGAGAGGGATGCAGAGGCTCATGAGAGAGATGCAGAGGCTCATGTTAGGGATGCAGAGGCACAAGAGAGGGATGCAGAGGCTTTTGAGAGTGATGCAGAGGCTCATGAGAGGGATGCAGAGGCTTAGGAGAGTGATGCAAAGGCTCAAGAGAGGGATGCTGAGGCTCATGAGAAGGATGCAAAGGCTCGAGAGAGTGATGCAGAGGTTCAAAAGAGGGATTCAGATGCTCAAGAGAGGGATTCAGAGGGTTAAGAGAGTGATGCAGAGGCTGAAGAGAGTGTTGCAGAGGCTGAAGAGAGTTATGGAAAGGCTCAAGAGAGTGATGCAGAGGCTTACGAGAGTGATGCAGAGGCTGAGGAGAGGGATGCAGAGGCTTAAGAGAGTGATGCAAAGGCTGAAGAGAGGGATGCAGAGGCTCATGAGAGGGATGCAGGAGTTCAAGAGAGGGATGCAGAGGATGAAGAGAGTGATGCAAAGGCTCGAGAGAGTAATGCCAAGGCTCAAGAGAATGATGCAGAGGCTTAAGAGAGGGATACAGAGGCTCAAGAGAATGATGCAGAGGCTCAAGAGAGTGCTGCAGAGGCTCAATAGAGGGATGCTGAGGCTTAAGAAAGGGATGCAGAGGGTCAAAATAGGGATGCAGAGGCTCAAGAGAGGGATGCAGAGGCTTAAGAGAGTGATGCAGAGGCTCAAGAGAGGGGTGCAGAGGCTCATGAGAGGGATGCAGGAGTTCAAGAGAGGGATGCAGAGGATGAGGAGAGTGATGCAAAGACTCGAGAGAGTGATGTAGTGGCTCAAGAAAATGATGCAGAGGCTTAAGAGAGGGATGGAGAGGCTCAGGAAAATGATGCAGAGGCTTAGGAGACAGATGCAGAGGCTCAAGAGAATGATGCAGATGCTCAAGAGAGTGCTGCAGAGGCTCAAGAGAGGGATGCTGAGGCTCCAGAGAGGGATGCAGAGGCTTAAGAGAGTGATGCAGAGGCTGAAGAGAGGAATGCAGAAGCTCGACAGAGTGATGCAGAAGCTCGAGAGAGTGATGCAGAGGCTCTAGAGAGGGATTCAGAGGCTCAAGAGAGGGATGCAGTGGCTCAAGACAGGGATGCAGAGGCTCAAGAGAGGGATGCAGAGGCTCTTGAGAGGGATGCAGAGGCTTAAGAGAGTGATGGAAAGGCTCAAGAGAGGGATGCAGAGGCTCATGAGAGGGATGCAGAGGCTTAAGAGAGGGATGCAGAGGCTCAAGAGAGTGATGCAGAGATTTAAAAGAGGTATGCAGATGCTCATGTGAGTGATGCAGAGGATCAAGAGAAGGATGTAGAGGCTTAAGAGAGTGAAGAAGAGGCCGAAGAGAGTGATGCAGAGGCTTACGAGAGTGATGCAGAGGCTCAAGAGAGTGATGCAGAGGCTCAAGAGAGTGATGCTGAGGCTCAAGAGAGTGATGCAGAGGCTTAAGAGAGGGATGCAGAGGCTCAAAAGAGTGATGCAGAGGCTCAAGATAGTGATGCAGAGGCTCAAGAGAGTGATGCAGAGGCTCAAGAGAGTGATGCATAGGCTGAAGAGAGGGATGCAGAGGCTGAAGAGAGTGTTGCTGAGGCTCAAGAGAGTGATGCAGAGGCCGAAGATAGTGATGCAGAGGCTCAAGAGAGTGATGCAGAGGCTAAATAGAGTTATGCAGAGGCTCAGGAGAGTGATGCAGAGGCTCAAGAGAAGGATGTAGAGACTCAAGAGAGTGATGCAGAGATTTACGAGAGGGATGCAGAGGCTCAAGAGAGGGATGTAGAGGCTCAAGAGAGTGATGCAGAAGCTCAGTAGAGTGATGTAGAGGCTTAAGAAAGTGATGCAGAGGCTTAATAAAGGGGATGCAGAGGCTCAAGAGAGGTTGAAGAAAGTGATGCAAAGGCTTAAGAGAGTGATGCAAGGCTCAAGAGAGGGATGCAGAGGCGCATGAGAGGGATGCAGGAGTTCAAGTGAGGGATGCAGAGGCTCAAGAAAGGGATGCAGAGGCTTAAGAAATGATGCAGAGGCTCAAAATAGGGATACAGAGGCTTAAGAGGGTGATGCAGAGGCTCAGGAGAGGGATGCAGAGGCTCAAGAGAGTGATGCAGAGACTCAAGAGAGTTATGCAGAGGCTCAATAGAGTGATGCAGAGGCTTACGAGAGTGATGCAGAGGCTCAAGAGAGGAATGCAGAGGCTTAAGAGAGTGATGCAGAGGCTCAAGAGAGGGATGCAGAGGCTTAAGAGAGTGATGCAAACTCTATTGACACCCTCCGCATAACTCTCATGAGTCTCTGCATCACTCTGCATCAATGCATATCACTCTTTTGAGCCTCTACATCACTCTCTTGAGCCTCTGCATCACTCTCTTGATCCTCTGCATCACTCTCTTGAGCCTCTACATCACTCGTATGAGCCTCTGCATCACTCTCTTGATCCTCTGCATCACTCTCTTGAGCCTCTGAATCACTCTCTTGATCCTCTGCATCACTCTCTTGAGCCTCTGCATCATTCTCTTGAGCCTCTGCTTCCCTCTCTTAAAACTCTACATCACTCTCTTGAGCCTCTGCATCAATCTCTTGATCCTCTGCATCACTCTCTTGAGCCTCTGAATCTCTCTCTTGATCCTCTGCATCACTCTCTTGAGCGTCTGCATCACTCTCTTGAGCCTCTGCATCACTCTCATAAGCATCTACTTCCCTCTCTTGATCTTCTACATCACTCTCTAGAGCGTCCACATCACTCTCTTGATCCTCTGCATCACTCTCTTGAGCCTCTGCATCACTCTCTTGAGCCTCTGCATCACTCTCTTGAGCCTCTGCACCTCTGCCTTGAGCCTCTGCATCACTCTCTTATGCCTCTGCATCCCTCTTTTGATCCTCTGCATCACTCTCTTGAGCCTCTTCATCACTCTCTGTAGCCTCTGAATCTCTCTCTGGATCCTCAGCATCCCTCACTTGAGCCTCTGCACCACTCTCTTGAGCCTCTGCATCACTCTCTTAAGGCTCCGCATCCCTCTTTTGATCCTCTGCATCACTCTCTTGAGCCTCTGCATCACTCTCTTGAGTCTCTGCATCACTCCTCTCTTGATCCTCTGCATCACTCTCTTGAGCCTCTGCATCACTCTCTTGAGTCTCTGCATCACTCTCTTGATCCTCTGTATCATTTTCTTAACCCTCTGCATCACTCTCTTGAGCCTCTGTATCACTTTCTTAAGCCTCTGCATCACTCTTTTGAGCCTCTGCATCATTCTCATAAGCCTCTGCTTCCCTCTCTTGATCCTCTGCATCACTCTTGAGTGTCTGCATCATTCTCTTGATCCTCTGCATCAAGAGAACCTCTGCACCACTGTCTTGAGCCTCTGCATCACTCTCTTAAGCCTCTGCATCCCTATTTTGATCCTCTGCGTCACTCTCTTGAGCCTCTGCATCACTCTCTTGAGCATCTGCATCCCTCTCTTAAGCCTCTACATCACTCTCTGGAGCCTCTGAATTCCTCTCTTGAGCCTCTTCATCATTCTCCTGAGCCTCTGAATCCCTCTCTTAGGCCTCTGCATCCCTCTCTTAAGCCTCTGCATCACTCTCTTGAGCCTCTGCATCCCTCTCTTTAACTCCTGCATCCCTCTCATGAGCCTCTGCATCCCTCTCTTGAGGCTTTGCATCACTCTCTTAAGCCTCTGCACCCCTCTCATGAGCCTCTGCATCACTCTCAAGAGCCTCTGCATCCCTCTCTTGAGCCTCTGCATCCCTCTCTTAAGCCTCTGCATCACTCTCTTAAGCCTCTGCATCACTCTCGTAAGCCTCTGAATCACTCTCCTGAGCCTCTGCATCTCTCTATTGAGCCCCTGCTTCCCTCTCTTAAACCTCTGCACCACTCTCTTGAGCCTCTGCATCACCCTTTTAAGCTTCTGCATCCTCTCTTAAGCCTCTGCATCACTCTCCTGAGCCTCTGCATCACTCTCTTGAGCCCCTGCATCAATTTCTTGAGCCTCTGCATCACTCTCAAGAGCCTCTGCATCCCTCTCTTGTCCCTCTGCATCCCTCACTTGAGCCTCTGACTCCCTCTCTTCAGCCTCTGCATCCCTCTCTTGAGCCTCTGCATCCCTCTCTGGAGCCTCTACATCACTCTCTGGAGCCTCTGAATCTCTCTCTGGAGCCTCAGCATCCCTCTCTTGAGCCTCTGCAGCACTCTCTTGAGCCTCTTCATTATTCTTCTGAGCATCTGAATCCCTCTCTTAAGCCTCTGCATCCCTCTCTTAAGCCTCTGCATCACTCACTTGAGCCTCTGCATCCCTCTCTTGAACTCCTTCATCCATCTCATGAGCCTCTGCATCCCTCTCTTGAGCCTCTGCACCCCTCTCTTAAGCCTCTGCATCACTCTCTTATGCCTCTGCATCCCTCTCTTGAGCCACTGCATCACTCTATTGAGCCCCTGCATACCTCGCTTGAACCTCTGCACCACTCTCTTCAGCCTCTGCATCACCTATTTAAGCTTCTGCATCCCTCATTTGAGCCTTTGCATCACTTTCCTAAACCTCTGCATCCCTCTATTGAGCCTCTGCATCAATCTTTTGAGGCTTTGCATTACTCTCTTAAGCCTCTGCATCCCTCTCATGAGCCTCTGCATCACTCTCAAGAGCCTCTGCATCCCTCTCTCGAGCCCTTGCATTGCTCTCTTGATCCTCTGTATCACTCTCGTAAACCTCTGCATCTTTAGCCTCTGCATCACTCTCCTGAGCCTTGCATCACAAGAAAGGCTCAGAGAAAGGCTCAAGGTTAGCTCAAGGCAGAGGCTCAAGAACGTAATGCAGAGGCTCAAAAGAGTGATGCAGAGGCTTAAGAGAGAGAGGACGAGGCTCAAGAGTGTGATGCAGAGGCTCAGGAGAGGGATGTAGAGGCTCAAGAGAGTGATGCAGAGGCTCAAGAGAGTGATGCATAGGCCTTGGAGAATAATGCAGAGGCTCAAGAGAGTGATGCAGAGGCTCAAGAGAGGGATGCACTGACTCAAGAAACGGATGCAGAGACTCAAGAGAGTGATGCAGAGGCTCAAGAGAGTGATGCAGATGATCAAGAGAGTAATGCAGAGGCAGAAGAGAGTGATGCAGAGGATAGAGAAAGTAATGCTGAGGCTCAAGAGAGTGATGCAGAGGCTTAAGAGAGGGATGCAGAGGCTCAGGAGAGGGGTGCAGAGGCTCATGAGAGGGATGCAGGAGTTCAAGAGAGGGATGCAGAGGATGAGGAGAGTGATGCAAAGACTCGAGAGAGTGATGTAGTGGCTCAAGAAAATGATGCAGAGGCTTAAGAGAGGGATGGAGAGGCTCAGGAAAATGATGCAGAGGCTTAGGAGACAGATGCAGAGGCTCAAGAGAATGATGCAGATGCTCAAGAGAGTGCTGCAGAGGCTCAAGAGAGGGATGCTGAGGCTCCAGAGAGGGATGCAGAGGCTTAAGAGAGTGATGCAGAGGCTGAAGAGAGGGATGCAAAAGCTCGACAGAGTGATGCAGAAGCTCGAGAGAGTGATGCAGAGGCTCTAGAGAGGGATTCAGAGGCTCAAGAGAGGGATGCCGTGGCTCAAGACAGGGATGCAGAGGCTCAAGAGAGGGATGCAGAGGCTCTTGAGAGGGATGCAGAGGCTTAAGAGAGTGATGGAAAGGCTCAAGAGAGGGATGCAGAGGCTCATGAGAGGGATGCAGAGGCTTAAGAGAGGGATGCAGAGGCTCAAGAGAGTGATGCAGAGATTTAAAAGAGGGATGCAGATGCTTATGTGAGTGATGCAGAGGATCAAGAGAAGGATGTAGAGGCTTAAGAGAGTGAAGAAGAGGCCGAAGAGAGTGATGCAGAGGCTTAAGAGAGTGATGCAGAGGCTCAAGAGAGTGATGCAGAGGCTCAAGAGAGTGATGCTGAGGCTCAAGAGAGTGATGCAGAGGCTTAAGAGAGGGATGCAGAGGCTCAAAAGAGTGATGCAGAGGCTCAAGATAGTGATGCAGAGGCTCAAGAGAGTGATGCAGAGGCTCAAGAGAGTGATGCATAGGCTCAAGAGAGGGATGCAGAGGCTGAAGAGAGTGTTGCAGTGGCTCAAGAGAGTGATGCAGAGGCCGAAGATAGTGATGCAGAGGCTCAAGAGAGTGATGCAGAGGCTAAAAAGAGTTATGCAGAGGCTCAGGAGAGTGATGCAGAGGCTCAAGAGAAGGATGTAGAGACTCAAGAGAGTGATGCAGAGATTTACGAGAGGGATGCAGAGGCTCAAGAGAGGGATGTAGAGGCTCAAGAGAGTGATGCAGAAGCTCAGTAGAGTGATGTAGAGGCTTAAGAAAGTGATGCAGAGGCTTAATAAAGGGGATGCAGAGGCTCAAGAGAGGTTGAAGAAAGTGATGCAAAGGCTTAAGAGAGTGATGCAAGGCTCAAGAGAGGGATGCAGAGGCGCATGAGAGGGATGCAGGAGTTCAAGTGAGGGATGCAGAGGCTCAAGAAAGGGATGCAGAGGCTTAAGAAATGATGCAGAGGCTCAAAATAGGGATACAGAGGCTTAAGAGGGTGATGCAGAGGCTCAGGAGAGGGATGCAGAGGCTCAAGAGAGTGATGCAGAGACTCAAGAGAGTTATGCAGAGGCTCAATAGAGTGATGCAGAGGCTTACGAGAGTGATGCAGAGGCTCAAGAGAGGAATGCAGAGGCTTAAGAGAGTGATGCAGAGGCTCAAGAGAGGGATGCAGAGGCTTAAGAGAGTGATGCAAACTCTATTGACACCCTCCGCATAACTCTCTTGAGTCTCTGCATCACTCTGCATCAATGCATATCACTCTTTTGAGCCTCTACATCACTCTCTTGAGCCTCTGCATCACTCTCTTGATCCTCTGCATCACTCTCTTGAGCCTCTACATCACTCTTATGATCCTCTGCATCACTCTCTTGAGCCTCTGCATCACTCTCTTGAGCCTCTGCATCACTCTCTTGAGCCTCTGCATCACTCTCATAAGCCTCTGCTTCCCTCTCTTGATCTTCTACATCACTCTCTAGAGCGTCCACATCACTCTCTTGATCCTCTGCATCACTCTCTTGAGCCTCTACATCACTCTCTTGAGCCTCTGCATCAATCTCTTGATCCTCTGCATCACTCTCTTGAGCCTCTGAATCTCTCTCTTGATCCTCTGCATCACTCTCTTGAGCCTCTGCATCACTCTCTTGAGCCTCTGCATCACTCTCATAAGCATCTACTTCCCTCTCTTGATCTTCTACATCACTCTCTAGAGCGTCCACATCACTCTCTTGATCCTCTGCATCACTCTCTTGAGCCTCTGCATCACTCTCTTGAGCCTCTGCATCACTCTCTTGAGCCTCTGCACCTCTGCCTTGAGCCTCTGCATCACTCTCTTATGCCTCTGCATCCCTCTTTTGATCCTCTGCATCACTCTCTTGAGCCTCTTCATCACTCTGTGTAGCCTCTGAATCTCTCTCTGGATCCTCAGCATCCCTCACTTGAGCCTCTGCACCACTCTCTTGAGCCTCTGCATCACTCTCTTAAGGCTCCGCATCCCTCTTTTGATCCTCTGCATCACTCTCTTGAGCCTCTGCATCACTCTCTTGAGTCTCTGCATCACTCCTCTCTTGATCCTCTGCATCACTCTCTTGAGCCTCTGCATCACTCTCTTGAGTCTCTGCATCACTCTCTTGATCCTCTGTATCACTTTCTTAACCCTCTGCATCACTCTCTTGAGCCTCTGTATCACTTTCTTAAGCCTCTGCATCCCTCTTTTGATCCTCTGCATCACTCTCTTGAGCCTCTGCATCACTCTCTTGAGCCTCTGCATCACTCTTTTGAGCCTCTGCATCACTCTCATAAGCCTCTGCTTCCCTCTCTTGATCCTCTGCATCACTCTTGAGTGTCTGCATCACTCTCTTGATCCTCTGCATCAAGAGAACCTCTGCACCACTGTCTTGAGCCTCTGCATCACTCTCTTAAGCCTCTGCATCCCTATTTTGATCCTCTGCGTCACTCTCTTGAGCCTCTGCATCACTCTCTTGAGCATCTGCATCCCTCTCTTAAGCCTCTACATCACTCTCTGGAGCCTCTGAATTCCTCTCTTGAGCCTCTTCATCATTCTCCTGAGCCTCTGAATCCCTCTCTTAGGCCTCTGCATCCCTCTCTTAAGCCTCTGCATCACTCTCTTGAGCCTCTGCATCCCTCTCTTTAACTCCTGCATCCCTCTCATGAGCCTCTGCATCCCTCTCTTGAGGCTTTGCATCACTCTCCTAAGCCTCTGCACCCCTCTCATGAGCCTCTGCATCACTCTCAAGAGCCTCTGCATCCCTCTCTTGAGCCTCTGCATCCCTCTCTTAAGCCTCTGCATCACTCTCTTAAGCCTCTGCATCACTCTCGTAAGCCTCTGAATCACTCTCTTGAGCCTCTGCATCTCTCTATTGAGCCCCTGCTTCCCTCTCTTAAACCTTTGCACCACTCTCTTGAGCCTCTGCATCACCCTTTTAAGCTTCTGCATCCTCTCTTAAGCCTCTGCATCACTCTCCTGAGCCTCTGCATCACTCTCTTGAGCCTCTGCATCAATTTCATGAGCCTCTGCATCACTCTCAAGAGCCTCTGCATCCCTCTCTTGTCCCTCTCCATCCCTCACTTGAGCCTCTGACTCCCTCTCTTCAGCCTCTGCATCCCTCTCTTGAGCCTCTGCATCCCTCTCTGGAGCCTCTACATCACTCTCTGGAGCCTCTGAATCTCTCTCTGGAGCCTCAGCATCCCTCTCCTGAGCCTCTGCAGCACTCTCTTGAGCCTCTTCATTATTCTTCTGAGCATCTGAATCCCTCTCTTAAGCCTCTGCATCCCTCTCTTAAGCCTCTGCATCACTCACTTGAGCCTCTGCATCCCTCTCTTGAACTCCTTCATCCATCTCATGAGCCTCTGCATCCCTCTCTTGAGCCTCTGCACCCCTCTCTTAAGCCTCTGCATCACTCTCTTATGCCTCTGCATCCCTCTCTTGAGCCACTGCATCACTCTATTGAGCCCCTGCATACCTCGCTTGAACCTCTGCACCACTCTCTTCAGCCTCTGCATCACCCATTTAAGCTTCTGCATCCCTCATTTGAGCCTTTGCATCACTTTCCTAAACCTCTGCATCCCTCTATTGAGCCTCTGCATCAATCTTTTGAGGCTTTGCATTACTCTCTTAAGCCTCTGCATCCCTCTCATGAGCCTCTGCATCACTCTCAAGAGCCTCTGCATCCCTCTCTTGAGCCCTTGCATTGCTCTCTTGAGCCTCTGTATCACTCTCGTAAACCTCTGCATCTTTAGCCTCTGCATCACTCTCCTGAGCCTTGCATCACAAGAAAGGCTCAGAGAAAGGCTCAAGGTTAGCTCAAGGCAGAGGCTCAAGAACGTAATGCAGAGGCTCAAAAGAGTGATGCAGAGGCTTAAGAGAGAGAGGACGAGGCTCAAGAGTGTGATGCAGAGGCTCAGGAGAGGGATGTAGAGGATCAAGAGAGTGATGCAGAGGCTCAAGAGAGTGATGCATAGGCCTTGGAGAATAATGCAGAGGCTCAAGCGAGTGATGCAGAGGCTCAAGAGAGGGATGCAGAGGCTCATGAGAATGATGCAGGAGTTCAAGAAAGTGATGCAAAGGCTCAAAAGAGGGATGCAGAGGCATGAAAGGGTGATGCAGAGGCTCAAGAGAGTGATGCAGAGGCTTAAGAGAGTGATGCACTGACTCAAGAAACGGATGCAGAGGCTCAAGAGAGTGATGCAGAGGCTCAAGAGAGTGATGCAGATGCTCAAGAGAGTAATGCAGAGGCAGAAGAGAGTGATGCAGAGGATAGAGAAAGTGATGCTGAGGCTCAAGAGAGTGATGCAGAGGCTTAAGAGAGGGATGCAGAGGCTCAGGAGAGGGGTGCAGAGGCTCATGAGAGGGATGCAGGAGTTCAAGAGAGGGATGCAGAGGATGAGGAGAGTGATGCAATGACTCGAGAGAGTGATGTAGTGGCTCAAGAAAATGATGCAGAGGCTTAAGAGAGGGATGGAGAGGCTCAGGAAAATGATGCAGAGGCTGAAGAGAGGGATGCAAAAGCTCGACAGAGTGATGCAGAAGCTCGAGAGAGTGATGCAGAGGCTCTAGAGAGGGATTCAGAGGCTCAAGAGAGGGATGCCGTGGCTCAAGACAGGGATGCAGAGGCTCAAGAGAGGGATGCAGAGGCTCTTGAGAGGGATGCAGAGGCTTAAGAGAGTGATGGAAAGGCTCAAGAGAGGGATGCAGAGGCTCAAGAGAGGGATGCTGAGGCTCCAGAGAGGGATGCAGAGGCTTAAGAGAGTGATGCAGAGGCTGAAGAAAGGGATGCAAAAGCTCGACAGAGTGATGCAGAAGCTCGAGAGAGTGATGCAGAGGCTCTAGAGAGGGATTCAGAGGCTCAAGAGAGGGATGCAGTGGCTCAAGACAGGGATGCAGAGGCTCAAGAGAGGGATGCAGAGGCTCTTGAGAGGGATGCAGAGGCTTAAGAGAGTGATGGAAAGGCTCAAGAGAGGGATGCAGAGGCTCATGAGAGGGATGCAGAGGCTTAAGAGAGGGATGCAGAGGCTCAAGAGAGTGATGCAGAGATTTAAAAGAGGGATGCAGATGCTCATGTGAGTGATGCAGAGGATCAAGAGAAGGATGTAGAGGCTTAAGAGAGTGAAGAAGAGGCCGAAGAGAGTGATGCAGAGGCTTAAGAGAGTGATGCAGAGGCTCAAGAGAGTGATGCAGAGGCTCAAGAGAGTGATGCTGAGGCTCAAGAGAGTGATGCAGAGGCTTAAGAGAGGGATGCAGAGGCTCAAAAGAGTGATGCAGAGGCTCAAGATAGTGATGCAGAGGCTCAAGAGAGTGATGCAGAGGCTCAAGAGAGTGATGCATAGGCTCAAGAGAGGGATGCAGAGGCTGAAGAGAGTGTTGCAGAGGCTCAAGAGAGTGATGCAGAGGCCGAAGATAGTGATGCAGAGCTCAAGAGAGTGATGCAGAGGCTAAAAAGAGTTATGCAGAGGCTCAGGAGAGTGATGCAGAGGCTCAAGAGAAGGATGTAGAGACTCAAGAGAGTGATGCAGAGATTTACGAGAGGGATGCAGAGGCTCAAGAGAGGGATGTAGAGGCTCAAGAGAGTGATGCAGAAGCTCAGTAGAGTGATGTAGAGGCTTAAGAAAGTGATGCAGAGGCTTAATAAAGGGGATGCAGAGGCTCAAGAGAGGTTGAAGAAAGTGATGCAAAGGCTTAAGAGAGTGATGCAAGGCTCAAGAGAGGGATGCAGAGGCGCATGAGAGGGATGCAGGAGTTCAAGTGAGGGATGCAGAGGCTCAAGAAAGGGATGCAGAGGCTTAAGAAATGATGCAGAGGCTCAAAATAGGGATACAGAGGCTTAAGAGGGTGATGCAGAGGCTCAGGAGAGTGATGCAGAGGCTCAAGAGAGTGATGCAGAGACTCAAGAGAGTTATGCAGAGGCTCAATAGAGTGATGCAGAGGCTTACGAGAGTGATGCAGAGGCTCAAGAGAGGAATGCAGAGGCTTAAGAGAGTGATGCAGAGGCTCAAGAGAGGGATGCAGAGGCTTAAGAGAGTGATGCAAACTCTATTGACACCCTCCGCATAACTCTCTTGAGTCTCTGCATCACTCTGCATCAATGCATATCACTCTTTTGAGCCTCTACATCACTCTCTTGAGCCTCTGCATCACTCTCTTGATCCTCTGCATCACTCTCTTGAGCCTCTACATCACTCGTATGAGCCTCTGCATCACTCTCTTGATCCTCTGCATCACTCTCTTGAGCCTCTGAATCACTCTCTTGATCCTCTGCATCACTCTCTTGAGCCTCTGCATCATTCTCTTGAGCCTCTGCTTCCCTCTCTTAAAACTCTACATCACTCTCTTGAGCCTCTGCATCACTCTCTGGAGCCTCTGCATCACTCTCTTGAGCCTCTGCATCACTCTCTTGAGCCTCTGCATCACTCTCATAAGCCTCTGCTTCCCTCTCTTGATCTTCTACATCACTCTCTAGAGCGTGCACATCACTCTCTTGATCCTCTGCATCACTCTCTTGAGCCTCTACATCACTCTCTTGAGCCTCTGCATCAATCTCTTGATCCTCTGCATCACTCTCTTGAGCCTCTGAATCTCTCTCTTGATCCTCTGCATCACTCTCTTGAGCCTCTGCATCACTCTCTTGAGCCTCTGCGTCACTCTCATAAGCATCTACTTCCCTCTCTTGATCTTCTACATCACTCTCTAGAGCGTCCACATCACTCTCTTGATCCTCTGCATCACTCTCTTGAGCCTCTGCATCACTCTCTTGAGCCTCTGCATCACTCTCTTGAGCCTCTGCACCTCTGCCTTGAGCCTCTGCATCACTCTCTTATGCCTCTGCATCCCTCTTTTGATCCTCTGCATCACTCTCTTGAGCCTCTTCATCACTCTCTGTAGCCTCTGAATCTCTCTCTGGATCCTCAGCATCCCTCACTTGAGCCTCTGCACCACTCTCTTGAGCCTCTGCATCACTCTCTTAAGGCTCCGCATCCCTCTTTTGATCCTCTGCATCACTCTCTTGAGCCTCTGCATCACTCTCTTGAGTCTCTGCATCACTCCTCTCTTGATCCTCTGCATCACTCTCTTGAGCCTCTGCATCACTCTCTTGAGTCTCTGCATCACTCTCTTGATCCTCTGTATCATTTTCTTAACCCTCTGCATCACTCTCTTGAGCCTCTGTATCACTTTCTTAAGCCTCTGCATTCCTCTTTTGATCCTCTGCATCACTCTCTTGAGCCTCTGCATCACTCTCTTGAGCCTCTGCATCACTCTTTTGAGCCTCTGCATCATTCTCATAAGCCTCTGCTTCCCTCTCTTGATCCTCTGCATCACTCTTGAGTGTCTGCATCATTCTCTTGATCCTCTGCATCAAGAGAACCTCTGCACCACTGTCTTGAGCCTCTGCATCACTCTCTTAAGCCTCTGCATCCCTATTTTGATCCTCTGCGTCACTCTCTTGAGCCTCTGCATCACTCTCTTGAGCATCTGCATCCCTCTCTTAAGCCTCTACATCACTCTCTGGAGCCTCTGAATTCCTCTCTTGAGCCTCTTCATCATTCTCCTGAGCCTCTGAATCCCTCTCTTAGGCCTCTGCATCCCTCTCTTAAGCCTCTGCATCACTCTCTTGAGCCTCTGCATCCCTCTCTTTAACTCCTGCATCCCTCTCATGAGCCTCTGCATCCCTCTCTTGAGGCTTTGCATCACTCTCTTAAGCCTCTGCACCCCTCTCATGAGCCTCTGCATCACTCTCAAGAACCTCTGCATCCCTCTCTTGAGCCTCTGCATCAATCTCTTAAGCCTCTGCATCACTCTCTTAAGCCTCTGCATCACTCTCGTAAGCCTCTGAATCACTCTCTTGAGCCTCTGCATCTCTCTATTGAGCCCCTGCTTCCCTCTCTTAAACCTCTGCACCACTCTCTTGAGCCTCTGCATCACCCTTTTAAGCTTCTGCATCCTCTCTTAAGCCTCTGCATCACTCTCCTGAGCCTCTGCATCACTCTCTTGAGCCCCTGCATCAATTTCTTGAGCCTCTGCATCACTCTCAAGAGCCTCTGCATCCCTCTCTTGTCCCTCTGCATCCCTCACTTGAGCCTCTGACTCCCTCTCTTCAGCCTCTGCATCCCTCTCTTGAGCCTCTGCATCCCTCTCTGGAGCCTCTACATCACTCTCTGGAGCCTCTGAATCTCTCTCTGGAGCCTCAGCATCCCTCTCTTGAGCCTCTTCAGCACTCTCTTGAGCCTCTTCATTATTCTTCTGAGCATCTGAATCCCTCTCTTAAGCCTCTGCATCCCTCTCTTAAGCCTCTGCATCACTCACTTGAGCCTCTGCATCCCTCTCTTGAACTCCTTCATCCATCTCATGAGCCTCTGCATCCCTCTCTTGAGCCTCTGCACCCCTCTCTTAAGCCTCTGCATCACTCTCTTATGCCTCTGCATCCCTCTCTTGAGCCACTGCATCACTCTATTGAGCCCCTGCATACCTCGCTTGAACCTCTGCACCACTCTCTTCAGCCTCTGCATCACCTATTTAAGCTTCTGCATCCCTCATTTGAGCCTTTGCATCACTTTCCTAAACCTCTGCATCCCTCTATTGAGCCTCTGCATCAATCTTTTGAGGCTTTGCATTACTCTCTTAAGCCTCTGCATCCCTCTCATGAGCCTCTGCATCACTCTCAAGAGCCTCTGCATCCCTCTCTCGAGCCCTTGCATTGCTCTCTTGATCCTCTGTATCACTCTCGTAAACCTCTGCATCTTTAGCCTCTGCATCACTCTCCTGAGCCTTGCATCACAAGAAAGGCTCAGAGAAAGGCTCAAGGTTAGCTCAAGGCAGAGGCTCAAGAACGTAATGCAGAGGCTCAAAAGAGTGATGCAGAGGCTTAAGAGAGAGAGGACGAGGCTCAAGAGTGTGATGCAGAGGCTCAGGAGAGGGATGTAGAGGATCAAGAGAGTGATGCAGAGGCTCAAGAGAGTGATGCATAGGCCTTGGAGAATAATGCAGAGGCTCAAGAGAGTGATGCAGAGGCTCAAGAGAGGGATGCAGAGGCTCATGAGAGGGATGCAGGAGTTCAAGAAAGTTATGCAAAGGCTCAAAAGAGGGATGCAGAGGCATGAAAGGGTGATGCAGAGGCTCAAGAGAGTGATGCAGAGGCTTAAGAGAGTGATGCACTGACTCAAGAAACGGATGCAGAGACTCAAGAGAGTGATGCAGAGGCTCAAGAGAGTGATGCAGATGCTCAAGAGAGTAATGCAGAGGCAGAAGAGAGTGATGCAGAGGATAGAGAAAGTGATGCTGAGGCTCAAGAGAGTGATGCAGAGGCTTAAGAGAGGGATGCAGAGGCTCAGGAGAGGGGTGCAGAGGCTCATGAGAGGGATGCAGGAGTTCAAGAGAGGGATGCAGAGGATGAGGAGAGTGATGCAAAGACTCGAGAGAGTGATGTAGTGGCTCAAGAAAATGATGCAGAGGCTTAAGAGAGGGATGGAGAGGCTCAGGAAAATGATGCAGAGGCTTAGGAGACAGATGCAGAGGCTCAAGAGAATGATGCAGATGCTCAAGAGAGTGCTGCAGAGGCTCAAGAGAGGGATGCTGAGGCTCCAGAGAGGGATGCAGAGGCTTAAGAGAGTGATGCAGAGGCTGAAGAGAGGGATGCAAAAGCTCGACAGAGTGATGCAGAAGCTCGAGAGAGTGATGCAGAGGCTCTAGAGAGGGATTCAGAGGCTCAAGAGAGGGATGCAGTGGCTCAAGACAGGGATGCAGAGGCTCAAGAGAGGGATGCAGAGGCTCTTGAGAGGGATGCAGAGGCTTAAGAGAGTGATGGAAAGGCTCAAGAGAGGGATGCAGAGGCTCATGAGAGGGATGCAGAGGCTTAAGAGAGGGATGCAGAGGCTCAAGAGAGTGATGCAGAGATTTAAAAGAGGGATGCAGAGGCTTAAGAGAGTGATGCAGAGGCTGAAGAGAGGGATGCAAAAGCTCGACAGAGTGATGCAGAAGCTCGAGAGAGTGATGCAGAGGCTCTAGAGAGGGATTCAGAGGCTCAAGAGAGGGATGCATTGGCTCAAGACAGGGATGCAGAGGCTCAAGAGAGGGATGCAGAGGCTCTTGAGAGGGATGCAGAGGCTTAAGAGAGTGATGGAAAGGCTCAAGAGAGGGATGCAGAGGCTCATGAGAGGGATGCAGAGGCTTAAGAGAGGGATGCAGAGGCTCAAGAGAGTGATGCAGAGATTTAAAAGAGGGATGCAGATGCTTATGTGAGTGATGCAGAGGATCAAGAGAAGGATGTAGAGGCTTAAGAGAGTGAAGAAGAGGCCGAAGAGAGTGATGCAGAGGCTTAAGAGAGTGATGCAGAGGCTCAAGAGAGTGATGCAGAGGCTCAAGAGAGTGATGCTGAGGCTCAAGAGAGTGATGCAGAGGCTTAAGAGAGGGATGCAGAGGCTCAAAAGAGTGATGCAGAGGCTCAAGATAGTGATGCAGAGGCTCAAGAGAGTGATGCAGAGGCTCAAGAGAGTGATGCATAGGCTCAAGAGAGGGATGCAGAGGCTGAAGAGAGTGTTGCAGAGGCTCAAGAGAGTGATGCAGAGGCCGAAGATAGTGATGCAGAGGCTCAAGAGAGTGATGCAGAGGCTAAAAAGAGTTATGCAGAGGCTCAGGAGAGTGATGCAGAGGCTCAAGAGAAGGATGTAGAGACTCAAGAGAGTGATGCAGAGATTTACGAGAGGGATGCAGAGGCTCAAGAGAGGGATGTAGAGGCTCAAGAGAGTGATGCAGAAGCTCAGTAGAGTGATGTAGAGGCTTAAGAAAGTGATGCAGAGGCTTAATAAAGGGGATGCAGAGGCTCAAGAGAGGTTGAAGAAAGTGATGCAAAGGCTTAAGAGAGTGATGCAAGGCTCAAGAGAGGGATGCAGAGGCGCATGAGAGGGATGCAGGAGTTCAAGTGAGGGATGCAGAGGCTCAAGAAAGGGATGCAGAGGCTTAAGAAATGATGCAGAGGCTCAAAATAGGGATACAGAGGCTTAAGAGGGTGATGCAGAGGCTCAGGAGAGGGATGCAGAGGCTCAAGAGAGTGATGCAGAGACTCAAGAGAGTTATGCAGAGGCTCAATAGAGTGATGCAGAGGCTTACGAGAGTGATGCAGAGGCTCAAGAGAGGAATGCAGAGGCTTAAGAGAGTGATGCAGAGGCTCAAGAGAGGGATGCAGAGGCTTAAGAGAGTGATGCAAACTCTATTGACACCCTCCGCATAACTCTCTTGAGTCTCTGCATCACTCTGCATCAATGCATATCACTCTTTTGAGCCTCTACATCACTCTCTTGAGCCTCTGCATCACTCTCTTGATCCTCTGCATCACTCTCTTGAGCCTCTACATCACTCTTATGATCCTCTGCATCACTCTCTTGAGCCTCTGCATCACTCTCTTGAGCCTCTGCATCACTCTCTTGAGCCTCTGCATCACTCTCATAAGCCTCTGCTTCCCTCTCTTGATCTTCTACATCACTCTCTAGAGCGTCCACATCACTCTCTTGATCCTCTGCATCACTCTCTTGAGCCTCTACATCACTCTCTTGAGCCTCTGCATCAATCTCTTGATCCTCTGCATCACTCTCTTGAGCCTCTGAATCTCTCTCTTGATCCTCTGCATCACTCTCTTGAGCCTCTGCATCACTCTCTTGAGCCTCTGCATCACTCTCATAAGCATCTACTTCCCTCTCTTGATCTTCTACATCACTCTCTAGAGCGTCCACATCACTCTCTTGATCCTCTGCATCACTCTCTTGAGCCTCTGCATCACTCTCTTGAGCCTCTGCATCACTCTCTTGAGCCTCTGCACCTCTGCCTTGAGCCTCTGCATCACTCTCTTATGCCTCTGCATCCCTCTTTTGATCCTCTGCATCACTCTCTTGAGCCTCTTCATCACTCTGTGTAGCCTCTGAATCTCTCTCTGGATCCTCAGCATCCCTCACTTGAGCCTCTGCACCACTCTCTTGAGCCTCTGCATCACTCTCTTAAGGCTCCGCATCCCTCTTTTGATCCTCTGCATCACTCTCTTGAGCCTCTGCATCACTCTCTTGAGTCTCTGCATCACTCCTCTCTTGATCCTCTGCATCACTCTCTTGAGCCTCTGCATCACTCTCTTGAGTCTCTGCATCACTCTCTTGATCCTCTGTATCACTTTCTTAACCCTCTGCATCACTCTCTTGAGCCTCTGTATCACTTTCTTAAGCCTCTGCATCCCTCTTTTGATCCTCTGCATCACTCTCTTGAGCCTCTGCATCACTCTCTTGAGCCTCTGCATCACTCTTTTGAGCCTCTGCATCACTCTCATAAGCCTCTGCTTCCCTCTCTTGATCCTCTGCATCACTCTTGAGTGTCTGCATCACTCTCTTGATCCTCTGCATCAAGAGAACCTCTGCACCACTGCCTTGAGCCTCTGCATCACTCTCTTAAGCCTCTGCATCCCTATTTTGATCCTCTGCGTCACTCTCTTGAGCCTCTGCATCACTCTCTTGAGCATCTGCATCCCTCTCTTAAGCCTCTACATCACTCTCTGGAGCCTCTGAATTCCTCTCTTGAGCCTCTTCATCATTCTCCTGAGCCTCTGAATCCCTCTCTTAGGCCTCTGCATCCCTCTCTTAAGCCTCTGCATCACTCTCTTGAGCCTCTGCATCCCTCTCTTTAACTCCTGCATCCCTCTCATGAGCCTCTGCATCCCTCTCTTGAGGCTTTGCATCACTCTCTTAAGCCTCTGCGCCCCTCTCATGAGCCTCTGCATCACTCTCAAGAGCCTCTGCATCCCTCTCTTGAGCCTCTGCATCCCTCTCTTAAGCCTCTGCATCACTCTCTTAAGCCTCTGCATCACTCTCGTAAGCCTCTGAATCACTCTCTTGAGCCTCTGCATCTCTCTATTGAGCCCCTGCTTCCCTCTCTTAAACCTTTGCACCACTCTCTTGAGCCTCTGCATCACCCTTTTAAGCTTCTGCATCCTCTCTTAAGCCTCTGCATCACTCTCCTGAGCCTCTGCATCACTCTCTTGAGCCTCTGCATCAATTTCATGAGCCTCTGCATCACTCTCAAGAGCCTCTGCATCCCTCTCTTGTCCCTCTGCATCCCTCACTTGAGCCTCTGACTCCCTCTCTTCAGCCTCTGCATCCCTCTCTTGAGCCTCTGCATCCCTCTCTGGAGCCTCTACATCACTCTCTGGAGCCTCTGAATCTCTCTCTGGAGCCTCAGCATCCCTCTCCTGAGCCTCTGCAGCACTCTCTTGAGCCTCTTCATTATTCTTCTGAGCATCTGAATCCCTCTCTTAAGCCTCTGCATCCCTCTCTTAAGCCTCTGCATCACTCACTTGAGCCTCTGCATCCCTCTCTTGAACTCCTTCATCCATCTCATGAGCCTCTGCATCCCTCTCTTGAGCCTCTGCACCCCTCTCTTGAGCCACTGCATCACTCTATTGAGCCCCTGCATACCTCGCTTGAACCTCTGCACCACTCTCTTCAGCCTCTGCATCACCCATTTAAGCTTCTGCATCCCTCATTTGAGCCTTTGCATCACTTTCCTAAACCTCTGCATCCCTCTATTGAGCCTCTGCATCAATCTTTTGAGGCTTTGCATTACTCTCTTAAGCCTCTGCATCCCTCTCATGAGCCTCTGCATCACTCTCAAGAGCCTCTGCATCCCTCTCTTGAGCCCTTGCATTGCTCTATTGAGCCTCTGTATCACTCTCGTAAACCTCTGCATCTTTAGCCTCTGCATCACTCTCCTGAGCCTTGCATCACAAGAAAGGCTCAGAGAAAGGCTCAAGGTTAGCTCAAGGCAGAGGCTCAAGAACGTAATGCAGAGGCTCAAAAGAGTGATGCAGAGGCTTAAGAGAGAGAGGACGAGGCTCAAGAGTGTGATGCAGAGGCTCAGGAGAGGGATGTAGAGGATCAAGAGAGTGATGCAGAGGCTCAAGAGAGTGATGCATAGGCCTTGGAGAATAATGCAGAGGCTCAAGAGAGTGATGCAGAGGCTCAAGAGAGGGATGCAGAGGCTCATGAGAATGATGCAGGAGTTCAAGAAAGTGATGCAAAGGCTCAAAAGAGGGATGCAGAGGCATGAAAGGGTGATGCAGAGGCTCAAGAGAGTGATGCAGAGGCTTAAGAGAGTGATGCACTGACTCAAGAAACGGATGCAGAGGCTCAAGAGAGTGATGCAGAGGCTCAAGAGAGTGATGCAGATGCTCAAGAGAGTAATGCAGAGGCAGAAGAGAGTGATGCAGAGGATAGAGAAAGTGATGCTGAGGCTCAAGAGAGTGATGCAGAGGCTTAAGAGAGGGATGCAGAGGCTCAGGAGAGGGGTGCAGAGGCTCATGAGAGGGATGCAGGAGTTCAAGAGAGGGATGCAGAGGATGAGGAGAGTGATGCAAAGACTCGAGAGAGTGATGTAGTGGCTCAAGAAAATGATGCAGAGGCTTAAGAGAGGGATGGAGAGGCTCAGGAAAATGATGCAGAGGCTTAGGAGACAGATGCAGAGGCTCAAGAGAATGATGCAGATGCTCAAGAGAGTGCTGCAGAGGCTCAAGAGAGGGATGCTGAGGCTCCAGAGAGGGATGCAGAGGCTTAAGAGAGTGATGCAGAGGCTGAAGAGAGGGATGCAAAAGCTCGACAGAGTGATGCAGAAGCTCGAGAGAGTGATGCAGAGGCTCTAGAGAGGGATTCAGAGGCTCAAGAGAGGGATGCAGTGGCTCAAGACAGGGATGCAGAGGCTCAAGAGAGGGATGCAGAGGCTCTTGAGAGGGATGCAGAGGCTTAAGAGAGTGATGGAAAGGCTCAAGAGAGGGATGCAGAGGCTCATGAGAGGGATGCAGAGGCTTAAGAGAGGGATGCAGAGGCTCAAGAGAGTGATGCAGAGATTTAAAAGAGGGATGCAGATGCTCATGTGAGTGATGCAGAGGATCAAGAGAAGGATGTAGAGGCTTAAGAGAGTGAAGAAGAGGCCGAAGAGAGTGATGCAGAGGCTTAAGAGAGTGATGCAGAGGCTCAAGAGAGTGATGCAGAGGCTCAAGAGAGTGATGCTGAGGCTCAAGAGAGTGATGCAGAGGCTTAAGAGAGGGATGCAGAGGCTCAAAAGAGTGATGCAGAGGCTCAAGATAGTGATGCAGAGGCTCAAGAGAGTGATGCAGAGGCTCAAGAGAGTGATGCATAGGCTCAAGAGAGGGATGCAGAGGCTGAAGAGAGTGTTGCAGAGGCTCAAGAGAGTGATGCAGAGGCCGAAGATAGTGATGCAGAGCTCAAGAGAGTGATGCAGAGGCTAAAAAGAGTTATGCAGAGGCTCAGGAGAGTGATGCAGAGGCTCAAGAGAAGGATGCAGAGACTCAAGAGAGTGATGCAGAGATTTACGAGAGGGATGCAGAGGCTCAAGAGAGGGATGTAGAGGCTCAAGAGAGTGATGCAGAAGCTCAGTAGAGTGATGTAGAGGCTTAAGAAAGTGATGCAGAGGCTTAATAAAGGGGATGCAGAGGCTCAAGAGAGGTTGAAGAAAGTGATGCAAAGGCTTAAGAGAGTGATGCAAGGCTCAAGAGAGGGATGCAGAGGCGCATGAGAGGGATGCAGGAGTTCAAGTGAGGGATGCAGAGGCTCAAGAAAGGGATGCAGAGGCTTAAGAAATGATGCAGAGGCTCAAAATAGGGATACAGAGGCTTAAGAGGGTGATGCAGAGACTCAGGAGAGGGATGCAGAGGCTCAAGAGAGTGATGCAGAGACTCAAGAGAGTTATGCAGAGGCTCAATAGAGTGATGCAGAGGCTTACGAGAGTGATGCAGAGGCTCAAGAGAGGAATGCAGAGGCTTAAGAGAGTGATGCAGAGGCTCAAGAGAGGGATGCAGAGGCTTAAGAGAGTGATGCAAACTCTATTGACACCCTCCGCATAACTCTCTTGAGTCTCTGCATCACTCTGCATCAATGCATATCACTCTTTTGAGCCTCTACATCACTCTCTTGAGCCTCTGCATCACTCTCTTGATCCTCTGCATCACTCTCTTGAGCCTCTACATCACTCTTATGATCCTCTGCATCACTCTCTTGAGCCTCTGCATCACTCTCTTAAGCCTCTGCATCCCTATTTTGATCCTCTGCGTCACTCTCTTGAGCCTCTGCATCACTCTCTTGAGCATCTGCATCCCTCTCTTAAGCCTCTACATCACTCTCTGGAGCCTCTGAATTCCTCTCTTGAGCCTCTTCATCATTCTCCTGAGCCTCTGAATCCCTCTCTTAGGCCTCTGCATCCCTCTCTTAAGCCTCTGCATCACTCTCTTGAGCCTCTGCATCCCTCTCTTTAACTCCTGCATCCCTCTCATGAGCCTCTGCATCCCTCTCTTGGGGCTTTGCATCACTCTCTTAAGCCTCTGCACCCCTCTCATGAGCCTCTGCATCACTCTCAAGAGCCTCTGCATCCCTCTCTTGAGCCTCTGCATCCCTCTCTTAAGCCTCTGCATCACTCTCTTAAGCCTCTGCATCACTCTCGTAAGCCTCTGAATCACTCTCTTGAGCCTCTGCATCTCTCGATTGAGCCCCTGCTTCCCTCTCTTAAACCTCTGCACCACTCTCTTGAGCCTCTGCATCACCCTTTTAAGCTTCTGCATCCTCTCCTAAGCCTCTGCATCACTCTCCTGAGCCTCTGCATCACTCTCTTGAGCCTCTGCATCAATTTCTTGAGCCTCTGCATCACTCTCAAGAGCCTCTGCATCCCTCTCTTGTCCCTCTGCATCCCTCACTTGAGCCTCTGACTCCCTCTCTTCAGCCTCTGCATCCCTCTCTTGAGCCTCTGCATCCCTCTCTTGAGCCTCTACATCATTCTCTGGAGCCTCTGAATCTCTCTCTGGAGCCTCAGCATCCCTCTCCTGAGCCTCTGCAGCACTCTCTTGAGCCTCTTCATTATTCTTCTGAGCATCTGAATCCCTCTCTTAAGCCTCTGCATCCCTCTCTTAAGCCTCTGCATCACTCACTTGAGCCTCTGCATCCCTCTCTTGAACTCCTTCATCCATCTCATGAGCCTCTGCATCCCTCTCTTGAGCCTCTGCACCCCTCTCTTAAGCCTCTGCATCACTCTCTTATGCCTCTGCATCCCTCTCTTGAGCCACTGCATCACTCTATTGAGCCCCTGCATACCTCGCTGAACCTCTGCACCACTCTCTTCAGCCTCTGCCTCACCCATTTAAGCTTCTGCATCCCTCATTTGAGCCTTTGCATCACTTTCCTAAACCTCTGCATCCCTCTATTGAGCCTCTGCATCAATCTTTTGAGGCTTTGCATTACTCTCTTAAGCCTCTGCATCCCTCTCATGAGCCTCTGCATCACTCTCAAGAGCCTCTGCATCCCTCTCTTGAGCCCTTGCATTGCTCTCTTGAGCCTCTGTATCACTCTCGTAAACCTCTGCATCTTTAGCCTCTGCATCACTCTCCTGAGCCTTGCATCACAAGAAAGGCTCAGAGAAAGGCTCAAGGTTAGCTCAAGGCAGAGGCTCAAGAACGTAATGCAGAGGCTCAAAAGAGTGATGCAGAGGCTTAAGAGAGAGAGGACGAGGCTCAAGAGTGTGATGCAGAGGCTCAGGAGAGGGATGTAGAGGATCAAGAGAGTGATGCAGAGGCTCAAGAGAGTGATGCATAGGCCTTGGAGAATAATGCAGAGGCTCAAGAGAGTGATGCAGAGGCTCAAGAGAGGGATGCAGAGGCTCATGAGAGGGATGCAGGAGTTCAAGAAAGTGATGCAAAGTCTCAAAAGAGGGATGCAGATGCATGAAAGGGTGATGCAGAGGCTCAAGAGAGTGATGCAGAGGCTTAAGAGAGTGATGCACTGACTCAAGAAACGGATGCAGAGGCTCAAGAGAGTGATGCAGTGGCTCAAGAGAGTGATGCAGATGCTCAAGAGAGTAATGCAGAGGCAGAAGAGAGTGATGCAGAGGATAGAGAAAGTGATGCTGAGGCTCAAGAGAGTGATGCAGAGGCTTACGAGAGGGATGCAGAGGCTCAGGAGAGTGATGCAGAGGCTCAAGATAGTGATGCAGAGGCTCATGGGAGTGATGCAGAGGCTCAAGAGAGTGATACAGAGGCTCAAGAGAGGGATGCAGAGGCTTAACAGAGTGATGCAGAGGCTCAAAAGAGTGATGCATAGGCTTAAAAGAGGGATGACGGGGCTCAAGAGAGTGACGCAGAGGCTCAAGAGAGGGATGTAGAGGCTCAAGAGAGTGATGCAGAGGCTAAAGAGATGATGCAGAGGCCTTGGAGAATGATGCAGAGGCTCAAGAGAGGGATGCAGAGGCTGAAGCGAGTGATGCAGAGGCTCAAGAGAGGGATGCAGAGGCTCAAGAGAGTGATTCAGAGGCTTTCGAGAGTGATGCAGAGCCTTAAGAGAGTGATGCAGAAGCTTAAGAGAGGGATGCAGGGGCTCAAGAGAGGGATGCAGAGGCTTAAGAGGGTAGTGCAAAGGCTCAAGAGAGGGATGCAGAGGCTCATGAGAGGGATGCAGGAGTTCAAGAGAGGGATGCAGAGGCTCAAGAGAGGGAGGCAGATTCGTAAGAAAGTGATGCAAAGGCTCAAAAGAGGGACGCAGAGGCTTAAAAGGGTGATGCAGAGGCTCAAGAGAGTGGTGCAGAGGCTCAAAAGATGGATGCAGGTCCTCATGAGAGTGATTCAGAGGCTTACGAGAGAGATGCAGAGGCTTTAGAGAATGATGAAGATGCTTAAGAGAAGGATGCAGAGGCTCAAGAGAGGGATGCAGAGACTCAAGAGAGGGATGCAGAGGCTCATGAGAGAGATGCAGAGGCTCAAGTGAGGGATGCAGAGGCACAGGAGAGGGATGCAGAGGCTTTTGAGAGTGATGCAGAGGCTCATGAGAGGGATGCAGAGGCTTAGGAGAGTGATGCAAAGGCTCAAGAGGGGGATGTAGAGGCTCATGAGAGGGATGCAGAGGCTCGAGAGAGTGATGCAGAAGTTCAAAAGAGGGATTCAGAGGCTCTAGAGCGGGATTCAGAGGGTTAAGAGAGTGATGCAGAGGCTGAAGAGAGTGTTGCAGAGGCTGAAGAGAGTTATGCGGAGGCTCAAGAGAGTGATGCAGAGGCTTACGAGACTGATGCAGAGGCTGAAGAGAGGGATGCAGAGGCTTAAGAGAGTGATGCAACGGCTGAAGAGAGGGATGCATAGGCTCATGAGAGGGATGCAGGAGTTCAAGAGAGGGATGCAGAGGGTGAAGAGAGTGATGCAAAAGATCGAGAGAATGATGCCAAGGCTCAAGAGAATGATGCAGAGGCTTAAGAGAGGGATGCAGAGTCTTAACAGAGTGATGCAGAGGCTCAAAGAGTGATGCATAGGCTTAAAAGAGGGATGACGAGGCTCAAGAGAGTGATGCAGAGGCTCAAAAGAGGGATGTAGAGGCTCAAGAGAGTGATGCAGAGGCTAAAGAGATGATGCAGAGGCCTTGGAGAATGATGCAGAGGCTCAAGAGAGGGATGCAGAGGCTCAAGAGAGTGATTCAGAGGCTTTCGAGAGTTATGCAGAGCCTTAAGAGAGTGATGCAGAAGCTTAAGAGAGGGATGCAGGGGCTCAAGAGAGGGATGCAGAGGCTTAAGAGGGTACCTACCTTGAGGTGCTTCCGGGGCTTAGTGTCCCCGCGGCCCGGTCGTCGACCAGGCCTCCTGGTTGCTGGACTGATCAACCAGTCAACCAGGGTAGTGCAAAGGCTTAAGAGAGGGATGCAGAGGCTTATGAGAGGGATGCAGGAGTTCAAGAGAGGGATGCAGAGGCTCAAGAGAGGGATGCAGGAGTTCAAGAGAAGGTTGTTCAAGTTGAGGTAGATCAGTCAACCTGATCAACCAGGGTAGTGCAAAGGATTAAGAGAGGGATGCAGAGGCTCATGAGAGGGATGCAGGAGTTCAAGAGAGGGATGCAGAGGCTCAAGAGAGGGAGGCAGATTCGTAAGAAAGTGATGCAAAGGCTCAAAAGAGGGATGCAGAGGCTTAAAAGGGTGATGCGGAGGCTCAAGAGAGTGGTGCAGAGGCTCAAAAGATGGATGCAGGTCCTCATGAGAGTGATTCAGAGGCTTTCGAGAGTGATGCAGAGGCTTTAGAGAATGATGCAGATGCTTAAGAGAGGGATGCAGAGGCTCAAGAGAGGGATGCAGAGACTCAAGAGAGGGATGCAGAGGCTCATGAGAGAGATGCAGAGGCTTTTGAGAGTGATGCAGAGGCTCATGAGGGGGATGCAGAGGCTTAGGAGAGTGATGCAAAGCTCAAGAGGGGGATGCAGAGGCTCATGAGGGGGATGCAGAGGCTCGAGAGAGTTATGCAGAGGTTCAAAAGAGGGATTCAGAGGCTCAAGAGCGGGATTCAGAGTGTTAAGAGAGTGATGCAGAGGTTGAAGAGAGTGTTGCAGAGGCTGAAGAGAGTTATGCAGAGGCTCAAGAAAGTGATGCAGAGGATTACGAGTGATGCATAGGCTGAACAGAGGGATGCAGAGGCTTAAGAGAGTGATGCAAAGGCTGAAGAGAGGGATGCATAGGCTCATGAGAGGGATTCAGGAGTTCAAGAGAGGGATGCAAAGGATCGAGAGAATGATGCCAAGGCTCAAGAGAATGATGCAGAGGCTTAAGAGAGGGATGCAGAGGCTCAAGGGAATGATGCAGAGGCTCAATAGAGGGATGCTGAGGCTTAAGAAAGAAATGCAGAGGGTCAAAATAGGGATGCAGAGGATCAAGAGAGGGATGCAGAGGCTTAAGAGAGTGATGCAGAGGCTCAAGACAGGGAAGCAGAGGCTCATGAGAGGGATGCAGGCGTTCAAGAGAGGGATGCAGAGAATGAAGAGAGTGATGCAAAGACTCGAGAGAGTGATGCAGAGGCTCAAGAAAATGATGCAGAGGCTTAAGAGAGGGATGCAGAGGCTCAGGAGAATGATGCAGAGGCTTAAGAGACAGATGCAGAGGCTCAAGAGAATGATGCAGATTCTTAAGAGAGTGCTGCAGAGGCTCAAGAGAAGGATGCTGATATAAACAAAATATAATCGAATTAGGCAACATTTTGCTGTTTTTCCACGTTTTTGTGAATATTCAGTTTATTGTTATTAATTCATTAAATATGCGATAAAAATGATGCAAACAATTAATTGATTAGATAATATCCTTAAATACCTCATTTTCAATCAACTATTTGTTTCTCGTTAAAATCCTGAGTAAGATATTGAAAAGGAGAGAAGTTCGGTTTTTTTTGCATATATCGACGTTTCAGCCGGAATAGAGCGGTTTTACGTGTACATTTTCCTTCGGTAATATAAACGGAAAATCAGGAACATTTTATTTAATTCTAATGAAAACACATTGATTTTTATCATTTGTATTTGAGACCTTAAACACCTTCATTTTCAATC
Source organism: Procambarus clarkii (assembly GCF_040958095.1). NCBI lineage: Eukaryota > Metazoa > Arthropoda > Malacostraca > Decapoda > Cambaridae > Procambarus > Procambarus clarkii. The sequence continues at coordinate 8,847,513 of NC_091168.1, forward strand.
AACTATTTGTTTCTCGTGAAAATACAGAGTAAGATATCATATATCATATATCTTTTCTTGGATCTAAATAATACGAAACCTCGCTCAATGATTTGAAGTCAAAATCCTCAAATATGATAATATAGTGACTTTTTTCACGTTATTCATGTAGTGTGATTTTACGTATATATATTCGTTTTTACCAATATTTCGATACTACTTCATGTTTTCTCACGATATGTGATTTGGCCTTCAAATCTCAGAATTTCACAAATTATGCATTTTTAAGCAAGTTTTCTTGCATTTTGTTTTGTACTAAAAATCATCGAATTTAGCAATATTTTGATCTTTAGAATCCACTTTTCCTTTATGTGATTTAAACAAAATATCATCGGATTAGGCAATATTTTGCCGATTTTCCACGTTTTTTGAATTTTCAGTTTATTGTTATTAATTCATAAATATACGATAAAAATTATGCAAAAACATAATTGATCAGAAAATAACCTTAAATACTGCATTTTCAATCATCTATTTGTTTCTCGTTAAAATACAGAGTAAGATATTAAAAAGGGGAAAAATTCTGTTTTTATTGCATATATCGACGTTTCAGCCGGATTAGAACGGTTTTACGTGCACATCTTCCATCGGTAATATAAACCGAAAATCAGGAACATTTTAGTTATTTTTAATGAAAACACATTGATTTTTATCATTTGTATAGGAAGCAACATCTTTATACGTCTTTTTTTAGGGTCTAAAAAATAACGAAACGTCGCTTTATGATTCGAAGTTAAAATCCTCAAATTTGGCATAATAATGACTTTTTCACGTTTTTCATGTAGTTTGATATTACGTAAATATATTCATTTTTACCAATATTTCGATACTATTTCATGTAGTATCACGATATGTGATTTGGCTTTCATATCTCAGATTTTCGCATAATATTGCATTTTAAGCAAGTTTTCTTGCATTTTGTTTCGTACTTAAAATCATCGAATTCAGCAATATTTTGACGTTTATCATCCCCTTTTCCTTTATGTGATATAAACAAAATATCATCGAATTAGGCAATATTTTGCTGTTTTTCCTCGTTTTTGTGAATATTCAGTTTATTGTTATTAATTCATTAAATATACCATAAAAATGATGCAAACACATAATTGATTAGATAATATCCTTAAATACTTCATTTTCAATCAACTATTTGTTTCTCTTTAAAATCCTGAGTAAGATATTAATAAGGAGAGAAGTTCGGTTTTTATTGCATATATCGACGTTTCAGCCGGAATAGAGCGGTTTTACGTGTACATCTTCCATCGGTAATATAAACCGAAAATCAGGAACATTTTAGTTAATTCTAATGAAACACATTGATTTTTATCATTTGTATTGGAAACACCATTGTCAAATGTCTTCTCTTGGATCTAAATAATACGAAACCTCGCTTTATGATTCGAAGTTAAAATCCTCAAATTTGGTATAATAGTGACTTTTTCACGTTTTCCAAGTAGTTTGATATTACGTAAATATATTCATTTTTACCAATATATCGATACTATTTCATGTAGTATCACTCTCTTGAGCCTCTGCATCACTATCTTTGGCCTCTGCATCACTCTCTTGAGCCTCTGCAACACTCTCTTCAGCCTCTGCATCACTCTCTTAAGCTTCTGCATCACTCTCTTCGGCCTCTTCATTACTCTCTAAAGCCTCTACATCCCTCTCTTGATCCTCTGCATCACTCACATGATCATCTGCATCCCTCTCCTGCATCCCTCTCTTGAACTCCTGCATCCCTCTCATGAGCCTCTGCATCCCTCGCTTGAGCCTTTGCATCACTCTCTTAAGCTTCTGCATCCCTCTCTTGAGCCTCTGCATCCCACTCTTGTGCCTCTGCATCCCTCTCTTCAGCCCCTGCATCCGTCTCTTAAGCCTCTGCATCACTCTCTTACGCCTCTGCATCACTCTCGAAAGCCTCTGAATCACTCTCTTGAGCCTCTGCATCACTCTCTTGAGCCCCTGCATCCCTCTTTTTAGCCTCTGCATCACTCTCTTGAGCCTTTACATCACCCTATTAGGTCTCTGCATCCCTATTTAGAGCTTCAGCATCACTTTCATAAGCCTCCGCATCCCTTTCTTGAGCCTCTGCATCCCTCTCATGGACCTCTGCATCCCTCTCCTAAGTCTTTGCATCACTCTCTTAAGCCTCTGCATCCCTCTCTTGAGCCTCTGCATCACTCTCTTAAGCCTCTGCATCCCTCTCTTGAGCCTCTGCATCACTCTCGTAAGCCTCTGCATCCCTCTCTTAAGCCTCTGCATCATTCTCTTCAGCCTCTGCATTCCTCTCTTAAGCCTCTGCATCACTCTCTTGATCCTCTGCATCCCTCTTTTAAGCCTCTGCATCATTATCTAATATCATCTAACTCAATGATATTTTGTTTATATCACATAAAGGAAAAGGGGGATGATAAACGTCAAAATATTGCTGAATTCCATGATTTTTAGTACAAAACAAAATGCAAGAAAACTTGCTTAAAATGCAATATTATGCGAAAATCTGAGATATGAAGGCCCAATCACATACCGTGATACTATATGAAATAGCATCGAAATATTGGTAAAAATGAATATATTTACCTAATATCAAACTACATGAAAAAAGTGAAAAAGTCACTATTATACCAAATTTGAGGATTTTAACTTCGAATCATAAAGCGTGGTTTCGTATTATTTAGATCCAAGAAAAGACATTTGACAATGTTGTTTCCAATACAAATGATAAAAATCAATGTGTTTCATTAGAATTAACTAAAATGTTCCTGATTTTCCGTTTATATTACCGATGGAAGATGTACACGTAAAACCGCTCTATTCCGGCTGAAACGTCGATATATGCAATAAAAACCGAACTTCTCTCCTTTTCAATATCTTACTCAGGATTTTGACGAGAAACAAATACTTGATTGAAAATGAAGTATTTAAGGATATTATCTAATCAATAATGTGTTTGCATCATTTTTATAGTATATTTAATGAATTAATAACAATAAACTGAATATTCACAAAAACGTGGAAAAACAGCAAAATTTTGCCTAATTCGATGATATTTTGTTTATATCACATAAAGGAAAAGGGGATGATAAACGTCAAAATATTGCTGAATTCGATGATTTCTAGTACGAAACAAAATGCAAGAAAACTTGCTTCAAATGCAATATTATGCGAAAATCTGAGATATGAGGGCCAAATCACATATCGTGATACTATATGAAATAGTATCAAAATATTGGAAAAAATGAATATATTTACGTAATATCAAACTACATGAAAAACATGAAAAAATCATTATTATGCCAAATTTGAGGATTTTAACTTCGAATCATAAAGCGAGGTTTCGTAATTTTAAGACCCTAGAAAAGACGTATAAAGATGTTGCTTCCAATACAAATGATAAAAATCAATGTGTTTTTCATTAAAATTAACAAAAATGTTCCTGATTTTCGGGTTATATTACCGATGGAAGATGTACACGTAAAACCGTTCTAATCCGGCTGAAACGTCGATATATGCAATAAAAACAGAACTTCTCCCCTTTTTAATATCTTACCCAGGATTTTAACGAGAAACAAATAGATGATTGAAAATGAAGTATTTAAGGTTATTTTCTGATCAATTATGTGTTTGCATCATTTTTATCGTATATTTAATGAATTAATAACAATAAACTGAAAATTCACAAAACGTGGAAAAACAGCAAAATATTGCGTAATTCGATGATATTTTGTTTATATCACATAGAGGAAAAGGGGGGATGATAAACGTCAAAACATTACTAAATTCGATGATTTATAGTACGAAATAAAATGCAAAAAAAACTTGCTTAAAATGCAGTATTATGCGAAAATCTGAGATTTGAAGGCCAAATCACATACAGTGATACTACATGAAATAGTATCGAAATATTGGGAAAAATGAATATATTTACGTAATATCAAACTACATGAAAAACGTGAAAAAGTCACTATTATACCAAATTTGAGGATTTTAACTTCGAATCATAAAGCGAGGTTTCGTATTATTTAGATCCAAGAAAAGACATTTGAAAATGTTGTTTCCAATGCAAATGATAAAAATCAATGTGTTTCATTAGAATTAACTAAAATGTTCCTGATTTTCCGTCTATATTACCGATGGAAGATGTACACGTAAAACCGTTCTAATCCGGCTGAAACGTCGATATATGCAATAAAAACAGAACTTCTCCCGTTTTCAATATCTTACTCAGTATTTTAACGAGAAACAAATAGTTGATTGAAAATGAAGTATTTAAGGTTATTTTCTGATCAATTATGTGTTTGCATCATTTTTATCGTATATTTAATGAATTAATAACAATAAACTGAAAATTCACAAAACGTGGAAAAACAGCAAAATATTGCATAATTCGAAGATATTTTGTTTATATCACATGAAGGAAAAGGAGGATGACAAACGTCAAAACATTACTAAATTCGATGATTTATAGTACGAAACAAAATGCAAGAAAACTTGCTTAAAATGCAGTATTATGTGAAAATCTGAGATTTGAAGGCCAAATCACATACCGTGATACGACATGAAATAGTATCAAAATATTGGTAAAAATGAATATTTTTACGTAATATCAAACTACATGAAAAACGTGAAAAAGTCACTATTATACCAAATTTGAGGATTTTATCTTCGAATCATAAAGCGAGGTTTCGTATTATTTAGATCCAAGAAAAGACATATGACAATGTTGTTTCCAATACAAATGATAAAAATCAAAGTGTTTTTTTTTTAAATTAACTAAAATGTTCCTGATTTTCGGTTTATATTACCGATGGAAGATGTACACGTAAAACCGTTCTAATCCGGCTGAAACGTCGATATATGCAATAAAAACCGAACTTCTCTCCTTTTCAATATCTTACTCAGGATTTTAACGAGAAACAAATACTTGATTGAAAATGAAGTATTTAAGGATATTATCTAATCAATAATGTGTTTGCATCATTTTTATAGTATATTTAATGAATTAATAACAATAAACTGAATATTCACAAAAACGTGGAAAAACAGCAAAATTTTGCCTAATTCGATGATATTTTGTTTATATCACATAAAGGAAAAGGGGATGATAAACGTCAAAATATTGCTGAATTCGATGATTTCTAGTACGAAACAAAATGCAAGAAAACTTGCTTCAAATGCAATATTATGCGAAAATCTGAGATATGAGGGCCAAATCACATATCGTGATACTATATGAAATAGTATCAAAATATTGGAAAAAATGAATATATTTACGTAATATCAAACTACATGAAAAACATGAAAAAATCATTATTATGCCAAATTTGAGGATTTTAACTTCGAATCATAAAGCGAGGTTTCGTAATTTTAAGACCCTAGAAAAGACGTATAAAGATGTTGCTTCCAATACAAATGATAAAAATCAATGTGTTTTTCATTAAAATTAACAAAAATGTTCCTGATTTTCGGGTTATATTACCGATGGAAGATGTACACGTAAAACCGTTCTAATCCGGCTGAAACGTCGATATATGCAATAAAAACAGAACTTCTCCCCTTTTTAATATCTTACCCAGGATTTTAACGAGAAACAAATAGATGATTGAAAATGAAGTATTTAAGGTTATTTTCTGATCAATTATGTGTTTGCATCATTTTTATCGTATATTTAATGAATTAATAACAATAAACTGAAAATTCACAAAACGTGGAAAAACAGCAAAATATTGCGTAATTCGATGATATTTTGTTTATATCACATAGAGGAAAAGGGGGGATGATAAACGTCAAAACATTACTAAATTCGATGATTTATAGTACGAAATAAAATGCAAAAAAAACTTGCTTAAAATGCAGTATTATGCGAAAATCTGAGATTTGAAGGCCAAATCACATACAGTGATACTACATGAAATAGTATCGAAATATTGGGAAAAATGAATATATTTACGTAATATCAAACTACATGAAAAACGTGAAAAAGTCACTATTATACCAAATTTGAGGATTTTAACTTCGAATCATAAAGCGAGGTTTCGTATTATTTAGATCCAAGAAAAGACATTTGAAAATGTTGTTTCCAATGCAAATGATAAAAATCAATGTGTTTCATTAGAATTAACTAAAATGTTCCTGATTTTCCGTCTATATTACCGATGGAAGATGTACACGTAAAACCGTTCTAATCCGGCTGAAACGTCGATATATGCAATAAAAACAGAACTTCTCCCGTTTTCAATATCTTACTCAGTATTTTAACGAGAAACAAATAGTTGATTGAAAATGAAGTATTTAAGGTTATTTTCTGATCAATTATGTGTTTGCATCATTTTTATCGTATATTTAATGAATTAATAACAATAAACTGAAAATTCACAAAACGTGGAAAAACAGCAAAATATTGCATAATTCGAAGATATTTTGTTTATATCACATGAAGGAAAAGGAGGATGACAAACGTCAAAACATTACTAAATTCGATGATTTATAGTACGAAACAAAATGCAAGAAAACTTGCTTAAAATGCAGTATTATGTGAAAATCTGAGATTTGAAGGCCAAATCACATACCGTGATACGACATGAAATAGTATCAAAATATTGGTAAAAATGAATATTTTTACGTAATATCAAACTACATGAAAAACGTGAAAAAGTCACTATTATACCAAATTTGAGGATTTTATCTTCGAATCATAAAGCGAGGTTTCGTATTATTTAGATCCAAGAAAAGACATATGACAATGTTGTTTCCAATACAAATGATAAAAATCAAAGTGTTTTTTTTTTAAATTAACTAAAATGTTCCTGATTTTCGGTTTATATTACCGATGGAAGATGTACACGTAAAACCGTTCTAATCCGGCTGAAACGTCGATATATGCAATAAAAACCGAACTTCTCTCCTTTTCAATATCTTACTCAGGATTTTAACGAGAAACAAATAGTTGATTGAAAATGAAGTATTTAAGGATATTATCTAATCAATTATGTGTTTGCATCATTTTTATAGTATATTTAATGAATAAATAACAATAAACTGATATTTCACAAAACGTGGAAAAACAGCAAAATATTGCGTAATTCGATGATATTTTGTTTATATCACATGAAGGAAAAGGGGGATGATAAACGTCAAAACATTACTAAATTCGATGATTTATAGTACGAAACAAAATGCAAGAAAACTTGCTTAAAATGCAGTATTATGCGAAAATCTGAGATTTGAAGGCCAAATCACATACAGTGATACTACATGAAATAGTATCAAAATATTGGTAAAATTAATATATTTAAATAATATCAAACTACATGAAAAACGTGAAAAGTCACTATTATACCAAATTTGAGGATTTTAACTTCGAATCATAAAGCGAGGTTTCGTATTATTTAGATCCAAGAAAAGACATTTGACAATATTGTTTCCAATGCAAATGATAAAAATCAATGTGTTTCATTAGAATTAACTAAAATGTTCCTGATTTTCCGTTTATATTACCGATGGAAGATGTACACGTAAAACCGCTCTATTCCGGCTGAAACGTCGATATATGCAATAAAAACCGAACTTCTCTCCTTTTCAATATCTTACTCAGGATTTTAACGAGAAACAAATAGTTGATTGAAAATGAAGTATTTAAGGATATTATCTAATCAATTATGTGTTTGCATCATTTTTATAGTATATTTAATGAATTAATAACAATAAACTGAATATTAACAAAAACGTGGAAAAACAGCAGAATTTTGCCTAATTCGATGATATTTTGTTTATATCACATAAAGGAAACGGGGATGATAAACGTCAAAATATTGCTGAATTCGATGATTTCTAGTACGAAACAAAATGCAAGAAAACTTGCTTCAAATGCAATATTATGCGAAAATCTGAGATATGAGGGCCAAATCACATATCGTGATACTATATGAAATAGTATCAAAATATTGGAAAAAATGAATATATTTACGTAATATCAAACTACATGAAAAACATGAAAAAATCATTATTATGCCAAATTTGAGGATTTTAACTTCGAATCATAAAGCGAGGTTTCGTAATTTTAAGACCCTAGAAAAGACGTATAAAGATGTTGCTTCCAATACAAATGATAAAAATCAATGTGTTTTTCATTAAAATTAACTAAAATGTTCCTGATTTTCGGGTTATATTACCGATGGAAGATGTACACGTAAAACCGTTCTAATCCGGCTGAAACGTCGATATATGCAATAAAAACAGAACTTCTCCCCTTTTTAATATCTTACCCAGGATTTTAACGAGAAACAAATAGATGATTGAAAATGAAGTATTTAAGGTTATTTTCTGATCAATTATGTGTTTGCATCATTTTTATCGTATATTTAATGAATTAATAACAATAAACTGAAAATTCACAAAACGTGGAAAAACAGCAAAATATTGCGTAATTCGATGATATTTTGTTTATATCACATAGAGGAAAAGGGGGGATGATAAACGTCAAAACATTACTAAATTCGATGATTTATAGTACGAAATAAAATGCAAAAAAAACTTGCTTAAAATGCAGTATTATGCGAAAATCTGAGATTTGAAGGCCAAATCACATACAGTGATACTACATGAAATAGTATCAAAATATTGGTAAAAATGAATATATTTACGTAATATCAAACTACATGAAAAACGTGAAAAAGTCACTATTATACCAAATTTTAGGAAAATTTTAGGTCAAAATATTGCTAGATTTGATGACTTTTAGTACAAAACAAAATGCAAGAAAACTTGCTTAAAAATGCAAAATTTACGAAATTCTGAGATTTGAAGGCCAAATCACATACCGTGATACTACATGAAATAGTATCGAAATATTGGTAAAAATGAATATATTTACGTAATATCAAACTACATGAAAAACGTGAAAAAGTCACTATTATACCAAATTTGAGGATTTTAACTTCGAATCATAAAGCGAGGTTTCGTATTATTTAGATCCAAGAAAAGACATTTGAAAATGTTGTTTCCAATGCAAATGATAAAAATCAATGTGTTTCATTAGAATTAACTAAAATGTTCCTGATTTTCCGTCTATATTACCGATGGAAGATGTACACGTAAAACCGTTCTAATCCGGCTGAAACGTCGATATATGCAATAAAAACAGAACTTCTCCCGTTTTCAATATCTTACTCAGTATTTTAACGAGAAACAAATAGTTGATTGAAAATGAAGTATTTAAGGTTATTTTCTGATCAATTATGTGTTTGCATCATTTTTATCGTATATTTAATGAATTAATAACAATAAACTGAAAATTCACAAAACGTGGAAAAACAGCAAAATATTGCATAATTCGAAGATATTTTGTTCATATCACATGAAGGAAAAGGAGGATGACAAACGTCAAAACATTACTAAATTCGATGATTTATAGTACGAAACAAAATGCAAGAAAACTTGCTTAAAATGCAGTATTATGTGAAAATCTGAGATTTGAAGGCCAAATCACATACCGTGATACGACATGAAATAGTATCAAAATATTGGTAAAAATGAATATATTTACGTAATATCAAACTACATGAAAAACGTGAAAAAGTCACTATTATACCAAATTTGAGGATTTTATCTTCGAATCATAAAGCGAGGTTTCGTATTATTTAGATCCAAGAAAAGACATATGACAATGTTGTTTCCAATACAAATGATAAAAATCAAAGTGTTTTTTTTTAAATTAACTAAAATGTTCCTGATTTTCGGTTTATATTACCGATGGAAGATGTACACGTAAAACCGTTCTAATCCGGCTGAAACGTCGATATATGCAATAAAAACCGAACTTCTCTCCTTTTCAATATCTTACTCAGGATTTTAACGAGAAACAAATAGTTGATTGAAAATGAAGTATTTAAGGATATTATCTAATCAATTATGTGTTTGCATCATTTTTATAGTATATTTAATGAATTAATAACAATAAACTGATATTTCACAAAACGTGGAAAAACAGCAAAATATTGCGTAATTCGATGATATTTTGTTTATATCACATGAAGGAAAAGGGGGATGATAAACGTCAAAACATTACTAAATTCGATGATTTATAGTACGAAACAAAATGCAAGAAAACTTGCTTAAAATGCAGTATTATGCGAAAATCTGAGATTTGAAGGCCAAATCACATACAGTGATACTATATGAAATAGTATCAAAATATTGGTAAAATTAATATATTTAAATAATATCAAACTACATGAAAAACGTGAAAAGTCACTATTATACCAAATTTGAGGATTTTAACTTCGAATCATAAAGCGAGGTTTCGTATTATTTAGATCCAAGAAAAGACATTTGACAATATTGTTTCCAATGCAAATGATAAAAATCAATGTGTTTCATTAGAATTAACTAAAATGTTCCTGATTTTCCGTTTATATTACCGATGGAAGATGTACACGTAAAACCGCTCTATTCCGGCTGAAACGTCGATATATGCAATAAAAACCGAACTTCTCTCCTTTTCAATATCTTACTCAGGATTTTAACGAGAAACAAATAGTTGATTGAAAATGAAGTATTTAAGGATATTATCTAATCAATTAGGTGTTTGCATCATTTTTATAGTACATTTAATGAATTAATAACAATAAACTGAATATTAACAAAAACGTGGAAAAACAGCAGAATTTTGCCTAATTCGATGATATTTTGTTTATATCACATAAAGGAAACGGGGATGATAAACGTCAAAATATTGCTGAATTCGATGATTTCTAGTACGAAACAAAATGCAAGAAAACTTGCTTCAAATGCAATATTATGCGAAAATCTGAGATATGAGGGCCAAATCACATATCGTGATACTATATGAAATAGTATCAAAATATTGGAAAAAATGAATATATTTACGTAATATCAAACTACATGAAAAACATGAACAAATCATTATTATGCCAAATTTGAGGATTTTAACTTCGAATCATAAAGCGAGGTTTCGTAATTTTAAGACCCTAGAAAAGACGTATAAAGATGTTGCTTCCAATACAAATGATAAAAATCAATGTGTTTTTCATTAAAATTAACTAAAATGTTCCTGATTTTCGGGTTATATTACCGATGGAAGATGTACACGTAAAACCGTTCTAATCCGGCTGAAACGTCGATATATGCAATAAAAACAGAACTTCTCCCCTTTTTAATATCTTACCCAGGATTTTAACGAGAAACAAATAGATGATTGAAAATGAAGTATTTAAGGATATTATCTAATAAATTATGTGTTTGCATCATTTTTATCGTATATTTAATGAATTAATAACAATAAACTGTATATTCACAAAAACGTGAAAAAACAGCTAAATATTGCCTAATTCGAGGATATTTTGTTTAAATCACATAAAGGAAAAGGGGATGATAAAGGGGATGATAAACACATAATTGATTAAATAATATCCTTAAATACTTCATTTTCAATCAACTATTTGTTTCTCGTTAAAATCCTGAGTAAGATATTGAAAAGGAGTGAAGTTCGGTTTTTATTGCATATATCGACGTTTCAGCCGGAATAGAGCGGTTTTAAGTGTACATCTTCCATCGGTAATATAAACGGAAATTCAGGAACATTTTAGTTAATTCTAATGAAACACATTGATTTTTATCATTTGTATTGGAAACAACATTTTTAAATGTCTTTTCTTGGATCTAAATAATACGAAACCTCGCTTTATGATTCGAAGTTAAAATCCTCAAATTTGGTATAATAGTGACTTTTTCACGTTTTTCATGTAGTTTGATATTACGTAAATATATTAATTTTTACCAATATTTCGATACTATTTCATGTAGTATCACGGTATGTGATTTGGTCTTCAAATCTCAAATTTTCGCATAATACTGCATTTTAAGTAAGTTTTCTTGCATTTTGTTTCGTACTAGAAATCATCAAATTTAGTAATATTTTGACGTTTATCATCCCCCTTTTTCTTTATGTATTTTAAACAAAATATCATCGAATTAGGCAATATTTTGCTGTTTTTCCACGTTTTTGTGAATTTTCAGTTTATTGGTATTAATTTATTAAATATACGATAAAAATTATGCAAACACATAATTGATCAGAAAATAACCCTAAATACTTCATTTTCAATCAACTATTTGTTTCTCGTTAAAATACTGAGTAAGATATTGAAAACGGGAGAAGTTCTGTTTTTATTGCATATATCGACGTTTCAGCCGGATTAGAACGGTTTTACAGGAATATCTTCCATCGGTAATATAAACGGAAAATCAGGAACATTTTAGTTAATTTTAATAAAAACACATTGATTTTTATCATTTGTATTGGAAACAACATTGTCATATGTCTTTTCTTGGATCTAAATAATTCGAAACCTCGCTTTATGATTCGAAGTTAAAATCCTCAAATTTGGTATAATAGTGACTTTTTCACGTTTGTCATGATGTTTGATATTACGTAAATATATTCATGTTTACCAATATTTTGATACTATTTCATGTAGTATCACGGTATGTGATTTGGCCTTCAAATCTCAGATTTTCGCATAATACTGCATTTTAAGCAAGTTTTCTTGCATTTTGTTTCGTACTATAAATCATCGAATTTAGTAATGTTTTGACGTTTATCATCCCCCTTTTCCTGTATGTGATATAAACAAAATATCATCGAATTACGCAATATTTTGCTGTTTTTCCACGTTTTGTGAATTTTCAGTTTATTGTTATTAATTCATTAAATATACGATAAAAATGATGCAAACACATAATTGATCAGAAAATAACCTAAAATACTTCATTTTCAATCATCTATTTGTTTCTCGTTAAAATCCTGAGTAAGATATTGAAAAGGGGAGAAGTTCTGTTTATATTGCATATATCGACGTTTCAGCCGGATTAGAACGGTTTTACGTGTACATCTTCCATCGGTAATATAACCCGAAAATCAGGAACATTTTAGTTAATTTTAATGAAAAACACATTGATTTTTATCATTTGTATTGGAAGCAACATTTTTATACGTCTTTTCTAGGGTCTAAAAAATACGAAACCTCGCTTTATGATTCGAAGTTAAAATCCTCAAATTTGGCATAATAATGACTTTTTCATGTTTTTCATGTAGTTTGATATTACGTAAATATATTCATTTTTTCCAATATTTCGATACTATTTCATATAGTATCACGATATGTGATTTTGCCCTCATATCTCAGATTTTCGCATAATATTGCATTTGAAGCAAGTTTTCTTGCATTTTGTTTCGTACAAAAAATCATCGAATTCAGCAATATTTTGTCGTTTATCATCCCCTTTTCTGTTATGTGATATAAACAAAATATCATCGAATTAGGCAAAATTTTGCTGTTTTTCCACGTTTTTGTGAATATTCAGTTTATTGTTATTAATTCATTAAATATACTATAAAAATGATGCAAACACATAATTGATTAGAAATTAACCTTAAACACTTCATTTTCAATCAACTATTTGTTTCTCGTGAAAATACTGAGTAAGATATTGGAAAGGGGAGTTCTGTTTTTATTGCATATATCAACGTTTCAGCCGGATTAGAGCGGTTTTACGGGTACATCTTCCTTCGGTAATATAAACGGAAAATCAGGAACATTTTAGTTGATTCTAATGAAAACACATTGATTTTTATCATTTGTATTTGAAACAACAGTGTCATATGTCTTTTCTTGGATCTAAATAATACGAAACCTCGCTCAATTATTTGAGGTCAAAATCCTCAAATATGATAATATAGTGATTTTTTCACTTTATTCATGTAGTGTGATTTAAGTATATATATATTCGTTTTTACCAATATTTCGATACTACTTCATGTTATCTCACGATATGTGATTTGGCCTTCAAATCTCAGAATTTCACAAATTTTGCATTTTTAATCAGGTTTTCTTGCATTTTGTTTTGTACTAAAAATCATCGAATTCAGCAATATTTTGACCTTTAGAATCCACTTTTCCTCTATGTGATTTAAACAAAATATCATCAAATTAGGCAATATTTTGCCGTTTTTCCACGTTTTTGAGAATTTTCAGTTTATTGTTATTAATTCATAAATATACGATAAAAATTATGCAAACGCATAATTGATCAGAAAATAACCTTAAATACTGAATTTTCAATCATCTATTTGTTTCTCGTTAAAATACAAAGTAAGATATTGAAAAGGGGAGAAGTTCTGTTTTTATTGCATATGTCGACGTTTCAGCCGGATTAGAACGGTTTTACGTGCACATCTTCCATCGGTAATATAAACGGAAAATCAGGAACATTTTAGTTAATTCTAATGAAACACATTGATTTTTATCATTTGCATTGGAAACAATATTGTCAAATGTCTTTTCTTGGATCTAAATAATACGAAACCTCGCTTTATGATTCGAAGTTAAAATCCTCAAATTTGGTATAATAGTGACTTTTCACGTTTTTCATGTAGTTTGATATTATTTAAATATATTAATTTTACCAATATTTTGATACAATTTCATGTAGTATCACTGTATGTGATTTGGCCTTCAAATCTCAGATTTTCGCATAATACTGCATTTTAAGTAAGTTTTCTTGCATTTTGTTTCGTACTATAAATCATCGAATTTAGTAATGTTTAGACGTTTATCATCCCCCTTTTCCTTCATGTGATATAAACAAAATATCATCGAATTACGCAATATTTTGATGTTTTTCCACGTTTTGTGAAATATCAGTTTATTGTTATTAATTCATTAAATATACTATAAAAATGATGCAAACACATAATTGATTAGATAATATCCTTAAATACTTCATTTTCAATCAACTATTTGTTTCTCGTTAAAATCCTGAGTAAGATATTAAAAAGGAGAGAAGTTCGGTTTTTATTGCATATATCGACGTTTCAGCCGGATTTGAACGGTTTTACGTGTACATCTTCCATCGGTAATATAAACCGAAAATCAGGAACATTTTAGTTAATTTTAATAAAAACATATTGATTTTTATCATTTGTATTGGAAACAACATTGTCATATGTCTTTTCTTGGATCTAAATAATACGAAACCTCGCTTTATGATTCGAAGTTAAAATCCTCAAATTTGGTATAATAGTGACTTTTTCACGTTTTTCATGTAGTTTGATATTACGTAAATATATTAATTTTTACCAATATTTCGATACTATTTCATGTAGTATCACGGTATGTGATTTGGCCTTCAAATCTCAGAATTTCGCAAATTTTGCATTTTTAAGCAAGTTTTCTTGCATTTTGTTTTGTACTAAAAATCATCGAATCTAGCAATATTTTGACCGTTATCATCCCATTTTCCTTTAGGTGATTTAAACAAAATATCATCGAATTAGGCAAAATTTTCCCGTTTTTCCACGTTTTTGTGAATTTTCAGTTTATTGGTATTAATTCATTAAATAAACGATAAAAATTATGCAAAAACATAATTGATCAGAAAATAACCTTAAATACTTCATTTTCAATCAACTATTTGTTTCTCGTTAAAATACTGAGTAAGATATTGAAAAGGAGAGAAGTTCTGTTTATATTGCATATATCGACGTTTCAGCCGGAATAGAGCGGTTTTACGTGTTCATCTTCCATCGGTAATATAAACGGAAAATCAGGAACATTTTAGTTAATTCTAATGAAACACATTGATTTTTATCATTTGTATTGGAAACAACATTGTCAAATATCTTTTCTTGGATCTAAATAATACGAAACCTCGCTTTATGATTCGAAGTTAAAATCCTCAAATTTGGTATAATAGTGACTTTTTCACGTTTTTCATGTAGTTTGATATTAGGTAAATATATTCATTTTTACCAATATTTCGATACTATTTCATATAGTATCACGGTATGTGATTGGGCCTTCATATCTCAGATTTTCGCATAATATTGCATTTTAAGCAAGTTTTCTTGCATTTTGTTTTGTACTAAAAATCATGGAATTCAGCAATATTTTGACGTTTATCATCCCCTTTTCCTTTATGTGATATAAACAAAATATCATCGAGTTAGATGATATTAGATAATGATGCAGAGGCTTAAAAGAGGGATGCAGAGGATCAAGAGAGTGATGCAGAGGCTTAAGAGAGGAATGCAGAGGCTGAAGAGAATGATGCAGAGGCTTAAGAGAGGGATGCAGAGGCTTACGAGAGTGATGCAGAGGCTAAAGAGAGGGATGCAGAGGCTTAAGAGAGTGATGCAGAGGCTCAAGAGAGGGATGCAGAGGCTTAAGAGAGTGATGCAAAGAATTAGGAGAGGGATGCAGAGGTCCATGAGAGGGATGCAGAGGCTCAAGAAAGGGATGCGGAGGCTTATGAAAGTGATGCTGAAGCTCTAAATAGGGATGCAGAGACCTAAAAGGGTGATGTAGAGGCTCAAGAGAGTGACGCAGAGGCTAAAGAGAGGGATGCAGGGGCATAAGTGAGTGATGCAGATGCTCAAGAGAAGTATGCAGAGGATGAAGAGAGTGATGCAGAGGATCAAGCGAGTGATGCAAAGGCTCAAGCGAGGGATTCAGATGCTTATGAGAGGGATGCTAAGGCTCAAGATTGTGATGCAGAGGCTCAAGAGAGGGATGTAGAGGCTCAAGAGAGTGATGCAGAGGCTCAATAGAGTGATGCAGAGACTTAAGAGAGTGATGCAGAGGCTTAAAAAAGGGGATGCAGAGGCTCAAGAGAATGATGCAGAGGTTGAAGATAGTGATGCAGAGGCTTAAGAGCGGGATGCAGAGGCTCAAGAGGGAGATGCAGGGGCTCAAGAGAGGGATGCAGAGGCTCAAGATAGTAATGCAGAGGCTTTTGAGAGTGATGCAGAGGCTCAAGAGAGGGATGCAGAGGCTTACGAGTGTTGCAAAGGCTCAAGAGAAGGATGCAGAGGCTCATGAGAGGGATGCAGGAGTTCAAGAGAGGGATGCAGAGGCTCAAGAGAGTGATGCAGAGGCTTAAGAGAGGGATGCAGAGGCTCAAGAGAGTGATTCAGAGGCTTAAGAGAGGGATGCTGAGGCTCAAGAGAGTGATACAGAGGCTCAAGAGAGGGATGCAGAGGTTTAAGAGAGTGACGCAAAGGCTGAAGAGAGGGATGCAGAGGCTCATGAGAGGGATGCAGGAGTTCAAGAGAGGGATGCAGAGGATGAAGAGAGTGATGCAAAGGCTCGAGAGAATGATCCAGAGGCTTAAGAGCGGGATGCAGAGGCTCAAGAGAATGATGTAAAGGCTTAGGAGAGGTATGCAAAGGCTCCAGAGAATGACGCAGAAGCTCATGAGAGTGCTGCAGAGGCTCAATAGAGGGATGCTGAGGCTTAAGAAAGAGATGCAGAGGGTCAAAATAGGGATGCAGAGGCTCAAGAGAATGATGCAGAGGCTCAAGAGAGGGATGCAGAGGCTCATGAGAGGGATGCAGGAGTTCTAGAGAGGGATGCAGAGGATGAAGAGAGTGATGCAGAGGCTCAAGAGAGAGATGCAGAGGCTCATGAGAGGGATGCAGGAGTTCTAGAGACTGATGCAGAGGCATGAAAGGGTGATGCAGAGGCTCAAGGGAGTAATGCAGAGGCTTAAGAGAGTGATGCACTGACTCAAGAGACGGATGCAGAGGCTCAAGAGAGTGATGCAGAGGCTCAAGAGAGTGATGCAGATGCTCAAGAGAGTAATGCAGAGGCAGAAGAGAGTGATGCAGAGGATAGAGAGAGTGATGCTGAGGCTCAAGAGAGTGATGCAGAGGCTTAAGAGAGGGATGCAGAGGCTCAGGAGAGTGATGCAGAGGCTCAAGATAGTGATGAAGAGGCTCAAGAGAGTGATGCAGAGGCTCAAGAGAGTGATACAGAGGCTCAAGAGAGGGATGCAGAGGCTTAACAGAGTGATGCAGAGGCTCAAAAGAGTGATGCATAGGCTTAAAAGAGGGATGACGAGGCTCAAGAAAGTGATGCAGAGGCTCAAGAGAGGGATCTAGAGGCTCAAGAGAGTGATGCAGAGGCTAAAGAGATGATGCAGAGGCCTTGGAGAATGATGCAGAGGCTCAAGAAAGGGATGCAGAGGCTGAAGCGAGTGATGCAGAGGCTAAAGAGAGTGGTTCAGAGGCTTTCGAGAGTGATGCAGAGGCTTAAGAGAGTGATGCAGAAGCTTAAGAGAGGGATATAGGGGCTCAAGAGAGGGATGCAGAGGCTTAAGAGTGTAGTGTAAAGGCTCAAGAGAGGGATGCAGAGGCTCATGAGAGGGATGCAGGAGTTCAAGAGAGGGATGCAGAGGCTCAAGAGAGGGAGGCAGATTCGTAAGAAAGTGATGCAAAGGCTCAAAAGAGGCTTAAAAGGGTGATGCGGAGGCTCAAGAGAGTGGTGCAGAGGCTCAAAAGATGGATGCAGGTCCTCATGAGAGTGATTCAGAGGCTTACGAGAGTGATGCAGAGGATTTAGAGAATGATGCAGATGCTTAAGAGAGGGATGCAGAGGCTCAAGAGAGGGATGCAGAGACTCAAGAGAAGGATGCAGAGGCTCATGAGAGAGATGCAGAGGCTCAAGTGAGGGATGCAGAGGCACAAGAGAGGGATGCAGAGGCTTTTGAGAGTAATGCAGAGGCTCATGAGAGGGATGCAGAGGCTTAGGAGAGTGATGCAAAGGCTCAAGAGGGGGATGCAGAGGCTTTTGAGAGGGATGCAGAGGCTCGAGAGAGTGACGCAGAGGTTCAAAAGAGGGATTCAGAGGCTCAAGAGCGGGATTCAGAGGGTTAAGAGAGTGATGCAGAGGCTGAAGAGAGTGTTTCAGAGGCTAAAGAGAGTTATGCAGAGGCTCAAGAGAGGGATGCAGAGGCTTAAGAGAGTGACGCAAAGGCTGAAGAGAGGGATGCAGAGGCTCATGAGAGGGATGCAGGAGTTCAAGAGAGGGATGAAGAGGATGAAGAGAGTGATGCAAAGGCTCGAGAGAGTGATGCCAAGGCTCAAGAGAATGATCCAGAGGCTTAAGAGCGGGATGCAGAGGCTCAAGAGAATGATGTAAAGGCTAAAGAGAGGTGTGCAAAGGCTCCAGAGAATGATGCAGAGGCTCATGAGAGTGCTGCAGAGGCTCAACAGAGGGATGCTGAGGCTTAAGAAAGAGATGCAGAGGGTCAAAATAGGGATGCAGAGGCTCAAGAGAAGGATGCAGAGGCTTAAGAGAGTGATGCAGAGGCTCAAGAGAGGGATGCAGAGGCTCATGAGAGGGATGCATTAGTTCTAGAGAGGGATGCAGAGGATGAAGAGAGTGATGCAAAGACTCGAGAGAGTGATGCAGAGGCTCTAGAAAATGATGCAGAAGCTTAAGAGAGGGATGCAGAGGCTCAGGAGAATGATGCAGAGGCTTAAGAGACGGATGCAGAGGCTCAAAAGAATGATGCAGATGCTCAAGATGCATCAAGGTGCTGCAGAGGCTCAAGAGAGGGATGCTGAGGCTCCAGAGAGGGATGCAGAGGCTTAAGAGAATGATGCAGAGGCTGAAGAGAGAGATGCAGAGGCTCAAGCGAGGGATGCAGAAGCTCGAAAGAGTGATGCAGAAGCTCGAGAGAGTGATGCAGAGGCTCTAGAGAGGGATTCAAAGGCTCAAGAGAGGGATGCAAGGGCTCAAGAGAGGGATGCAGAGGCTCAAGAGAGGGATGCAGAGGCTCTTGAGAGGGATGCAGAGGCTTAAGAGAGTGATGGAAAAGCTCAAGAGAGGGATGCAGAGGCTCATGAGAGGGATGCAGGAGTTCAAGAGAGGGATGCAGAGGCTCAAGAGAGTGATGCAGAGGCTTAAGAGAGGGATGCAGAGGCTCAAGAGAGTGATGCAGAGATTTAAGAGAGGGATGCAGATGCTCATGTGAGTGATGCAACATCCCTCTCTTGAGTCTCTGCATCCCTCTCTTGAGCCTCTGCATCCCTCTCTTAAGCATCTGCATCATTCTCTAAAGCCTCTGCATCACTCTCGTAAGCCTCTGAATCACTCTCATGAGGACCTGCATCCATCTTTTGAGCCTCTGCACCACTCTCTTGAGCCTCCGCATCACCCTTTTAAGCCTCTGCATCCCTCTTTTGAGCCTTTGCATCACTTTCTTACGAATCTGCCTCCCTCTCTTGAGCCTCTGCATCCCTCTCTTGAACTCCTGCATCCCTCTCATGAGCCTCTGCATCCCTCTCTTAATCCTTTGCACTACCCTGGTTGATCAGGTTGACTGATCTACCTCAACTTGAACAACCTTCTCATGAACTCCTGCATCCCTCTCTTGAGCCTCTGCATCCCTCTCTTGAACTCCTGCATCCCTCTCATGAGCCTCTGCATCCCTCTCTTAAGCCTTTGCACTACCCTGGTTGACTGGTTGATCAGTCCAGCAACCAGGAGGCCTGGTCGACGACCGGGCCGCGGGGACACTAAGCCCCGGAAGCACCTCAAGGTAGGTACCCTCTTAAGCCTCTGCATCCCTCTCTTGAGCCCCTGCATCCCTCTCTTAAGCTTCTGCATCACTCTCTTAAGGCTCTGCATAACTCTCGAAAGCCTCTGAATCACTCTCTTGAGCCTCTGCATCCCTCTCTTGAGCCTCTGCATCACTCGCTTCAGCCTCTGCATCCCTCTCTTGAGCCTCTACATCATTCTCCAAGGCCTCTGCATCATCTCTTTAGCCTCTGCATCACTCTCTTGAGCCTCTACATCCCTCTTTTGAGCCTCTGCATCACTCTCTTGAGCCTCGTCATCCCTCTTTTAAGCCTATGCATCACTCTTTTGAGCCTCTTCATCACTCTGTTAAGACTCTGCATCCCTCTCTTAAGCCTCTGCATCATTCTCTTGAGCCTTGGCATCATTCTCTCGATCTTTTGCATCACTCTCTTCACCCTCTGCATCCCTCTCTTGAACTCCTGCATCCCTCTCATGAGCCTATGCATCCCTCTCTTCAGCCGTTGCATCACTCTCTTAAGCCTCTGCATCCCTCTCTTCAGCCTCTGCATCAGTCTCGTAAGCCTCTGCATCACTCTCTTGAGCCTCTGCATAACTCTCTTCAGCCTCTGCAACACTCTCTTCAGCCTCTTCATCACTCTCTTAACCCTCTGAATCCCGCTCTTGAGCCTCTGAATCCCTCTTTTGAACTTCTGCATCACTCTCTCGAGCCTCTGCATCCCTCTCGTGAGCCTCTGCATCCCCCCCTCTTGAGCCTTTGCATCATTCTCCTAAGCCTCTGCATCCCTCTCATGAGCCTCTGCATCACTCTCAAAAGCCTCTGCATCCCTCTCCTGTGCCTCTGCATCCCTCACTTGAGCTTCTGCATCTCTCTCATGAGCCTCTACATCCCTCTCTTGAGTCTCTGCATCCCTCTCTTGAGCCTATGCATCCTTCTCTTAAGCATCTTCATCATTCTCTAAAGCCTCTGCATCTCTCTCGTAAGATTCTGAATCACTCTCATTAGGACCTGCATCCATCTTTTGAGCCTCTGCACCACTCTCTTGAGCCTCTGCATCACCCTTTTAAGCCTCTGCATCCCTCTTTTGAGCCTTTGCATCACTTTCTTACGAATCTGCCTCCCTCTCTTGAGCCTCTGCATCCCTCTCTTGAACTCCTGCATCCCTCTCATGAGCCTCTGCATCCCTCTCTTGAGCCTTTGCACTACCCTCTTAAGCCTCTGCATCCCTCTCTTGAGCCCCTGCATCCCTCTCTTAAGCTTCTGCATCACTCTCTTAAGGCTCTGCATCACTCTCGAAAGCCTCTGAATCACTCTCTTGAGCCTCTGCATCCCTCTCTTGAGCCTCTGCATCACTCGCTTCAGCCTCTGCATCCCTCTCTTGAGCCTCTGCATCATTCTCCAAGGCCTCTGCATCATCTCTTTAGCCTCTGCATCACTCTCTTGAGCCTCTACATCCCTCTCTTGAGCCTCTGCCTCACTCTCTTGAGCCTCGTCATCCCTCTTTTAAGCCTATGCATCACTCTTTTGAGCCTCTGCATCACTCTGTTAAGCCTCTGCATCCATCTCTTGAGCCTCTGTATCACTCTCTTGAGCCTCTGCATCACTCCCATGAGCCTCTGCATCACTATCTTGAGCCTCTGCATCACTCTCCTGAGCCTCTGCATCCCTCTCTTAATCCTCTGCATCACTCTCTTGAGCCTCAGCATCACTTTCTCTATCCTCTGCATCACTCTCTTCTGCCTCTGCATTACTCTCTTGAGCATCTGCATCACTCTCTTGAGCCTCTGCATCACTCTCTTGAGCCTCTGCATCCGTTTCTTGAGTCAGTGCATCCCTCTCTTGAACCTCTGCATCACTCTCTTGAGCCTCTGCATTATTCTCCAAGGCCTATGCATCACTCTCTTGAGCCTCTGCATCACTCTCTTGAGCCTCTACATCCCTCTCCTGAGCCTCTGCATCACACTCTTGAGCCTCGTCCTCTCTCTCTTAAGCCTCTGCATCACTCTTTTGAGCCTCTGCATTACTTTCTTGAGCCTCTGCCTTGAGCTAACCTTGAGCCTTTCTCTGAGCCTTTCTTGTGATGCAAGGCTCAGGAGAGTGATGCAGAGGCTAAAGAGAGTGATGCAGAGGTTTACGAGAGTGATACAGAGGCTCAAGAGAGCAATGCAAGGGCTCAAGAGAGGGATGCAGAGGCTCTTGAGAGTGATGCAGAGGCTCATGAGAGGGATGCAGAGGCTTAAGAGAGTAATGCAAAGCCTCAAAAGAGGGATGCAGAGGCTCAATAGAGGGATGCAGAGGTTTAGGAAAGTGATGCAAAGGCTCAAAAGAGGGATGCAGAAGCTTAAATGGGTGATGCAGAGGCTGAAGAGAGTGGTGCAGAGGTTCAAGCGAGGTATGCAGGGGCTCAATAGAGTGATGCAGTGGCTCAAGAGAGGGATGCAGAGGCATAGGAGAGTGATGCAGAGGCTTAAGAGAGGTGTGCAGAGGCTCAAGAGAGGGATGCAGAGGCTCATGAGATGGATGAAGGAGTTCAAGAGAGGGATGCAGAGGCTCAAGTGAGTGATGCAGAGGCTTAAGAGAGGGATGCAGATGCTCAGAAGAATAATGAAGAGGCTTAAGAGAGTGCTGCAGAGGCTCAAGAGAGGGATGCTGAGGCTCCAGAGAGAGATTCAGAGGCTCCAGAGAGTGATGTAGAGGCTCCAGAGAGGGATGCAGAGGCTCAAGAGAGGGATGCAGAGGCTGAAGAGAGGGAGTCAGAGGCTCAAGTGAGGGATGCAGAGGGACAAGAGAGGGATGCAGAGGCTCTTGAGAGTGATGCAGAGGCTCAAGAAATTGATGCAGAGGCTCAAGAGAGTGATGCAGAAGCTTAAAAGGGTGATGCAGAGGCTCAAGAGAGTGGTGCAGAGGTTTAAGAGAGGGAAGCAGGGGCTCAATAGAGAGATGCAGAGGCTCAAGAGAGTGATTCAGAGGCTTACGAGAGTGATGCAGAGGCTTAAGAGAGTGATGCAGAGGCTTAAGAGAGGGATGCAAAGGCTCAAGAGAGGGATGCAGAGGCTCTTGAGAGTGATGCAGAGGCTCATGAGAGGGGTGCAGAGGCTTAAGAGAGTGATGCAAAGCCTCAAGAGAGGGATGCAGAGGCTCATGAGAGGGATGCAGGAGTTAAAGAGAGGGATGCAGAGGCTCAAGAGAGTGATGCAGAGGCTTAAGAGAGGGATGCAGAGGCCTAAGAGAGGGATTGAGAGGCTCAAGAGAATGATGAAGAGGCTCAAGAGAGGAATTCAGAGGCTCCAGAGAGTGATGTAGAGGCTTAAGAGAGGGATGCAGATGCTCAAGAGAGTGATGCAGAGGCTCAAGAGAGTGACGCAGAGGATCAAAATAGGGATGCAGAGGCTTAAGAGAGTGATGCAGAGGCTCAAGACAGTGGTACAGAGGTTCTCTTGATGCAGAGGATCAAGAGAGTGATACAGACACTCAAGAGTGATGCAGAGGATCAAGAGAGGGAAGCAGAGGCTTATGAGAGTGATGCAGAGGCTCAAAAGAGTGATGCAGAGGCTCAAGAGAGTGATGCAGAGGCTCAAGAGAGTGATGCAGAGGATCAAAAGAGGGATGCAGAGGCTTAAGAAAGTGATACAGAGGCTCAAGAGAGTGATGCAGAGGGTTAAGAAAGTGATACAGAGGATCAAGAGAGTGATGCAGAGACTCAAGAGAGTGATGCAGAGGCTCAAGAGAGTGATGCAGAGGATCAAGAGAGGAGTGATGCAGAGACTCAAGAGAGTGATGCAGAGGCTCAAGACAGTGATGCAGAGGATCAAAAGAGGGATGCGGAGCCTTAAGAGAGTGATGCAGAGGCTCAAGAGAGTGGTGCAGAGCCTCAAGTGAGGGATGCTGAGGATCCAGAGAGAGATTCAGAGGCTACAGAGAGTGATGAAAAGGCTCAAGAGAGTGATGCAGAGGATCAAAAGAGGGATGCAGAGGCATAAGAGAGTGATGCAGAGGCTCAAGGCAGAGGTGCAGAGGCTCAAGAGAGTGATGCAGAGGCTCAAGAGAGTGATGCAGAGGCTCAAGAGAGTGATGCAGAGGATCAAGAGAGTGATGTGGACGCTCTAGAGAGTGATGTAGAAGATCAAGAGAGGGAAGTAGATGCTTATGAGAGTGATGCAGAGGCTCAAGAGAGTGATGCAGAGGCTCAAGAGAGTGATGCAGAGGATCAAGAGAGAGATTCAGAGGCTCAAGAGAGTGATGCAGAGGATCAAGAGATTGATGTTGAGGCTCAAGAGAGTGATGTAGAGGCTCAAGAGAGTGATGCAGAGGATCAAGAGAGTGATGTGGACGCTCTAGAGAGTGATGTAGATGATCAAGAGAGGGAAGCAGAGGCTTATGAGAGTGATGCAGAGGCTCAAGAGACTGATGCAGAGGCTCAAGAGAGTGATGCTGAGGCTCAAGAGAGTGATGCAGAGGCTCAAGAGAGTGATGTAGAGTTTTAAGAGAGGGAAGCAGAGGCTCAAGAGAATGGTGCAGAGGCTCAAGAGAGTGATGCAGAGGATCAAGAGAGTGATTCAGAGGCTCAAGAGAGTGATGCAGAGGATCAAGAGAGTGATGCAGAGGCTCATAAAAGTGATGTAGAGGCTCAAGAGAGTGATGCAGAGGATCAAGAGAGTGATGCAGAGGCTCAAGAGAGTGATGTAGAGGCTCAAGAGAGTGATATGCATTGATGCAGAGTGATGCAGAGACTCAAGAGAGTTATGCGGAGGGTGTCAATAGAGTTTGCATCACTCTCTTAAGCCTCTGCATCCCTCTCTTGAGCCTCTGCATCACTCTCTTAAGCCTCTGCATTCCTCTCTTGAGCCTCTGCATCACTCTCGTAAGCCTCTGCATCACTCTATTGAGCCTCTGCATAACTCTCTTGAGTCTCTGCATCACTCTCTTGAGCCTCTGCATCCCTCTCCTGAGCCTCTGCATCACCCTCTTAAGCCTCTGTATCCCTATTTTGAGCCTCTGCATCATTTCTTAAGCCTCTGCATCCCTTTCTTGAGCCTCTGCATCCCTCACTTGAACTCCTGCATCCCTCTCATGCGCCTCTGCATCCCTCTCTTGAGCCTTGCATCACTCTCTTAAGCCTTTGCATCACTTTCTTCAACCTCTCATGAGCCTCTGCATCCCCTTTATTAAGCCTCTGCATCACTTTCTTAAGCCTCTACATCACTCTATTGAGCTTCTGCATCACTCTCTTGAGCCTCTACATCCCTCTCTTGAGCCTCTGCATCCCTCTCGTAAATCTCTGCATCACTCTCTTGAGTCTCTACATCTTTCTCTTGAGCCTCTGCATCACTCTCCTGAGCCTCGGCATAACTCTTTTTAGCCTCTGCATCACTCTCTTGAGCCTCTGCATCACTATCTTCGGCCTCTGCATCACTCTCTTGAGCCTCTGCAACACTCTCTTCAGCCTCTGCATCCCTCTCTTGAGCCTATGCATCACTCTCTTGAGCCTCTGCATCACTCTCTTGAGCCTCTGCATCACTATCTTGAGCCTCTGCATCACTCTTTTGAGCCTCTGCATCCCTCTCTTAAGCCTCTGCATCACTCTCTTGAGCCTCAGCATCACTCTCTTGAGCCTCTGCATCACTCTCTTGAGCCTCTGCATCACTCTCTTAAGCCTCTGCATCACTCTCTTCGGCCTCTTCTTCACTCTCTTAAGCCTCTACATCCTTCTCTTGATCCTCTGCATCACTCTTTTGAACCTCTGCATCCCTCTCTTACGCCTCTGAATCCCTCTTTTGAACCTCTGCATAACTCTCTCGAGCCTCTGCATCCCTCTCATGAGCCTCTGCACCCCCCTCTTGAGCTTTGCATCACTCTCCTAAGCCTCTGCATCCCTCTCATGAGCCTCTGCATCACTCTCTTAAGCATCTGCATCATTCTCTAAAGCCTCTGCATCACTATCGTAAGCCTCTGAATCACTCTCATGAGGACCTGCATCCATCTTCTGAGCCTCTACACCACTCTCTTGAGCCTCCGCATCACCCTTTTAAGCCTCTGCATCCCTCTTTTGAGCCTTTGCATCACTTTCTTAAGAATCTGCCTCCCTCTCTTGAGCCTCTGCATCCCTCTCTTGAACTCCTGCATCCCTCTCATGAACCTCTGCATCCCTCTCTTAAGCCTTTGCACTACCCTCTTAAGCCTCTGCATCCCTCTCTTGAGCCCCTGCATCCCTCTCTTAAGCTTCTGCATCACTCTCTTAAGGCTCTGCATAACTCTCGAAAGCCTCTGAATCACTCTCTTGAGCCTCTGCATCCCTCACTTGAGCCTCTGCATCACTCGCTTCAGCCTCTGCATCCCTCTCTTGAGCCTCTGCACCATTCTCCAAGGCCTCTGCATCATCTCTTTAGCCTCTGCATCACTCTCTTGGGCCTCTACATCCCTCTTTTGAGCCTCTGCATCACTCTCTTGAGCTTCGTCATCCCTCTTTTAAGCCTATGCATCACTCTTTTGAGCCTCTGCATCACTCTGTTAAGCCTCTGCATCCCTCTCTTGAGCCTCTGTATCACTCTCTTTAGCCTCTGCATCACTCCCATGAGCCTCTGCATCACTATCTTGAGCCTCTGCATCACTCTCCTGAGCCTCTGCATCCCTCTCTTAAGCCTCTGCATCACTCTCTTGAGCCTCAGCATCACTTTCTCTATCCTCTGCATCACTCTCTTCTGCCTCTGCATTACTCTCTTGAGCATCTGCATCACTCTCTTGAGCCTCTGCATCACTCTCTTGAGCCTCTGCATCCGTTTCTTGAGTCAGTGCATCACTCTCTTAAGCATCTGCATCACTCTCTTGAGCCTCTGCATCACCCTTTCATGCCTCTGCATCCCTCTTTTGAGCCTTTGCATCACTTTCTTGAACTCCTGCATCCCTCTCATGAGCCTCTGCATCCCTCTCTTGAACCTCTGCATCACTCTCTTGAGCCTCTGCATTATTCTCCAAGGCCTATGCATCACTCTCTTGAGCCTCTACATCACTCTCTTGAGCCTCTACATCCCTCTCCTGAGCCTCTGCATCACACTCTTGAGCCTCGTCCTCTCTCTCTTAAGCCTCTGCATCACTCTTTTGAGCCTCTGCATTACTTTCTTGAGCCTCTGCCTTGAGCTAACCTTGAGCCTTTCTCTGAGCCTTTCTTGTGATGCAAGGCTCAGGAGAGTGATGCAGAGGCTAAAGAGAGTGATGCAGAGGTTTACGAGAGTGATACAGAGGCTCAAGAGAGCAATGCAAGGGCTCAGGAGAGGGATGCAGAGGCTCTTGAGAGTGATGCAGAGGCTCATGAGAGGGATGCAGAGGCTTAAGAGAGTAATGCAAAGCCTCAAAAGAGGGATGCAGAGGCTCAATAGAGGGATGCAGAGGTTTAGGAAAGTGATGCAAAGGCTCAAAAGAGGGATGCAGAAGCTTAAATGGGTGATGCAGAGGCTGAAGAGAGTGGTGCAGAGGTTCAAGCGAGGTATGCAGGGGCTCAATAGAGTGATGCAGTGGCTCAAGAGAGGGATGCAGAGGCATAGGAGAGTGATGCAGAGGCTTAAGAGAGGGGTGCAGAGGCTCAAGAGAGGGATGCAGTGGCTCATGAGATGGATGAAGGAGTTCAAGAGAGGGATGCAGAGGCTCAAGTGAGTGATGCAGAGGCTTAAGAGAGGGATGCAGATGCTCAGAAGAATAATGAAGAGGCTCAAGAGAGTGCTGCAGAGGCTCAAGAGAGGGATGCTGAGGGTCCAGAGAGAGATTCAGAGGCTCCAGAGAGTGATGTAGAGGCTCCAGAGAGGGATGCAGAGGCTCAAGAGAGGGATGCAGAGGCATATGAGAGTGATGCAGAGGCTTAAGAGAGGGGTGCAGAGGCTCAAGAGAGGGATGCAGAGGCTCATGAGATGGATGAAGGAGTTCAAGAGAGGGATGCAGAGGCTCATGTGAGTGATGCAGAGGCTTAAGAGAGGGATGCAGATGCTCAGAAGAATAATGAAGAGGCTCAGGAGAGTGCTGCAGAGGCTCAAGAGAGGGATGCTGAGGCTCCAGAGAGAGATTCAGAGGCTCCAGAGAGTGATGTAGAGGCTCCAGAGAGGGATGCAGAGGCTCAAGAGAGGGATGCAGAGGCTGAAGAGAGGGAGTCAGAGGCTCAAGTGAGGGATGCAGAGGGACAAGAGAGGGATGCAGAGGCTCTTGAGAGTGATGCAGAGGCTCAAGAAATTGATGCAGAGGCTCAAGAGAGTGATGCAGAAGCTTAAAAGGGTGATGCAGAGGCTCAAGAGAGTGGTGCAGAGGTTTAAGAGAGGGAAGCAGGGGCTCAATAGAGAGATGCAGAGGCTCAAGAGAGTGATTCAGAGGCTTACGAGAGTGATGCAGAGGCTTAAGAGAGTGATGCAGAGGCTTAAGAGAGGGATGCAGAGGCTCAAGAGAGGGATGCAGAGGCTCTTGAGAGTGATGCAGAGGCTCATGAGAGGGGTGCAGAGGCTTAAGAGAGTGATGCAAAGCCTCAAGAGAGGGATGCAGAGGCTCATGAGAGGGATGCAGGAGTTAAAGAGAGGGATGCAGAGGCTCAAGAGAGTGATGCAGAGGCTTAAGAGAGGGATGCAGAGGCCTAAGAGAGGGATTGAGAGGCTCAAGAGAATGATGAAGAGGCTCAAGAGAGGAATTCAGAGGCTCCAGAGAGTGATGTAGAGGCTTAAGAGAGGGATGCAGATGCTCAAGAGAGTGATGCAGAGGCTCAAGAGAGTGACGCAGAGGATCAAAATAGGGATGCAGAGGCTTAAGAGAGTGATGCAGAGGCTCAAGACAGTGGTGCAGAGGTTCTCTTGATGCAGAGGATCAAGAGAGTGATACAGACACTCAAGAGTGATGCAGAGGATCAAGAGAGGGAAGCAGAGGCTTATGAGAGTGATGCAGAGGCTCAAAAGAGTGATGCAGAGGCTCAAGAGAGTGATGCAGAGGCTCAAGAGAGTGATGCAGAGGATCAAAAGAGGGATGCAGAGGCTTAAGAAAGTGATACAGAGGCTCAAGAGAGTGATGCAGAGGGTTAAGAAAGTGATACAGAGGATCAAGAGAGTGATGCAGAGACTCAAGAGAGTGATGCAGAGGCTCAAGAGAGTGATGCAGAGGATCAAGAGAGGAGTGATGCAGAGACTCAAGAGAGTGATGCAGAGGCTCAAGACAGTGATGCAGAGGATCAAAAGAGGGATGCGGAGCCTTAAGAGAGTGATGCAGAGGCTCAAGAGAGTGGTGCAGAGCCTCAAGTGAGGGATGCTGAGGATCCAGAGAGAGATTCAGAGGCTACAGAGAGTGATGAAGAGGCTCAAGAGAGTGATGCAGAGGATCAAAAGAGGGATGCAGAGGCATAAGAGAGTGATGCAGAGGCTCAAGGCAGAGGTGCAGAGGCTCAAGAGAGTGATGCAGAGGCTCAAGAGAGTGATGCAGAGGCTCAAGAGAGTGATGCAGAGGATCAAGAGAGTGATGTGGACGCTCTAGAGAGTGATGTAGAAGATCAAGAGAGGGAAGTAGATGCTTATGAGAGTGATGCAGAGGCTCAAGAGAGTGATGCAGAGGCTCAAGAGAGTGATGCAGAGGATCAAGAGAGAGATTCAGAGGCTCAAGAGAGTGATGCAGAGGATCAAGAGATTGATGTTGAGGCTCAAGAGAGTGATGTAGAGGCTCAAGAGAGTGATGCAGAGGATCAAGAGAGTGATGTGGACGCTCTAGAGAGTGATGTAGAAGATCAAGAGAGGGAAGCAGAGGCTTATGAGAGAGATGCAGAGGCTCAAGAGAGTGATGCAGAGGCTCAAGAGAGTGATGCAGAGGCTCAAGAGAGTGATGCAGAGGCTCAAGAGAGTGATGTAGAGTTTTAAGAGAGGGAAGCAGAGGCTCAAGAGAATGATGCAGAGGCTCAAGAGAGTGATGCAGAGGATCAAGAGAGTGATTCAGAGGCTCAAGAGAGTGATGCAGAGGATCAAGAGAGTGATGCAGAGGCTCATAAAAGTGATGTAGAGGCTCAAGAGAGTGATGCAGAGGATCAAGAGAGTGATGCAGAGGCTCAAGAGAGTGATGTAGAGGCTCAAGAGAGTGATATGCATTGATGCAGAGTGATGCAGAGACTCAAGAGAGTTATGCGGAGGGTGTCAATAGAGTTTGCATCACTCTCTTAAGCCTCTGCATCCCTCTCTTGAGCCTCTGCATCACTCTCTTAAGCCTCTGCATTCCTCTCTTGAGCCTCTGCATCACTCTCGTAAGCCTCTGCATCACTCTATTGAGCCTCTGCATAACTCTCTTGAGTCTCTGCATCACTCTCTTGAGCCTCTGCATCCCTCTCGTAAATCTCTGCATCACTCTCTTGAGTCTCTACATCTTTCTCTTGAGCCTCTGCATCACTCTCCTGAGCCTCGGCATAACTCTTTTTAGCCTCTGCATCACTCTCTTGAGCCTCTGCATCACTATCTTCGGCCTCTGCATCACTCTCTTGAGCCTCTGCAACACTCTCTTCAGCCTCTGCATCCCTCTCTTGAGCCTATGCATCACTCTCATGAGCCTCTGCATCACTCTCTTGAGCCTCTGCATCACTATCTTGAGCCTCTGCATCACTCTTTTGAGCCTCTGCATCCCTCTCTTAAGCCTCTGCATCACTCTCTTGAGCCTCAGCATCACTCTCTTGAGCCTCTGCATCACTCTCTTGAGCCTCTGCATCACTCTCTTAAGCCTCTGCACCACTCTCTTCGGCCTCTTCTTCACTCTCTTAAGCCTCTACATCCTTCTCTTGATCCTCTGCATCACTCTTTTGAACCTCTGCATCCCTCTCTTAAGCCTCTGAATCCCTCCTTTGAACCTCTGCATAACTCTCTCGAGCCTCTGCATCCCTCTCATGAACCTCTGCACCCCCCTCTTGAGCTTTGCATCACTCTCCTAAGCCTCTGCATCCCTCTCATGAGCCTCTGCATCACTCTCTTAAACATCTGCATCATTCTCTAAAGCCTCTGCATCACTATCGTAAGCCTCTGAATCACTCTCATGAGGACCTGCATCCATCTTTTGAGCCTCTACACCACTCTCCTGAGCCTCCGCATCACCCTTTTAAGCCTCTGCATCCCTCTTTTGAGCCTTTGCATCACTTTCTTAAGAATCTGCCTCCCTCTCTTGAGCCTCTGCATCCCTCTCTTGAACTCCTGCATCCCTCTCATGAACCTCTGCATCCCTCTCTTAAGCCTTTGCACTACCCTCTTAAGCCTCTGCATCCCTCTCTTGAGCCCCTGCATCCCTCTCTTAAGCTTCTGCATCACTCTCTTAAGGCTCTGCATAACTCTCGAAAGCCTCTGAATCACTCTCTTGAGCCTCTGCATCCCTCACTTGAGCCTCTGCATCACTCGCTTCAGCCTCTGCATCCCTCTCTTGAGCCTCTGCACCATTCTCCAAGGCCTCTGCATCATCTCTTTAGCCTCTGCATCACTCTCTTGAGCCTCTACATCCCTCTTTTGAGCCTCTGCATCACTCTCTTGAGCTTCGTCATCCCTCTTTTAAGCCTATGCATCACTCTTTTGAGCCTCTGCATCACTCTGTTAAGCCTCTGCATCCCTCTCTTAAGCCTCTGCATCATTCTCTTGAGACTTGGCATCATTCTCTCGATCTTTTGCATCACTCTCTTCACCCTCTGCATCCCTCTCTTGAACTCCTGCATCCCTCTCATGAGCCTATGCATCCCTCTCTTCAGCTGTTGCATCACTCTCTTAAGCCTCTGCATCCCTCTCTTCAGCCTCTGCATCAGTCTCGTAAGCCTCTGCATCACTCTCTTAACCCTCTGAATCCCGCTCTTGAGCCTCTGAATCCCTCTTTTGAACCTCTGCATCACTCTCTCGAGCCTCTGCATCCCTCTCATGAGCCTCTGCATCCCCCTCTTGAGCCTTTGCATCACTCTCCTAAGCCTCTGCATCCCTCTCATGAGCCTCTGCATCACTCTCAAAAGCCTCTGCATCACTCTCAAAAGCCTCTGCATCCCTCTCGTGTGCCTCTGCATCCCTCACTTGAGCCTCTGCATCTCTCTCATGAGCCTCTGCATCCCTCTCTTGAGTCTCTGCATCCCTCTCTTGATCCTCTGCATCCCTCTCTTAAGCATCTTCATCATTCTCTAAAGCCTCTGCATCTCTCTCGTAAGCCTCTGAATCACTCTCATGAGGACCTGCATCCATCTTTTGAGCCTCTGCACCACTCTCTTGAGCCTCCGCATCCCTCTCATGAGCCTCTGCATCCCTCTCTTCAGCCTTTGCGTCACTCTCTTAAACCTCTGCATCCCTCTCTTGAGCCTCTGTATCACTCTCTTGAGCCTCAGCATCCCTCTCTTAAGCCTCTGAATCACTCTCTTGAGCCTCTGCATCCCTCTCTTAAGCCTCTGCATCACTCTCTTGAGCCTCTGCATCCCTCTCTTGAACTCCTGCATCCCTCTCATGAGCCTCTGTATCCCTCTTTTGATCCTCTGCATCACTCTCTGAATTCGATGCTTCGATGCATATTGCTGAATTCGATGATTTTTAGTACGAAACAAAATGCAAGAAAACTTGCTTCAAATGCAATATTATGCGAAAATCTGAGATATGAGGGCCAAATCACATATCGTGATACTATATGAAATAGTATCGAAATATTGGAAAAAATGAATATATTTACGTAATATCAAACTACATGAAAAACGTGAAAAAGTCACTATTATACCAAATTTTAGGATTTTAACTTCGAATCATAAAGCGAGGTTTCGAATTATTTAGATCCAAGAAAAGACATATGACAATGTTGTTTCCAAAACAAATGATAAAAATCAATGTGTTTTTATTAAAATTAACTAAAATGTTCCTGATTTTCGGTTTATATTACCGATGGAAGATGTACACGTAAAACCGTTTTAATCCGGCTGAAACGTCGATATATGCAATAAAAACAGAACTTCTCCCGTTTTGAATATCTTACTCAGTATTTTAACGAGAAACAAATAGATGATTGAAAATGAAGTATTTAAGGTTATTTTCTGATCAATTATGTGTTTGCATAATTTTTATCGTATATTTCATGAATTAATACCAATAAACTGAAAATTCACAAAAACGTGGAAAAACGGCAAAATATTGCCTAATTCGATGATATTTTGTTTAAATCACATAAAGGAAAAGGGGATGATGAAGTTCAAAATATTGCTAAATTCGATGATTTTTAGTACAAAACAAAATGCAAGAAAACTTGCTTAAAAATGCATAATTTGTGAAATTCTGAGATTTGAAGGCCAAATCACATATCGTGAGAAAACATGAAGTAGTATCGAAATATTGGTAAAAACGAATATATATACGTAAAATCACACTACATGAATAACGTGAAAAAAGTCACTATATTTTCATATTTGAGGATTTTGACTTCAAATCATTGAGCGAGGTTTCGTATTATTTAGATCCAAGAAAAGATATATGATATATGATATCTTAGATTCTGATATTCTGATATTTGATAGATATTCTTAGATATCTTAGATATATGATATATGATATCTTAGAGAGTGATTCAGAGGCTCAAGAGAGTGATGCAGAGGCTCAAGAGAGTGATGCAGAGGCCTTGGAGAATAATGCAGAGGCTCAAGAGAGGGTGATGCAGAGGCTCTAGAGAGGGATTCAGAGGCTCAAGAGAGGGATGCAGTGGCTCAAGACAGGAGAGAGTGATGCAGAGGCTCTAGAGAGGGATTCAGAGGCTCAAGAGAGGGATGCAGTGGCTCAAGACAGGGATGCAGAGGCTCAAGAGAGGGATGCAGAGGCTCTTGAGAGGGATGCAGAGGCTTAAGAGTGTGATGGAAAGGCTCAAGAGAGGGATGCAGAGGCTCATGAGAGGGATGCAGAGGCTGAAAAGAGTGTTGCAGAGGCTCAAGAGAGTTATGCAAAGGCTCAAGAGAGTGATGCAGAGGCTTACGAGAGTGATGCAGAGGCTGAGGAGAGGGATGCAGAGGCTTAAGAGAGTGATGCAGAGGCTGACAAGAGTGATGCAGAGGCTCAAGAGAGGGAGGTAGAAGCTCAAAAGAGTGATGCTGAGGCTCAACAGAGTGATGCAGAGGCTTAAGAGAGGGATGCAGAGGCTCAAGAGAGTGATGCAGAGGCTCAAGATAGTGATGCAGAGGCTCAAGAGAGGGATGCAGAGGCTCAAAAGAGTGATGCAGAGGCTTAAGAGAGGGATGACGAGGCTCAAGAGAGTGATGCAGAGGCTCAAGAGAGTAATTCAGAGGCTCAAGAGAGTGATGCAGAGGCCTTGGAGAATGATGCAGAGGCTCAAGAGAGTGATGCAGAGCCATAAGAGAGTGATGCAGAGGCTTAAAAGAGGGATGCAGAGGCTCAAGAAAAGAATGCAGAGGCTTAAGAGGGTGGTGCAAAGGCTCAAGAGAGGGAAGCAGAGGCTCATGAGAGGGATGCAAGAGTTCAAGACATTGATGCAGAGGCTCAAGAGACGGATGCAGATTCGTAAGAAAGTGATGCAAAGGCTCAAAAGAGGGATGCAGAGGCTTAAACGGGTGATGCGGAGGCTCATGAGAGTGATTCAGAGGCTTACGAGAGTGATGCAGAGGCTTAAGAGAATGATGCAGAGGCTTAAGAGAGGGATGCAGAGGCTCAAGAGAGGGATGCAGAGACTCAAGAGAGGGATGCAGAGGCTCATGAGAGAGATGCAGAGGCTCATGTTAGGGATGCAGAGGCAAAGAGAGGGATGCAGAGGCTTTTGAGAGTGATGCAGAGGCTCATGAGAGGGATGCAGAGGCTTAGGAGAGTGATGCAAAGGCTCAAGAGAGGGATGCTGAGGCGCATGAGAGGGATGCAAAGGCTCGAGAGAGTGATGCAGAGGTTCAAAAGAGGGATTCAGATGCTCAGGAGAGGGATTCAGAGGGTTAAGAGAGTGATGCAGAGGCTGAAGAGAGTGTTGCAGAGGCTGAAGAGAGTTATGCAAAGGCTCAAGAGAGTGATGCAGAGGCTTACGAGAGTGATGCAGAGGCTGAGGAGAGGGATGCAGAGGCTTAAGAGAGTGATGCAAAGGCTGAAGAGAGGGATGCAGAGGCTCATGAGAGGGATGCAGGAGTTCAAGAGAGGGATGCAGAGGATGAAGAAAGTGATGCAAAGGCTCGAGAGAGTAATGCCAAGGCTCAAGAGAATGATGCAGAGGCTTAAGAGAGGGATACAGAGGCTCAAGAGAATGATGCAGAGGCTCAAGAGAGTGCTGCAGAGGCTCAATAGAGGGATGCTGAGGCTTTAGAAAGGGATGCAGAGGGTCAAAATAGGGATGCAAAGGCTCAAGAGAGGGATGCAGAGGCTTAAGAGAGTGATGCAGAGGCTCAAGAGAGGGATGCAGAGGCTCATGAGAGGGATGCAGGAGTTCAAGAGAGGGATGCAGAGGATGAGGAGAGTGATGCAAAGACTCGAGAGAGTGATGCAGTGGCTCAAGAAAATGATGCAGAGGCTTAAGAGAGGGATGGAGAGGCTCAGGAAAATGATGCAGAGGCTTAGGAGACAGATGCAGAGGCTCAAGAGAATGATGCAGATGCTCAAGAGAGTGCTGCAGAGGCTCAAGAGAGGGATGCTGAGGCTCCAGAGAGGGATGCAGAGGCTTAAGAGAGTGATGCAGAGGCTGAAGAGAGGGATGCAGAAGCTCGACAGAGTGATGCAGAAGCTCGAGAGAGTGATGCAGAGGCTCTAGAGAGGGATTCAGAGGCTCAAGAGAGGAATGCAGTGGCTCAAGACAGGGATGCAGAGGCTCAAGAGAGGGATGCAGAGGCTCTTGAGAGGGATGCAGAGGCTTAAGAGAGTGATGGAAAGGCTCAAGAGAGGGATGCAGAGGCTCATGAGAGGGATGCAGAGGCTTAAGAGAGGGATGCAGAGGCTCAAGAGAGTGATGCAGAGATTTAAAAGAGGGATGCAGATGCTCATGTGAGTGATGCAGAGGATCAAGAGAAGGATGTAGAGGCTTAAGAGAGTAAAGAAGAGGCCGAAGAGAGTGATGCAGAGGCTTAAGAGAGTGATGCAGAGGCTCAAGAGAATGATGCAGAGGCTCAAGAGAGTGATGCTGAGGCTCAAGAGAGTGATGCAGAGGCTTAAGAGAGGGATGCAGAGGCTCAAAAGAGTGATGCAGAGGCTCAAGATAGTGATGCAGAGGCTCAAGAGAGTGATGCAGAGGCTCAAGAGAGTGATGCATAGGCTCAAGAGAGGGATGCAGAGGCTGAAGAGAGTGTTGCAGAGGCTCAAGAGAGTGATGCAGAGGCCGAAGATAATGATGCAGAGGCTCAAGAGAGTGATGCAGAGGCTAAAAAGAGTTATGCAGAGGCTCAGGAGAGTGATGCAGAGGCTCAAGAGAAGGATGTAGAGACTCAAGAGAGTGATGCAGAGATTTACGAGAGGGATGCAGAGGCTCAAGAGAGGGATGTAGAGGCTCAGGAGAGTGATGCAGAAGCTCAATAGAGTGATGTAGAGGCTTAAGAAAGTGATGCAGAGGCTTAATAAAGGGGATGCAGAGGCTCAAGAGAGGTTGAAGAAAGTGATGCAAAGGCTTAAGAGAGTGATGCAAGGCTCAAGAGAGAGATGCAGAGGCTCAAAATAGGGATACAGAGGCTTAAGAGGGTGATGCAGAGGCTCAGGAGAGGGATGCAGAGGCTCAAGAGAGTGATGCAGAGACTCAAGAGAGTTATGCAGAGGCTCAATAGAGTGATGCAGAGGCTTACGAGAGTGATGCAGAGGCTCAAGAGAGGAATGCAGAGGCTTAAGAGAGTGATGCAGAGGCTCAAGAGAGGGATGCAGAGGCTTAAGAGAGTGATGCAAACTCTATTGACACCCTCCGCATAACTCTCTTGAGTCTCTGCATCACTCTGCATCAATGCATATCACTCTTTTGAGCCTCTACATCACTCTCTTGAGCCTCTGCATCACTCTCTTGATCCTCTGCATCACTCTCTTGAGCCTCTACATCACTCTTATGAGCCTCTGCATCACTCTTGATCTTCTGCATCACTCTCTTGAGCCTCTGAATCACTCTCTTGATCCTCTGCATCACTCTCTTGAGCCTCTGCATCATTCTCTTGAGCCTCTGCTTCCCTCTCTTAAAACTCTACATCACTCTCTTGAGCCTCTGCATCACTCTCTTGAGCCTCTGCATCACTCTCTTGATCCTCTGCGTCACTCTCTTGAGCCTCTACATCACTCTCTTGAGCCTCTGCATCAATCTCTTGATCCTCTGCATCACTCTCTTGAGCCTCTGAATCTCTCTCTTGATCCTCTGCATCACTCTCTTGAGCCTCTGCATCACTCTCTTGAGCCTCTGCATCACTCTCATAAGCATCTACTTCCCTCTCTTGATCTTCTACATCACTCTCTAGAGCGTCCACATCACTCTCTTGATCCTCTGCATCACTCTCTTGAGCCTCTGCATCACTCTCTTGAGCCTCTGCATCACTCTCTTGAGCCTCTGCACCTCTGCCTTGAGCCTCTGCATCACTCTCTTATGCCTCTGCATCCCTCTTTTGATCCTCTGCATCACTCTCTTGAGCCTCTTCATCACTCTCTGTAGCCTCTGAATCTCTCTCTGGATCCTCAGCATCCCTCACTTGAGCCTCTGCACCACTCTCTTGAGCCTCTGCATCACTCTCTTAAGGCTCCGCATCCCTCTTTTGATCCTCTGCATCACTCTCTTGAGCCTCTGCATCACACTCTTGAGTCTCTGCATCACTCCTCTCTTGATCCTCTGCATCACTCTCTTGAGCCTCTGCATCACTCTCTTGAGTCTCTGCATCACTCTCTTGATCCTCTGTATCACTTTCTTAACCCTCTGCATCACTCTCTTGAACCTCTGTATCACTTTCTTAAGCCTCTGCATCTCTCTTTTAATCCTCTGCATCACTCTCTTGAGCCTCTGCATCACTCTCTTGAGCCTCTGCATCACTCTTTTGAGCCTCTGCATCACTCTCATAAGCCTCTGCTTCCCTCTCTTGATCCTCTGCATCACTCTTGAGTGTCTGCATCACTCTCTTGATCCTCTGCATCAAGAGAACCTCTGCACCACTGTCTTGAGCCTCTGCATCACTCTCTTAAGCCTCTGCATCCCTATTTTGATCCTCTGCGTCACTCTCTTGAGCCTCTGCATCACTCTCTTGAGCATCTGCATCCCTCTCTTAAGCCTCTACATCACTCTCTGGAGCCTCTGAATTCCTCTCTTGAGCCTCTTCATCATTCTCCTGAGCCTCTGAATCCCTCTCTTAGGCCTCTGCATCCCTCTCTTAAGCCTCTGCATCACTCTCTTGAGCCTCTGCATCCCTCTCTTTAACTCCTGCATCCCTCTCATGAGCCTCTGCATCCCTCTCTTGAGGCTTTGCATCACTCTCTTAAGCCTCTGCACCCCTCTGATGAGCCTCTGCATCACTCTCAAGAGCCTCTGCATCCCTCTCTTGAGCCTCTGCATCCCTCTCTTAAGCCTCTGCATCACTCTCTTAAGCCTCTGCATCACTCTCGTAAGCCTCTGAATCACTCTTTTGAGCCTCTGCATCTCTCTATTGAGCCCCTGCTTCCCTCTCTTAAACCTCTGCACCATTTTCTTGAGCCTCTGCATCACCCTTTTAAGCTTCTGCATCCTCTCTTAAGCCTCTGCATCACTCTCCTGAGCCTCTGCATCACTCTCTTGAGCCTCTGCATCAATTTCTTGAGCCTCTGCATCACTCTCAAGAGCCTCTGCATCCCTCTCTTGTCCCTCTGCATCCCTCACTTGAGCCTCTGACTCCCTCTCTTCAGCCTCTGCATCCCTCTCTTGAGCCTCTGCATCCCTCTCTGGAGCCTCTACATCACTCTCTGGAGCCTCTGAATCTCTCTCTGGAGCCTCAGCATCCCTCTCTTGAGCCTCTGCAGCACTCTCGTGAGCCTCTTCATTATTCTTCTGAGCATCTGAATCCCTCTCTTAAGCCTCTGCATCCCTCTCTTACGCCTCTGCATCACTCACCTGAGCCTCTGCATCCCTCTCTTGAACTCCTTCATCCATCTCATGAGCCTCTGCATCCCTCTCCTGAGCCTCTGCATCACTCTATTGAGCCCCTGCATACCTCGCTTGAACCTCTGCACCACTCTCTTCAGCCTCTGCATCACCCATTTAAGCTTCTGCATCCCTCATTTGAGCCTTTGCATCACTTTCCTAAACCTCTGCATCCCTCTATTGAGCCTCTGCATCCCTCTTTTGAGGCTTTGCATTACTCTCTTAAGCCTCTGCATCCCTCTCATGAGCCTCTGCATCACTCTCAAGAGCCTCTGCCTCCCTCTCTTGAGCCCTTGCATTGCTCTCTTGAGCCTCTGTATCACTCTCGTAAACCTCTGCATCTTTAGCCTCTGCATCACTCTCCTGAGCCTTGCATCACAAGAAAGGCTCAGAGAAAGGCTCAAGGTTAGCTCAAGGCAGAGGCTCAAGAACGTAATGCAGAGGCTCAAAAGAGTGATGCAGAGGCTTAAGAGAGAGAGGACGAGGCTCACGAGTGTGATGCAGAGGCTCAGGAGAGGGATGTAGAGGCTCAAGAGAGTGATGCAGAGGCTCAAGAGAGTGATGCATAGGCCTTGGAGAATAATGCAGAGGCTCAAGAGAGTGATGCAGAGGCTCAAGAGAGGGATGCAGAGGCTCATGAGAGGGATGCAGGAGTTCAAGAAAGTGATGCAAAGGCTCAAAAGAGGGATGCAGAGGCATGAAAGGGTGATGCAGAGGCTCAAGAGAGTGATGCAGAGGCTTAAGAGAGTGATGCACTGACTCAAGAAACGGATGCAGAGGCTCAAGAGAGTGATGCAGAGGCTCAAGAGAGTGATGCAGATGCTCAAGAGAGTAATGCAGAGGCAGAAGAGAGTGATGCAGAGGATAGAGAAAGTGATGCTGAGGCTCAAGAGAGTGATGCAGAGGCTTAAGAGAGGGATGCAGAGGCTCAGGAGAGTGATGCAGAGGCTCAAGATAGTGATGCAGAGGCTCATGGGAGTGATGCAGAGGCTCAAGAGAGTGATACAGAGGCTCAAGAGAGGGATGCAGAGGCTTAACAGAGTGATGCAGAGGCTCAAAAGAGTGATGCATAGGCTTAAAAGAGGGATGACGGGGCTCAAGAGAGTGACGCAGAGGCTCAAGAGAGGGATGTAGAGGCTCAAGAGAGTGATGCAGAGGCTAAAGAGATGATGCAGAGGCCTTGGAGAATGATGCAGAGGCTCAAGAGAGGGATGCAGAGGCTGAAGCGAGTGATGCAGAGGCTCAAGAGAGGGATGCAGAGGCTCAAGAGAGTGATTCAGAGGCTTTCGAGAGTGATGCAGAGCCTTAAGAGAGTGATGCAGAAGCTTAAGAGAGGGATGCAGGGGCTCAAGAGAGGGATGCAGAGGCTTAAGAGGGTAGTGCAAAGGCTCAAGAGAGGGATGCAGAGGCTCATGAGAGGGATGCAGGAGTTCAAGAGAGGGATGCAGAGGCTCAAGAGAGGGAGGCAGATTCGTAAGAAAGTGATGCAAAGGCTCAAAAGAGGGATGCAGAGGCTTAAAAGGGTGATGCAAAGGCTCAAGAGAGTGATGCAGAGGCTCAAAAGATGGATGCAGGTCCTCATGAGAGTGATTCAGAGGCTTACGAGAGAGATGCAGAGGCTTTAGAGAATGATGAAGATGCTTAAGAGAAGGATGCAGAGGCTCAAGAGAGGGATGCAGAGACTCAAGAGAGGGATGCAGAGGCTCATGAGAGAGATGCAGAGGCTCAAGTGAGGGATGCAGAGGCACAGGAGAGGGATGCAGAGGCTTTTGAGAGTGATGCAGAGGCTCATGAGAGGGATGCAGAGGCTTAGGAGAGTGATGCAAAGGTTCAAGAGGGGGGATGCAGAGGCTCATGAGAGGGATGCAGAGGCTCGAGAGAGTGATGCAGAAGTTCAAAAGAGGGATTCAGAGGCTCAAGAGCGGGATTCAGAGGGTTAAGAGAGTGATGCAGAGGCTGAAGAGAGTGTTGCAGAGGATGAAGAGAGTTATGCAGAGGCTCAAGAGAGTGATGCAGAAGCTTACGAGACTGATGCAGAGGCTGAAGAGAGGGATGCAGAGGCTTAAGAGAGTGATGCAACGGCTGAATTGAGGGATGCAGAGGCTCATGAGAGGGATGCAGGAGTTCAAGAGAGGGATGCAGAGGGTGAAGAGAGTGATGCAAAAGATCGAGAGAATGATGCCAAGGCTCAAGAGAATGATGCAGAGGCTTAAGAGAGGGATGCAGAGTCTTAACAGAGTGATGCAGAGGCTCAAAAGAGTGATGCATAGGCTTAAAAGAGGGATGACGAGGCTCAAGAGAGTGATGCAGAGGCTCAAAAGAGGGATGTAGAGGCTCAAGAGAGTGATGCAGAGGCTAAAGAGATGATGCAGAGGCCTTGGAGAATGATGCAGAGGCTCAAGAGAGGGATGCAGAGGCTGAAGCGAGTGATGCAGAGGCTCAAGAGAGGGATGCAGAGGCTCGAGAGAGTGATTCAGAGGCTTTCGAGAGTTATGCAGAGCCTTAAGAGAGTGATGTAGAAGCTTAAGAGAGGGATGCAGGGGCTCAAGAGAGGGATGCAGAGGCTTAAGAGGGTAAATACCTTGAGGTGCTTCCGGGGCTTAGTGTCCCCGCGGCCCGGTCGTCGACCAGGCCTCCTGGTTGCTGGACTGATCAACCAGTCAACCAGGGTAGTGCAAAGGCTTAAGAGAGGGATGCAGAGGCTCATGAGAGGGATGCAGGAGTTCAAGAGAGGGATGCAGAGGCTCAAGAGAGGGATGCAGGAGTTCAAGAGAAGGTTGTTCAAGTTGAGGTAGATCAGTCAACCTGATCAACCAGGGTAGTGCAAAGGATTAAGAGAGGGATGCAGAGGCTCATGAGAGGGATGCAGGAGTTCAAGAGAGGGATGCAGAGGCTCAAGAGAGGGAGGCAGATTCGTAAGAAAGTGATGCAAAGGCTCAAAAGAGGGATGCAGAGGCTTAAAATGGTGATGCGGAGGCTCAAGAGAGTGGTGCAGAGGCTCAAAAGATGGATGCAGGTCCTCATGAGAGTGATTCAGAGGCTTACGAGAGTGATGCAGAGGCTTTAGAGAATGATGCAGATGCTTAAGAGAGGGATGCAGAGGCTCAAGAGAGGGATGCAGAGACTCAAGAGAGGGATGCAGAGACTCAAGAGAGGGATGCAGAGGCTCATGAGAGAGATGCAGAGGCTCAAGTGAGGGATGCAGAGGCACAGGAGAGGGATGCAGAGGCTTTTGAGAGTGATGCAGAGGCTCATGAGAGGGATGCAGAGGCTTAGGAGAGTGATGCAAAGGTTCAAGAGGGGGGATGCAGAGGCTCATGAGAGGGATGCAGAGGCTCGAGAGAGTGATGCAGAAGTTCAAAAGAGGGATTCAGAGGCTCAAGAGCGGGATTCAGAGGGTTAAGAGAGTGATGCAGAGGCTGAAGAGAGTGTTGCAGAGGATGAAGAGAGTTATGCAGAGGCTCAAGAGAGTGATGCAGAAGCTTACGAGACTGATGCAGAGGCTGAAGAGAGGGATGCAGAGGCTTAAGAGAGTGATGCAACGGCTGAAGAGAGGGATGCAGAGGCTCATGAGAGGGATGCAGGAGTTCAAGAGAGGGATGCAGAGGGTGAAGAGAGTGATGCAAAAGATCGAGAGAATGATGCCAAGGCTCAAAAGAATG
This sequence comes from Procambarus clarkii, assembly GCF_040958095.1. Taxonomy (NCBI): domain Eukaryota; kingdom Metazoa; phylum Arthropoda; class Malacostraca; order Decapoda; family Cambaridae; genus Procambarus; species Procambarus clarkii. Next base: position 8,890,640 of record NC_091168.1, read on the forward strand.
ATGCAGAGGCTTAAGAGAGGGATGCAGAGTCTTAACAGAGTGATGCAGAGGCTCAAAAGAGTGATGCATAGGCTTAAAAGAGGGATGACGAGGCTCAAGAGAGTGATGCAGAGGCTCAAAAGAGGGATGTAGAGGCTCAAGAGAGTGATGCAGAGGCTAAAGAGATGATGCAGAGGCCTTGGAGAATGATGCAGAGGCTCAAGAGAGGGATGCAGAGGCTGAAGCGAGTGATGCAGAGGCTCAAGAGAGGGATGCAGAGGCTCGAGAGAGTGATTCAGAGGCTTTCGAGAGTTATGCAGAGCCTTAAGAGAGTGATGCAGAAGCTTAAGAGAGGGATGCAGGGGCTCAAGAGAGGGATGCAGAGGCTTAAGAGGGTACCTACCTTGAGGTGCTTCCGGGGCTTAGTGTCCCCGCGGCCCGGTCGTCGACCAGGCCTCCTGGTTGCTGGACTGATCAACCAGTCAACCAGGGTAGTGCAAAGGCTTAAGAGAGGGATGCAGAGGCTCATGAGAGGGATGCAGGAGTTCAAGAGAGGGATGCAGAGGCTCAAGAGAGGGATGCAGGAGTTCAAGAGAAGGTTGTTCAAGTTGAGGTAGATCAGTCAACCTGATCAACCAGGGTAGTGCAAAGGATTAAGAGAGGGATGCAGAGGCTCATGAGAGGGATGCAGGAGTTCAAGAGAGGGATGCAGAGGCTCAAGAGAGGGAGGCAGATTCGTAAGAAAGTGATGCAAAGGCTCAAAAGAGGGATGCAGAGGCTTAAAAGGGTGATGCGGAGGCTCAAGAGAGTGGTGCAGTGGCTCAAAAGATGGATGCAGGTCCTCATGAGAGTGATTCAGAGGCTTACGAGAGTGATGCAGAGGCTTTAGAGAATGATGCAGATGCTTAAGAGAGGGATGCAGAGGCTCAAGAGAGGGATGCAGAGACTCAAGACAGGGATGCAGAGGCTCATGAGAGAGATGCAGAGGCTTTTGAGAGTGATGCAGAGGCTCATGAGGGGGGATGCAGAGGCTTAGGATAGTGATGCAAAGCTCAAGAGGGGGATGCAGAGGCTCATGAGGGGAATGCAGAGGCTCGAGAGAGTTATGCAGAGGTTCAAAAGAGGGATTCAGAGGCTCAAGAGCGGGATTCAGAGGGTTAAGAGAGTGATGCAGAGGCTGAAGAGAGTGTTGCAGAGGCTGAAGAGAGTTATGCAGAGGCTCAAGAAAGTGATGCAGAGGATTACGAGTGATGCAGAGGCTGAACAGAGGGATGCAGAGGCTTAAGACAGTGATGCAAAGGCTGAAGAGAGGGATGCAGAGGCTCAAGAGAATGATGCAGAGGCTCAATAGAGGGATGCTGAGGCTTAAGAAAGAAATGCAGAGGGTCAAAATAGGGATGCAGAGGATCAAGAGAATGATGCAGAGGCTTAAGAGAGTGATGCAGAGGCTCAAGACAGGGAAGCAGAGGCTCATGAGAGGGATGCAGGAATTCAAGAGAGGGATGCAGAGAATGAAGAGAGTGATGCAAAGACTCGAGAGAGTGATGCAGAGGCTCAAGAAAATGATGCAGAGGCTTAAGAGAGGGATGCAGAGGCTCAGGAGAATGATGCAGAGGCTTAAGAGACAGATGCAGAGGCTCAAGAGAATGATGCAGATTCTTAAGAGAGTGCTGCAGAGGATCAAGAGAAGGATGCTGATATAAACAAAATATAATCGAATTAGGGAACATTTTGCTGTTTTTCCACGTTTTTGTGAATATTCAGTTTATTGTTATTAATTCATTAAATATGCGATAAAAATTATGCAAACAATTAATTGATTAGATAATATCCTTAAATACTTCATTTTCAATCAACTATTTGTTTCTCGTTAAAATCCTGAGTAAGATATTGAAAAGGAGAGAAGTTCGTTTTTTTTTGCATATATCGACGTTTCAGCCGGAATAGAGCGGTTTTACGTGTACATTTTCCTTCGGTAATATAAACGGAAAATCAGGAACATTTTATTTAATTCTAATGAAAACACATTGATTTTTATCATTTGTATTTGAGACCTTAAACACCTTCATTTTCAATCAACTATTTGTTTCTCGTGAAAATACAGAGTAAGATATCATATATCATATATCTTTTCTTGGATCTAAATAATACGAAACCTCGCTCAATGATTTGAAGTCAAAATCCTCAAATATGATAATATAGTGACTTTTTTCACGTTATTCATGTAGTGTGATTTAAGTATATATATATTCGTTTTTACCAATATTTCGATACTACTTCATGTTTTCTCACGATATGTGATTTGGCCTTCAAATCTCAGAATTTCACAAATTATGCATTTTTAAGCAAGTTTTCTTGTATTTTGTTTTGTACTAAAAATCATCGAATTTAGCAATATTTTGACCTTTAGAATCCACTTTTCCTGCATGTAATTTAAACAAAATATCATCGAATTAGGCAATATTTTGCAGTTTTTCCACGTTTTTGTGAATTTTCAGTTTATTGTTATTAATTCATAAATATACGATAAAAATTATGCAAACACATAATTGATCAGAAAATAACCTTAAATACTGCATTTTCAATCATCTATTTGTTTCTCGTTAAAATACAGAGTAAGATATTGAAAAGGGGAGAATTTCTGTTTTTATTGCCTATATCGACGTATCAGCCGGATTAGAACGGTTTTACGTGCACATCTTCCATCGGTAATATAAACCGAAAATCAGGAACATTTTAGTTAATTTTAATGAAAACACATTGATTTATATCATTTGTATAGGAAGCAACATCTTTATACGTCTTTTTTTAGGGTCTAAAAAATAACGAAACGTCGCTTTATGATTCGAAGTTAAAATCCTCAAATATGGTATAATAGTGACTTTTTCACGTTTTTCATGTAGTTTGGTATTACGTAAATATGTTCATTTTTACCAATATTTCGATACTATTTCATGTAGTATCACGATATGTGATTTGGCCTTCATATCTCAGATTTTCGCATAATACTGCATTTGAAGGAAGTTTTCTTGCATTTTGTTTCATCATCCCTCATTCCTGCATTTGAAGGAATGAGAACGAAGGGATGGATCTGCGGCGAGAGGGAAGACGATGGGAAGGGCGGGATGGGATAGGGGCGGGAGTGGGAAGGGCAGAAGGATGGAGGATGAGCAGGTTTATGAGAGGGAGGAAAAGGGAAGGAGAAGGTGCCAGAACGAGAGGAGGGAGTTTGGTAGTAAAATAGGAGAGGGAGTGGGGAGGGTGATGATAGATGGTACTGATAAATGGATAGATTAATGGAAAATTTATATAGGTAGATAGATGGATGGATACATTGATTGCTAAATATATATATTGACGGATAGACGGATGCACAGATGAGTTGATGGACGGAAAGACAGACGACTAGATGGATGGATAGAAAGATGAGTTGATGGACGGATTCATGGATAGATAGATGTATATAATGATAAATGGTTGATTTAATGGGAAGATAGATTGATGGATTGACAGATGTAAGTAGATAGATAGATGGATACATTGATGGATACATTTGTGCTAGGTGAACAGTCGAATCAGGTTAAAGAATATCTTTCGATTTGCTATTGCATCAACCGGGATTCGATCGGGGACCATTAGGATTATTACCATCGAACTCTCTCCATTTAGACGCTAGGCCTCCAGTTTGTGTGCGTGTGTGTGTGTATGTGTGTGTGTGTGTTTGTGTGTGTGTTAGTTAGAGAGAAATAGATGTAGTAGATATAAAAGTGGATAAATACATTTATTTGATAGGCGGGGTCCAAGAGCTAATAACTCGATTCTGCAGATACATATAGTAGATACAAGGATAAAACACCACACACACACACACACACACACACACACACACACACACACACACACACACACACACACACACACACACACACACACACACACACACACACACACACACACACACAAAGGGGCCTCGTAGCCTGGTGGATAGCGCGCAGGACTCGTAATTCTGTGGCGCGGGTTCGATTCCCGCACGAGGCAGAAACAAATGGGCAAAGTTTCTTTCACCCTGAATGCCCCTGTTACCTAGCAGTAAATAGGTACCTGGGAGTTAGTCAGCTGTCACGGGCTGCTTCCTGGGGTGTGTGTGTGTGTGTGTGGTGTGAAAAAAAAAGTAGTTAGTGTAGTTAGTAAACAGTTGATTGACAGTTGAGAGGCGGGCCGAAAGAGCAAAGCTCAACCCCCGCAAAACACATCTAGGTGAATACAACTAGGTGAATACACACACACACACACTAGTTGATAATGGACTGTTTTGTGTTCGTATCCATGTGTACCATTGTCATGACCGACAGACACGTGAAGCTATATGTGTTTATGTGTACCTGTAATTAAACTGACATGTGTACGGTAATTATCTGTATGTGTCCATTTTAAAGGTACATATTAGTGAATGTTTATTTATGTAAATTGATTGACATATGTACGTATGCGCGCGTTTAGTGTTACTGTAATTTATATGGTTAACATGTATACGTTTGAATGACATAGTTTCCCATTATTGTCACATTTTTTGTTACTGTTTCGCTGTTCACTCTCACTCTCTGACCCCCGTCGACTAATTGTGCTCACGTGTGTTTGTTCAAGGTACGGTAACCATTGGCTTTTTACCCAATAATTTGCAACTATTTGCAAACAAACATTTCTAAAGAACATCTATGTTTCTGATAAATATTCTTTTTCCTAACATACAAGTCAATCAAACAGTACCTAACCTCAGTCAGAAACACTTTTCTTACTATCTCTCACAACGTCTTTTGCATATATATCCTATCTTAATCAATTGACAATTTAAATTCATAACTGGCAACCCTCTTCCAGCGCCTTCAAGGCCACCAAACATCATTCCTTTCCAATAACCTCTCCCAAATTATCTTTTGCACCAATACACACACTAGGGGGCTTTATAGCTGAGTGGACAGCGCTCTCGACTCGTAATCCTAGGGTTAAAGTTCGATCCCCCGGTGATGGCGCAAACGAAAATCAGCAGAGTTTCATTCCTTCTGATGCTCCTCTTACCTAGCAGTACATAGGTACCTGGGCATTAGACACCTGTTACGGGCTGCTTCCTGGGTGTGTGTATGTGGAATTTTTTTTTATTAGCTAGTAAAAATTGATTGATTGACAGTTGAGAGGCGGGCCGAAAGAGCAGAGCTCAACCCTCGCAAGAACAACTAGGTGAACACAACTAGATAAATACTAACTAACCACGATCTCGTATAATCTATTACACACGCTACCACGCCCCACCCCCCACCTCCCCCCACTCCCTAAATCACTCTACCTAAGTCATTAAAATATAAAACAAATCAATTAATACACCAAAAATACTAACTATAAATAAAGGAACCAAATTTTAAAAATACAGCGACTCCAGCGTGGTCTAGTCGGAGGAGAACGTGTTCTCATCTGGATAGATGGCGATCGAGCCTGTCGGAACGGTTGTGTAACTGCAGGGCACAAATATTTGTGTGCCCCCTCCTGTAGCTGCCTCTGTTTCGACAGGTTCCCTGGATAGCTGGAATTGGCCTGGCCCTAGGAAAGTGGGGAAGGGGTGAAATCCGTTGGGCCCACGGATGGATACCTTGGATCCATAGACCTAGGGTAGGTCTAATCACCTGGGATTCGAACCCACGGTGGGAATAAGGGAGAAGATTTGGGGGAGGAGGGACACAAATGGTTCCTGCAACCAAACCTCACATAAATCCGGCCACTCACACACCCCCTTATCCGAACATTCACAGGGACACTCACACACACACACATCCATAGACTGTGATAAGGCAGACCATCTGAGGGGACACAGATGGCCTCCTGAAACCACAGATATAAGCGGACACATAATCATCCGGACACTAACAGGGACACCCACACTCACCCGGACACTCACATTGACACTCACACTCACACACTGACACACATCCATAGACACAAACTGTGATAAGGGAGACCATCTGAGGGGACACAGATGGCCTCCTGGACCCACAGGGTCCATATCCATACAGGCTCAGATCAATATTTAAATATACATGTATATATATAAATATATGTATATAAATGTATGTATATATGTGTATAAATATAAATTTTTTAAAGAAAATACACACACATATATGTATATATATATATATATATATATATATATATATATATATATATATATATATATATATATATATATATATATATATATATATATATATATATTATATATATATATATTATATATATATATAAGATCCATACAGGCTCAGATCAATATTTAAATATACATGTATATATATATAAATATATGTATATAAATGTATGTATATATGTGTATAAATATAAATTTTTTAAAGAAAATACACACACATATATGTATATATATATATATATATATATATATATATATATATATATATATATATATATATATATATATATATATATATATATATATATATATATATTATATATATATATATATTATATATATTATATTATTATATTATATATATAGATAAGATATTATATATATATATATATATATATATATATATATATATATATATATATATATATATAATATCTTATCTATATATATAATATAATAATATAATATATATAATATCTTATATATATAATATATATATATATATATATATTATATATAAGATATATTATATATATATATATATATATATATTTATATACGTACATATATATATATATATATATATATATATATATATATATATATATATATATATATATATATATATATATATATATATATATATATATATATATATATATATATATATATATGTATTTTATTAAATATGACCGAAAAAGTAAGATTAATAATTCTAACACGAATTTTCTCAATCTTTCGTACATTATGCTTCACTGTTGGAGGTAAATCAAAAATCACTTCTCCAAAATTCATTTTTATTTCTAGTCTGACGCGACACGGGCGCGTTTCGTAAAACTTATTACATTTTCAAAGACTTCACAAATACACAACTGATTAGAACTTGCGTTTCCCTGATTTTATATCTACATTTGAGTGAGGTGGGAAGGGTGATGTGGCATTACATTTGAGTGAGGTGGGAAGGATGATGTGGCATTAGAGGATATTAATAGGGTATTAAAAGTATCAACACAAGACAGAACACGAAACAATGGATATTAAATAGAAGTGTTTGTAGAAAGCCTATTGGTCCATATTTCTTGATGCTTCTATATTGGAGCGGAGTCTTGAGGTGGGTAGAATATAGTTGTGCAATAATTGGCTGTTGATTGCTGGTGTTGACTTCTTGATGTGTAGTGCCTCGCAAACGTCAAGCCACCTGCTATCGCTGTATCTATCGATGATTTCTGTGTTGTTTACTAGGATTTCTCTGGCGATGGTTTGGTTATGGGAAGAGATTATATGTTCCTTAATGGAGCCCTGTTGTTTATGCATCGTTAAACGCCTAGAAAGAGATGTTGTTGTCTTGCCTATATACTGGGTTTTTTGGAGCTTACAGTCCCCAAGTGGGCATTTGAAGGCATAGACGACGTTAGTCTCTTTTAAAGCGTTCTGTTTCGTGTCTGGAGAGTTTCTCATGAGTAGGCTGGCCGTTTTTCTGGTTTTATAGTAAATCGTCAGTTGTATCCTCTGATTTTTGTCTGTAGGGATAACGTTTCTATTAACAATATCTTTCAGGACCCTTTCCTCTGTTTTATGAGCTGTGGAAAAGAAGTTCCTGTAAAATAGTCTAATAGGGGGTATAGGAGTTGTGTTAGTTGTCTCTTGCCTAAATGCCATACATTACGTCCTCCTATGATGGAGTGATAGACGGCCGACAGGCCTTAATAAAAACACCTCTCCTGACAACTATCTCCTTGTTCTCACGAAGGCTTTTAGCTGCCGCTCTAAGCTCGGGGGACAGTATGGTGCTTCTGTAGTTGCCTCGATTCTTTCCTCCTTCTGCAATAAGTTCTGCTTGTAAGGTATCTTTGGTAGTGACCTTCTTTTGTGTCTCGAGGTCGAATATGTCGTCCAACAGAATTTCCAACTCCACTTTCCGGGCCATTTCACTCGGTCTGGACATAACATGACAGTTTATGCCCAGATTTAGGAGAGTGACTTGGTCCTCAGTGAGGTTAATTCCTGCAAGGTTCAGGAAGCCATCTCTTGGTCGTGGAATTGCCATAGGTCCTCCATATAATGTTGTTAGTTTCTTGATAATCCTTGTTTCAGTGCTGAGGTGATGTTGGTCTGTGAGGATGTCGAGGTGTTGTTCAATGCGGGTACGGATACTATGGTCGATGTTGCTATTTCTCCACTCGTTTGTAGCATGAAGTAGTTGCGTTTTTTTGTCTTTGATTTCATTCTCTGCCTTGTATATCTGATCACGAATCAGATCCTGGCGATATTTTATCGTGAAGGCTTGATTCCTTGCTGCTGGGTCGTGCACTTTAACATTAGTATATTTTGGTAGCAGTCTTTCCTGTAGACATATTTTATTAAATATGACCGAAAAAGTAAGATTAATAATTCTAACACGAATTTTCTCAATCTTTCGTACATTATGCTTCACTGTTGGAGGTAAATCAAAAATCACTTCTCCAAAATTCATTTTTATTTCTAGTCTGACGCGACACGGGCGCGTTTCGTAAAACTTATTACATTTTCAAAGACTTCACAAATACACAACTGATTAGAACTTGCGTTTCCCTGATTTTATATCTACATTTGAGTGAGGTGGGAAGGGTGATGTGGCATTACATTTGAGTGAGGTGGGAAGGATGATGTGGCATTAGAGGATATTAATAGGGTATTAAAAGTATCAACACAAGACAGAACACGAAACAATGGATATTAAATAGAAGTGTTTGTAGAAAGCCTATTGGTCCATATTTCTTGATGCTTCTATATTGGAGCGGAGTCTTGAGGTGGGTAGAATATAGTTGTGCAATAATTCGTGTTAGAATTATTAATCTTACTTCCTGTCCAGAAGCGGATGAGCTTCAAGAGATCCATAACCTTTAGGCTTTTGTCTTGTATGTTTTGTAACCTTTAAATACACAATAAAGGAAAAAAAATGGAAGTGTGTGGTAGGAGAAAAGCACACAGAAACTGTATTGGAGGGGACCTACATTCCCTCCAATGCGTTATGTGTGGTTTCCTCCGAGGCTATGGTCCCCCTTCTTCCAGCCAGAGGTGGTACTCCCTTCCCTTTTATTTATATATTTTTAAATATATATATATATATATATATATACATATATATATATATATATATATATATATATATATATATATATATATATATATATATATATATATATATATATATATATATATATATATTTATATATATTAGTATATTTTGGTAGCAGTCTTTCCTGTAGACATATATTATTAAATATGACCGAAAAAGTAAGATTAATAATTCTAACACGAATTTTCTCGATCTTTCTTACGTTTCTTTTCACTGTTGATGGTAATTCAAAGATCAATTCTCCAAAATTCATTTTTATTTCTAGTCTGACGCGACACTTGAGCGCGTTTCGTAAAACATATTACATTTTCAGACTTTAGTTTACAAACACACAACTGAAACTGAATAGAGCTTACACTTCTTCGATTTTATATCTACATTTGGGTGAGGTGGATGAGGTGAAAACAAACTTTCAACAATGGGTATTGAATGGGTATTAAATTCAAACACAAGACAGAAGACGAAACAATGGGTATTGAATGGAAGTAATTGTAGAAAGCCTATTGGTCTATATTTCTTGATGCTTCTATATTGGAGCGGAGTCTTGAAGTGGGTAGAATATAGTTGTGCATTAATTGGCTGTTGATTGCTGGTGTTGACCTCTTGATGTGTAGTGCTTCGCAGACGTCAAGCCGCCTGCTATCGCTGTATCTATCGATGATTTCTGTGTTGTTTGCTAAGATTTCTCTGGTGATGGTTTGGTTGTGGGAAGAGATTATATGTTCCTTAATGGAGCCCTGTTGCTTATGCATCGTTAAACGCCTGGAAAGAGATGTTGTTGTCTTGCCTATATACTGGGTTTTTTGAGGCTTACAGTCCCCAAGAGGGCATTTGAAGGCATAGACGACGTTTGTCTCTTTTAAAGCGTTCTGCTTTGAGTCTGGAGAGTTTCTCATGAGTAGGCTGGCCGTTTTTCTGGTTTTATAGTAAATCGTCAGTTGTATCTTCTGATTTTTGTCTGTAGGGATAACGTTTCTATTAACAATATCTTTCAGGACCCTTTCCTCCGTTTTATGAGCTGTGAGAAAGAAGTTCCTGTAAAATAGTTTAATAGGGGGTATAGGTGTTGTGTTAGTTGTTTCTTCAGAGGTTGCATGGCGTTTCACTTTCCTTCTTATGATGTCTTCGACGAAACCATTGGAGAAGCCGTTGTTGACTAGAACCTGCCTTACCCTACAGAGTTCTTCGTCGACTTGCTTACATTCTGAGCTGTGGCTGAGAGCACGGTCAACATAAGCGTTAACAACACTCCTTTTGTACCTGTCTGGGCAGTCACTGTTGGCATTTAGGCACATTCCTATGTCTGTTTCCTTAGTGTAGACTGCAGTGTTGAAACCTCCGCTCTTTTCCATGAATGTTACATCTAGAAAGGGCAGCTTCCCATCCTTTTCCATCTCGTAAGTGAAACGCAGCATGGAACTCTGCTCAAATGCGTCCTTCAGCTCCTGCAGATGTCTGACATCAGGTACTTGTGTAAAAATGTCGTCAACATACCTGCAGTATATGGCCGGTTTAAAGTTCATGTCGACTAAGACTTTTTGCTCGATGGTACCCATGTAGAAGTGGCTCCAAAATATGGCTCAAGGGTCGAATTTTGGATGTTTGGGATATTTTGACAACTGCAGGGAGGGTTCGGGCAAAATGTGATCCATCGCCGCTTTCAGTAATTGGCATATTTTCGGTAAAATAAGTCGTAATTTCAAACTGCGAATACGTGCAGAGAGCCAGAATTTGGCTCCAAGAAATGGCTCAAGCGTCGAATTTGGGACTTTTGGGATATTTTGAAAACTGCAGGGGGGTTTGGGCAAAATGTGATCCATCGCCGCTTTCAGTAATTGGCATATTTTCAATATAAAAAGTCGTAATTTCAGAGAGCGAATACGTGCAGAGAGCCAGAATTTGGCTGCAAAATATGGCTCAAACGTCGAATTTGGCATGTTTGGAATATTTTGAAAACTGCAGGGGGTGTTTGGGCAAAATGTGACCCATCGTCGCGCTCAGTAATTGGCATATTTTCGGTATAAAATGTCGTAATTTCAACCAGCGAATATGTGCAGAGAGACAGAATTTGGCTCCAAAATATGGCTCAAGGATCGAATTTGAGATGTTTGGGATATTTTGAAAACTGCTGGGAGGGTTTGGGCAAAATATTATCCATCGCCACTTTCAGTAATTGGCATATTTTCGGTATAAAAAGTCGTAATTTCGAACTGTGAATACGTAGAAAGAGCCAGAATTTGGCTCCAAAATACGGCTCAAGGGTCGAATTTGAGATGTTTGGGATATTTTGAAAACGGCTGGGAGATTTTGGGCAAAATGTGATCCATCGCAGCTCTCAGTAATTAGCATATTTTCGGTTCAAAAAGTCGTAATTTCAAACAGCGAATACGTGCAGAGAGCCAGAATTTGGCTCCAAAATATGGCTCAAGCGTTAAATTTGGGATGTTTGGCATATTTTGAAAACTGCAGGGAGGGTTTGGGCAAAATGTGATCCATCGCCGCTTTTAGTTATTGGCATATTTTCGGCATAAAAAGTCGAAATTTCAAACTGCTAATACGTGCAGAGAACCAGAATTTGGCTCCAAAATATGGCTCAAGGAGGGAATTTGGGATGTTTGGGATATTTTGAAAACTGCAGGAGATTTTGGGCAAAATGTGACCCATCGCCGCTTTTAGTAATTGGCATATTTTCGGTTCAAAAAGTCGTAATTTCGAACAGCGAATACGTGCAGAGAGCCAGAATTTGGCTCCAAAATATGGCTCAAGGGTCGAATTTTGGATGTTTGGGATTTTTTAAAAACAGCAGGGGGGTTTTTGGCAAAATGTGACCCATCGCCGCTGTAAGTAATTGACATATTTTCGGTATAAATTTCGTAATTTCAAACGACGAATACGTGCAGAGAGCCAGAATTTGCCTCCAAAATATGGCTCACGCAACGAATTTGGGATGTTTGGGTTATTTTGAAAACTGCAGGGAGGGTTTTGGCAAAATGACCCATCGCCGCTCTCAGTAATTGACATTTTTCGGTATAAAAAGACGTAATTTCAAACTGCGAATACAAGCAGAGAGCCCGAACTTGCCTCCAAAATATGGCTCAAGGGTCGAATTTTGAATGTTTGGGATATTTTGAGAACTGCAGGGAGGGTTTGGGCAAAATGTGATCCATAGCTTCTCTTAGTAATTGGCATATTTTCGGTATAAAAAGTCGTAATTTCGAACTGCGAATACGTAGAGAGAGCCAGAATTTGGCTCCAAAATAAGGCTCAAGGGACGAATTTGTGATGTTTCGGATATTTTGAAAACTGCAGGGAGGGTTTGGGTAGAATGTGATCAACCCGTTCTCGCAAATTCGTAAAGTCAATATTGACTTATTAACTACGTGCATAGGTGATATACTAAACATAATAGATACCCTTAAAAAGATTCATAGAAAACACCGACCTTACCTAACCTTGTTAGTATCTTAAGATAAGCATCTTATTGCTTCGTAATTACAATTATTACTTAACCTATACCTATTATAGGTTAGGTAATAATTGTAATTACGAAGCAATAAGATGCTTATCTTAACATACTAAGTAGGTTAGGTAAGGTCGGTGTTTTCTATGAATCTTTTTAAGGGTATCTATTATGGTAAGTATGTCACCTATGCACAAATTTTATAAGTCAATATTGACTTATTAAATTTGCGAGAACGGGTTGATGTGATCCATCGCCGCTTTCAGTAATTGGCATATTTTCGGCATAAAAAGTCGAAATTTCAAACTGCGAATACGTGCAGAAAACCAGAATTTGGCTCCAAAATGGCCCTCAAAAATGGAATTTGGGATATTTGGGATATTTTGAAAACTGCAGGGGGTTTTGGGCAAAATATGACCCATCGCCGCTCTAAGTAATTGGCATATTTTCGGTATAAAATTGGTAATTTCAAACGGCGAATACGTGCAGAGAGCCAGAATTTGCCTCCTAAATATGGCTCACACTTCGAATTTGAGATGTTTGGGATATTTTGAAACCTACAGGGAGAGGTTTGGCAAAATGTGACCCATCGCCGCTCTCAGTAATTGGCATTTTTCGGTATAAAAAGACGTAATTTCAAACTGCGAATACGTGCAGAATGCCAGAATTTGGCTCCAAAATATGGCTCAGGGGTCGAATTTGGGATGTTTGCGATATTTTGAAACCTGCATGGAGGGTTTGGGCAAAATGTGACCTATCGCTGCTCTCAGTAATTGGCATATTTTCGGTATAAAAATTCGCAATTTCAAACTGCGAAGACGTGCAGAGAGCGAGAATTTGGCTACAAAATATAACTCATGAGTCGAATTTGGGATGTTTGCGATATTTTATAAACTGCAGGGGGGTTTGGGCAAATTGTGACCCATCGCTGCTTTCAGTAATTGGCATATTTTCGGTATAAAATGTCATAATTTCAACCTGCGAATATGTGCAGAGAGCCAGAATTTGGCTCCAAAATATGGCTCAAAGGTCGAATTTTGGATGTTTTGATATTTTGACAACTGCCGGGAGGGTTTGGGCAAAATGTGATCCATAGCTTCTCCTAGTAATTGGCATATTTTCGGTATAAAAATCGTAGTTTCAAAGTGCGAATGCTTGCAGAGAGCCAGAATTTGTCTTCAAAATATGGCTCAAGTGTCGAATTTTGGATTTTGAGGATATTTTGAAAACTGCAGGGAGGGTTTGGGCAAAATGTCATCCATCGTTTCTTTCAGTATTTGGCATATTTTCGGTATAAAATGTCGTAATTTCAACCTGCAAATATGTACAAAGAGCCAGAATTTGGCTTCAAAATATGGCTCAAGGATGGAATTTGGGATGTTTGGGATATTTTGAAAACTGCAGGGGGTTTTGGGCAAAATGTGACCATTGCCGCTCTTAGTAATTGGCATATTTTCGGTATAAAATTCGTAATTTCAAACGGCGAATACGTGCAGAAAGCCAGAATTTGCCTCCAAAATATGGCTCACGCAACGAATTTGGGATGTTTGGGATATTTTGAAAACTTCAGTGAGGGTTTTGGCTAAATGTGACCCTTCGCCGCTCTCAATAATTGGCATTTTTCGGTATAAAAAGACGTAATTTCAAACTGCGAATACAAGCAGAGAACCCGAATATGGCTCCAAAGTATGGCTCAAGCGTCGAATTGGGATGTTTGGGATATTTTGAAAACTGCAGGGGGGGGGGGGGGGTTTGGGCAAAATGTGACCTATCGATGCTCTCAGTAATTGGCATATTTTTGGTATAAAAAGTCGTAATTTCAAACTGCGAATACGTGCAGAGAGCCAGAATTTGGCTTCAAAATATGGCTCAAGGGTCGAATTTGGGATGTTTGGTATATTTTGAAAATTGCTGAGAGGGTTTGGGCAAAATGTGATCCATAGCTTCTGTTAGTAATTGGCATATTTTCGGTATAAAAATCGTAGTTTCAAATTACGAATACGTGCAGAGAGCCAGAATTTGGCTTCAAAATATGGCTCAAGTGTCGAATTTGGGATCTTTATGATATTTTGAGAACTGCAGGGAGGGTTTGGGCAAAATGTCATCCATCGCCGATTTCAGTAATTGGCATATTTTCGGTATAACATGTCGTAATTTAAACCTGCGAATATGTGCAAAGAGGCAGAATTTGTCTCCAAAATATGGCCCAAGGGTCGAATTTGGGATGTTTGGGATATTTTGAAAACTGCTGGGAGGGTTTGGGCAAAATGTTATTCTTCGCCGCTTTCAGTAATTGTTATATTTTCGGTCTCATGAGCCTCTGTTCACTCTCAAAAGCCTCTGCATCCCTCTCTTGTGCCTCTGCATCCCTAACATGAGCCTCTGCATCTCTCTCATGAGCCTCTGCATCACTCTATTGAGACCCTCCGCATAACTCTCTTGAGTCTCTGCACCACTCTCTTGAGCCTCTGCATCCCTCTCTTGAGCCTCTGCAACACTCTCCTCAGCCTCTGCATCACTCTCTTAAGCCTCTGAATCCCTCTCTTGAGCCTCTGAATCCCTCTCTTGAGCCTCTGCATCACTCTCTTGATCCTCTGCATCACTCTCTTGAGCCTCTGCATTACACTCCTAAGCCTCTACATCACTCTCTTAAGCCTCTGCATCACTCTCGTAAGCCTCTGCATCATTCTCTTGAGCCTCTGCATCCCTCTCTTAAGCCTCTACATCATTCTCTTGAGCCCCTGCATCACTCTGTTGAGCCTATGCATCACTCTCTTATGCCTCTGCATCACTCTCTTGAGCCTCTGCATCATCTTCTTAAGCCTCTGCATCCCTTTCTTGAGCCTCTGCATCCCTCACTTGAACTCCTGCATCCCTCGAATGAGCCTCTGCATCCCTCTCTTGAGCCTTTGCATCACTCTCTTAAGCCTCTTCATCCTTTTCATGAGCCTCTGCATCACTCTCGTAAGCCTATGCATCACTCTCTTGAGCCTCTGCATAACTTTCTTGAGTCTCTGCATCACTCTCTTAAGCCTCTGCATCCCTCTCTTGAGCCTCTGCATCACTCTCTTGAGCCTCTGCATCCCTCTCTTGATCTACTGCATCACTCTCTTGAGTCTCTGCATCACTCTCTTAAGCCTCAGCATCCCTTTCTTCATCCTCTGCATCACTCTCTTGAACCTCTGCATCATTCTCTTGATCCTCTGCATCCCTCTCTTATGCCTCTACATCATTCTCTTGAGCATCTGCATCACTCTCTTGAGCCTATGCATCACTCTCTTAAGCCTCTGCATCCCTCTCTTGAGCCTCTGCATCATTCTCGTAGGCCTCTGCATCACTCTCTTGAGCCTCTGCATCACTCTCTTGAGCCTCTACATCCCTCTCTTGAGTCTCTGCATCACTCTCTTGAGCCTCGGCATCCCTCTCTTAAGCCTCTGCATCACTCTCTTGAGTCACTGCATCATTCTCTTCAGCCTCTGCATCCCTCTCTTGAGCCTCTGCATCATTCTCCAAGTCCTCTGCATCACTCTCTTGAGGCTCTGCATCACTTTCTTGAGCCTCGTCATCCCTCACTTAAGCCTCTGCATCACTCTTTTGTGCCTCTGCATCACTCTGTTAAGCCTCTGCATCCCTCTCTTGAGCCTCTGCATCACTCTCTTGTGCCTTTGCATCACTCTCTTGAGCCTCTGCATCACTATCTTGAGCCTCTGCATCACTCTCTTGAGCCTCTGCATCCATCTCTTAAGCCTCTGCATCACTCTATTGAGCCTCAGCATCACTCTCTTGAGCCTCTGCATCACTCTCTTGAGCCTCTGCATCACTCTCTTGATCCTCTGCATCACTCTCGTAAGCCTATGCATCACTCTCTTGAGCCTCTGCATAACTCTTTTTAGCCTCTGCATCATTCTCTTGAGCCTCTGCACCTCTCTCTTGAGACTCTGCAACACTCCCTTTAGCCTCTGCATCACTCTCTTAAGGCTCTGCATTACTCTCTTAGGGCTCTTCATCACTCTCTTAAGCCTCTGCTTCCCTCTCTTGATACTCTGCATCACTTTCTTCAGCCTCTGCATCACTCTCTTGATCCTCTGCATCACTCTCTTGAGCCTCTGCATCACTCTCTTGATCCTCTGCATCACTCTCGTAAGCCTATGCATCACTCTCTTGAGCCTCTGCATAACTCTTTTTAGCCTCTGCATCATTCTCATTCTCTGCATTCATTGACTGTTGTTTCAAATACAAATGATAAAAATCAATGTGTTTTCATTAGAATTAACTAAAATGTTCCTGATTTTTCGTTTATATTACCGATGGAAGATGTACACGTAAAACCGCTCTAATCCGGCTGAAACGTCGATATATGCAATAAAAACAGAACTTCTCCCCTCTCCATTATTATAATGAATTAATAACAATAAACTGATAATTCACAAAAACGTGGAAAAACAGCAAAATATTGCCTAATTCGATGATATTTTGTTTATATCACATAAAGGAAAAGGGGATGATAAACGTCAAAATATTGCTGAATTCGATGATTTTTAGTACGAAACAAAATGCAAGAAAACTTGCTTCAAATGCAGTATTATGCGAAAATCTGAGATATGAAGGCCAAATCACATACCGTGATACTACATGAAATAGTATCGATATATTGGTAAAAATGAATATATATACGTAATATCAAACTACTTGGAAAACGTGAAAAAGTCACTATTATACCATATTTGAGGATTTTAACTTCGAATCATAAAGCGAGGTTTCGTATTATTTAGATCCAAGAGAAGACATTTGACAATGGTGTTTCCAATACATATGATAAAAATCAATGTGTTTCATTAGAATTAACTAAAATGTTCCTGATTTTCGGTTTATATTACCGATGGAAGATGTACACGTAAAACCGTTCCAATCCGGCTGAAACGTCGATATATGCAATAAAAACAGAACTTCTCCCCTTTTTAATATCTTACTCTGTATTTTAACGAGAAACAAATATATGATTGAAAATGCAGTATTTAAGGTTATTTTCTGATCAATTATGTGTTTGCATAATTTTTATCGTATATTTATGAATTAATAACAATAAACTGAAAATTAAAAAAACGTGGAAAAACGGCAAAATATTGCCTAATCCGATGATATTTTGTTTAAATCACATAAAGGAAAAGTGGATTCTAAAGGTCAAAATATTGCTAAATTCGATGATTTTTAGTACAAAACAAAATGCAAGAAAACTTGCTTAAAAATGCATAATTTGTGAAATTCTGAGATTTGAAGACCAAATCACATATCGTGAGAAAACATGAAGTAGTATCGAAATATTGGTAAAAACGAATATATATACGTAAAATCACACTACATGAATAACGTGATAGAAGATGTGCACGTAGAGGCTCAAGAGAGTGATGTACAGGCTCAAGAGAGTGATGCAGAGGATCAAGAGAGTGATGCAGAGGCTCAAGAGAGTGATGCAGAGGCTCAAGAGAGTGACATGCAGTGATGCATCCCTCTTAGTGATGCAGAGTGATGCAGAGACTCAACAGAGTTATGCGGAGGGTCTCAATAGAGTTTGCATCACTCTCTTAAGCCTCTGCATCCCTCTCTTGAGCCTCTGCATCACTCTCTTAAGCCTCTACATCCCTCTCTTGAGCCAACGCATCACTCTCGTAAGCCTCTGCATCACGCTATTGAGCCTCTGCATAACTCTCTTGAGTCTCTGCATCACTCTCTTGAGCCTCTGCATCCCTCTCTTGAGCCTCTGCATCACCCTCTTAAGCCTCTGTATCCTTATTTTGAGCCTCTGCATCATTTCTTAAGCTTCTGCATCCCTTTCTTGAGCCTCTGCATCCCTCACTTGAACTCCTGCATCCCTCTCATGCGCCTCTGCATCCCTCTCTTGAGCCTTGCATCACTCTCTTAAGCCTTTGCATCACTCTCTTCAACCTCTCCTGAGCCTCTGCATCCCCTTTATTAAGCCTCTGCATCACTTTCTTAAGCCTCTACATCACTCTATTGAGCTTCTGCATCACTCTCTTGAGCCTCTACATCCCTCTCTTGAGCCTCTGCATCCCTCTCGTAAGCCTCTGCATCACTCTCTTGAGTCTCTACATCCCTCTCTTGAGCCTCTGCATCACTCTCCTGAGCCTCTGCATAACTCTTTTTAGCCTCTGCATCACTCTCTTGAGCCTCTGCATCACTATCTTCGGCCTCTGCATCACTCTCTTGAGCCTCTGCAACACTTTCCTCAGCCTCTGCTTCACTCTCTTAAGCCTCGGCATCACTCTCTTCGGCCTCTTCTTCACTCTCTTAAGCCTCTACATCCTTCTCTTGATCCTCTGCATCACTCACATTGGCATCTGCATCCCTCTCTTAAATCTCTGCATCACTCTCTTGAGCCTCTGCATCCCTCTCTTAAGCCTTTGCATCCCTCTCATGAGCCTCTGCATCCCTCTCTTGAGCCTTTCCATCACTCTCTTTAGCCTCTGCATCCCTCTCAAAAGCCTCTGCATCCCTCTCTTGAGCCTCTGCATCCCTGTCTTGAGCCCCTGCATCCCTCTCTTGAGCCTCTGAATCCCTCTCTAGAGCCTCTGCATCACTCTCTCGAGCTTCTGCATCACTCTGTCGAGCTTCTGCATCCCTCTCCTCAGCCTCTGCATCACTCTCTTAAGCCTCTGCATCCCTCTCTGGAGCCTCAGCATCCCCCTCTTGAGCCTCTGCAGCACTCTCTTGAGCATCTGCATCATTCTCTTGAGCCTCTGCATCTGTCTCCTAAGCCTCTTCATCATTCTCCTGAGCCTCTCCATCCCTCTTTTAAGCCTCTGCATCATTTTCCTGAGCCTCTGCATCACTCTCTCGAGTCTTTGCATCACTCTCCTCACCCTCTGCATCCCTCTCTTGAACTCTGCATCATTCTCCTGAGCCTCTCCATCACTCTCTTAAGCCTCTGCATCATTTTCTGAGATGCAGAGGGATGCAGAAGCTCAAGAGAGGGATGCAGATTCGTAAGAAAGTGATGCAAATGCTAAAAAGAGGGATGCAGAGGCTTAAAAGGGTGATGCAGAGGCTCAAGAGAGTGATGCAGAGGCTGAAAAGAGGGATGCAGGTGCTCATGAGAGTGATTCAGAGGCTTACGAGGCCTTAGAGAATGATGCAGAGGCTGAAGAGAGGGATGCAGAGGCTGAAGAGAGTGATGCAGAGGCTCAAGAGAGGGATGCAGAGGCTTAACAGAGTGATGCAAAGGCTCAAAAGAGTGATGCAGAGGCTTAAGAGATGGATGACGAGGCTCCAGACAGTGATGCAGAGGCTCAAGAGAGGTATGCAGAGGCTCAAGAGAGTGATTCAGAGGCTTTCGAAAGTGATGCAGAACCTTAAGAGAGTTATGCAGAGGCTTAAGAGAGGGATGCAGGGTCTCAAGAGAGGGATGCAGAGGCTTAAGAGGGTGGTGCAAAGGCTCAAGAGAGGAATGCAGAGGCTCATGAGA
Source organism: Procambarus clarkii (assembly GCF_040958095.1). Taxonomy (NCBI): domain Eukaryota; kingdom Metazoa; phylum Arthropoda; class Malacostraca; order Decapoda; family Cambaridae; genus Procambarus; species Procambarus clarkii. The sequence continues at coordinate 8,910,870 of NC_091168.1, forward strand.
GGGATGCAGTAATTCAAGAGAGGGATGCAGAGGCTCAAGAGAGGGATGCAGACTCGTAAGAATGTGATGCAAAGGGTAAAAAGAGGGATGCAGAGGCTTAAAAGGGTGATGCAGAGGCTCAATAGAGTGATGCAGAGGCTGAAAAGAGGGATGCAGGTGCTCATGAGAGTGATTCAGAGGCTTACGAGAGTGATGTAGAGGCTTAAGAGAATGATGCAGAGGCTTAAGAGAGGGATGCAGAGGCTCAAGAGAGGGATGCAGAGACTCAAGAGAGGAATGCTGAGGCTCAAGAGAGAGATGCAGAGGCTCAAGTGTGGGATGCAGAGGCACAAGAGAGGGATGCAGAGGCTTTTGAGAGTGACGCAGAGGCTCATGAGAGGGATGCAGAGGCTTAGGTGAGTGATACAAAGGCTCAAGAGTGGGATGCAGAGGCTCATGAGAGGGATGCAGAGGCTCGAGAGAGTTATGCAGAGGCTCAAAAGATTGATTCAAAGGTTCAAGAGAGGGATTCAGAGGGTTAAGAGAGTGATGCAGAGGCTGAAGAGAGTGTTGCAGAGGCTGAAGAGAGTTATGCAAAGGCTCAAGAGAGTGATGCAGAGGCTTACGAGAGTGATGCAGAGGCTCAAGAGAGGGATCGTTTATATATCGACGTTTCAGCCGGAATAGAGCGGTTTTACGTGTACATCTTCCTTCGGTAATATAAACGGAAAATCAGGAACATTTTATTTAATTCTAATGAAAACACATTGATTTTTATCATTTGTATTTGAGACCTTAAACACCTTCATTTTCAATCAACTATTTGTTTCTCGTGAAAATACAGAGTAAGATATCATATATCTTTTCTTGGATCTAAATAATACGAAACCTCGCTCAATGATTTGAAGTCAAAATCCTCAAATATGATAATATAGTGACTTTTTTCACGTTATTCATGTAGTGTGATTTTACGTATATATATTCGTTTTTACTAATATTTCGATACTACTTCATGTTTTCTCACGATATGTGATTTTGCCTTCAAATCTCAGAATTTCACAAATTATGCATTTTTAAGCAAGTTTTCTTGCATTTTGTTTTGTACTAAAAATCATCGAATTTAGCAATATTTTGACCTTTAGAATCCACTTTTCCTTCATGTAATTTAAACAAAATATCATGGAATTAGGCAATATTTTGCCGTTTTTCCACGTTTTTGTGAATTTTCAGTTTATTGTTATTAATTCATAAATATACGATAAAAATTATGCAAACACATAATTGATCAGAAAATAACCTTAAATACTGCATTTTCAATCATCTATTGGTTTCTCGTTAAAATACAGAGTAAGATATTGAAAAGGGGAGAAGTTCTGTTTTTATTGCATATATCGACGTTTCAGCCGGATTAGAACGGTTGTACGTGCACATCTTCCATCAGTAATATAAACCGAAAATCAGGAACATTTTAGTTAATTTTAATGAAAACACATTGATTTTTATCATTTCTATAGGAAGCAACATCTTTATACGTCTTTTTTTAGGGTCTAAAAAATAACGAAACGTCGCTTTATGATTCGAAGTTAAAATCCTCAAATTTGGTATAATAGTGAATTTTTCACGTTTTTCATGTAGTTTGATATTACGTAAATATGTTCATTTTTACCAATATTTCGATACTATTTCATGTAGTATCACGATATGTGATTTGGCCTTCATATCTCAGATTTTCGCATAATACTGCATTTGAAGGAAGTTTTCTTGCATTTTGTTTCATCATCCCTCATTCCTGCATTTGAAGGAATGAGAACGAAGGGATGGATCTGCGGCGAGAGGGAAGACGATGGGAAGGGCGGGATGGGATAGGGGCGGGAGTGGGAAGGGCAGAAGGATGGAGGATGAGCAGGTTTATGAGAGGGAGGAAAAGGGAAGGAGAAGGTGCCAGAACGAGAGGAGGGAGTTTGGTAGTAAAATAGGAGAGGGAGTGGGGAGGGTGATGATAGATGGTTATGATAAATGGATAGATTAATGGAAAATTTATATTGGTAGATAGATGGATGGATACATTGATTGCTAAATATATATATTGACGGATAGACGGATGCACAGATGAGTTGATGGACGGAAAGACAGATGACTAGATGGATGGATAGAAAGATGAGTTGATGGACGGATACATGGATAGATAGATGTATATAATGATAAATGGTTGATTTAATGGGAAGATAGATTGATGGATTGACAGATGTAAGTAGATAGATAGATGGATACATTGATGGATACATTTGTGCTAGGTGAACAGTCGAATCAGGTTAAAGAATATCTTTCGATTTGCTATTGCATCAACCGGGATTCGATCGGGGACCATTAGGATTATTACCATCGAACTCTCTCCATTTAGACGCTAGGCCTCCAGTTTGTGTGTGTGTGTGCGTGTATGTGTGTGTGTGTGTTTGTGTGTGTGTTAGTTAGAGAGAAATAGATGTAGTAGATATAAAAGAGGATAAATACATTTATTTGATAGGCGGGGTCCAAGAGCTAATAACTCGATTCTGCAGATACATATAGTAGATACAAGGATAAAACACCACACACACACACACACACACACACACACACACACACACACACACACACACACACACACACACACACACACACACACACACACACACACACACACACACACACACACACACACACACACAAAGGGGCCTCGTAGCCTGGTGGATAGCGCGCAGGACTCGTAATTCTGTGGCGCGGGTTCGATTCCCGCACGAGGCAGAAACAAATGGGCAAAGTTTCTTTCACCCTGAATGCCCCTGTTACCTAGCAGTAAATAGGTACCTGGGAGTTAGTCAGCTGTCACGGGCTGCTTCCTGGGGTGTGTGTGTGTGTGTGTGGTGTGAAAAAAAAAGTAGTTAGTGTAGTTAGTAAACAGTTGATTGACAGTTGAGAGGCGGGCCGAAAGAGCAAAGCTCAACCCCCGCAAAACACATCTAGGTGAATACAACTAGGTGAATACACACACACACACACTAGTTGATAATGGACTGTTTTGTGTTCGAATCCATGTGTACTATTGTCATGACCGACAGACACGTGAAGCTATATGTGTTTATGTGTACCTGTAATTAAACTGACATGTGTACGGTAATTATCTGTATGTGTCCCTTTTAAAGGTACATATTAGTGAATGTTTATTTATGTAAATTGATTGACATATGTACGTATGCGCGCGTTTAGTGTTACTGTAATTTATATGGTTAACATGTATACGTTTGAATGACATAGTTTCCCATTATTGTCACATTTTTTGTTACTGTTTCGCTGTTCACTCTCACTCTCTGACCCCCGTCGACTAATTGTGCTCACGTGTGTTTGTTCAAGGTACGGTAACCATTGGCTTTTTACCCAATAATTTGCAACTATTTGCAAACAAACATTTCTAAAGAACATCTATGTTTCTGATAAATATTCTTTTTCCTAACATACAAGTCAATCACACAGTACCTAACCTCAGTCAGAAACACTTTTCTTACTATCTCTCACAACGTCTTTTGCATATATATCCTATCTTAATCAATTGACAATTTAAATTCATAACTGGCAACCCTCTTCCAGCGCCTTCAAGGCCACCAAACATCATTCCTTTCCAATAACCTCTCCCAAATTATCTCGACTCGTAATCCTAGGGTTAAAGTTCGATCCCCCGGTGATGGCGCAAACGAAAATCAGCAGAGTTTCATTCATTCTGATGCTCCTCTTACCTAGCAGTACATAGGTACTTGGGCATTAGACACCTGTTACGGGCTGCTTCCTGGGTGTGTGTATTTGGAATTTTTTTTTTATTAGCTAGTAAAAATTGATTGATTGACAGTTGAGAGGCGGGCCGAAAGAGCAGAGCTCAACCCTCGCAAGAACAACTAGGTGAACACAACTAGATAAATACTAACTAACCACGATCTCGTATAATCTATTACACACGCTACCACGCCCCACCCCCCACCTCCCCCCACTCCCTAAATCACTCTACCTAAGTCATTAAAATATAAAACAAATCAATTAATACACCAAAAATACTAACTATAAATAAAGGAACCCAATTTTAAACATACAGCGACTCCAGCGTGGTCTAGTCGGAGGAGAACGTGTTCTCATCTGGATAGATGGCGATCGAGCCTGTCGGAACGGTTGTGTAACTGCAGGGCACAAATATTTGTGTGTCCCCTCCTGTAGCTGCCTCTGTTTCGACAGGTTCCCTGGATAGCTGGAATTGGCCTGGCCCTAGGAAAGTGGGGAAGGGGTGAAATCCGTTGGGCCCACGGATGGATACCTTGGATCCATAGACCTAGGGAAGGTCTAATCACCTGGGATTCGAACCCACGGTGGGAATAAGGGAGAAGATTTGGGGGAGGAGGGACACAAATGGTTCCTGGAACCAAACCTCACATAAATCCGGCCACTCACACATCCCCTTATCCGAACATTCACAGGGACACTCACACACACACACAACCATAGACTGTGATAAGGCAGACCATCTGAGGGGACACAGATGGCCTCCTGAAACCACAGATATAAGCGGACACATAATCATCCGGACACTAACAGGGACACCCACACTCACCCGGACACTCACATTGACACTCACACTCACACACTGACACACATCCATAGACACAAACTGTGATAAGGGAGACCATCTGAGGGGACACAGATGGCCTCCAGGACCCACAGGGTCCATATCCATACAGGCTCAGATCAATATTTAAATATACATATATATATTTATAAATATAAAATTTTTAAAGAAAATACACACACACATATATGTGTATATATATATATATATATATATATATATATATATATATATATATATATATATATATATATATATATATATATATATATATATATATATATGTCGTACCTAGTAGCCAGAACGCACTTCTCAGCCTACTATGCAAGGCCCGATTTGCCTAATAAGCCAAGTTTTCATGAATTAATTGTTTTTCGACTACCTAACCTACCTAACCTAACCAAACCAAACTTTTTCGGCTACCTAACCAAACCTAACCTATAAAGATAGGTTAGGTTAGGTTAGGTAGGGTTGGTTAGGTTCGGTCATATATCTACGTTAATTTTAACTCCAATAAAAAAATTGACCTCATACATAATGAAATGGGAAGCTTTATCATTTCATAAGAAAAAAATTTGAAAAAATATATTAATTCAGGAAAACTTGGCTTATTAGGCAAATCGGGCCATGCATAGTAGGCCAAAAAGTGAGTTCTGGCTGCTAGGTACGACATATATATATATATATATATATATATATATATATATATATATATATATATATATATATATATATATATATATATATATATATATATATATTAAATATATATATATATATATATATATATATATATATATATATATATATATATATATATATATTAAATATATATATATATATATATATATATATATATATAGATATGTCGTACCTAGTAGCCAGAACGCACTTCTCAGCCTACTATGCAAGGCCCGATTTGGCTAATAAGCCAAGTTTTCATGAATTAATTGTTTTTCGACTACCTAACCTACCTAACCTAACCTAACCTAACTTTTTCGGCTACCTAACCTAACCTAACCTATAAAGATAGGTTAGGTTAGGTTAGGTAGGGTTGGTTAGGTTCGGTCATATATCTACGTTAATTTTAACTCCAATAAAAAAAAATTGACCTCATACATAATTAAATAGGTAGCTTTATAATTTCATAAGAAAAAAAATTGAGAAAATATATTAATTCATGAAAACTTGGCTTATTAGGCAAATCGGGCCTTGCATAGTAGGCTGAGAAGTGCGTTCTGGCTACTAGGTACGACATATATATATATATATATATATATATATATATATATATATATATATATATATATATATATATATATATATATATATATGTCGTACCTAGTAGCCAGAACTCACTTCTCAGCCTACTATTCAAGGCCCGATTTGCCTAATAGGCCAAGTTTTCCTGAATTAATATATTTACTATAATTTTTTTACTATAATTTACTATAAATTATTACTATTTTTACTATATATTTACTATAATTATATATTTTTAAATATATATATATATATATATATATATATATATATATATATATATATATATATATATATATATATATATATATATATATATATATATATATATATATATATATATATATATATATATATATATATATATATATATATATATTAGTATATTTTGGTAGCAGTCTTTCCTGTAGACATATATTATTAAATATGACCGAAAAAGTAAGATTAATAATTCTAACACGAATTTTCTCGATCTTTCTTACGTTTCTTTTCACTGTTGATGGTAATTCAAAGATCAATTCTCCAAAATTCATTTTTATTTCTAGTCTGACGCGACACTTGAGCGCGTTTCGTAAAACTTATTACATTTTCAAAGACTTTAGTTTACAAACACACAACTGAAACTGAATAGAGCTTACACTTCTTCGATTTTATATCTACATTTGGGTGAGGTGGATGAGGTGAAAACAATCTTTCAACAATGGGTATTGAATGGGTATTAAATTCAAACACAAGACAGAACACGAAACAATGGGTATTGAATGGAAGTAATTGTAGAAAGCCTATTGGTCTATATTTCTTGATGCTTCTATATTGGAGCGGAGTCTTGAAGTGGGTAGAATATAGTTGTGCATTAATTGGCTGTTGATTGCTGGTGTTGACTTCTTGATGTGTAGTGCCTCGCAGATGTCAAGCCGCCTGCTATCGCTGTATCTATCGATGATTTCAGTGTTGTTTGCTAAGATTTCTCTGGTGATGGTTTGGTCGTGGGAAGAGATTATATGTTCCTTAATGGAGCCCTGTTGCTTATGCATCGTTAAACGCCTGGAAAATGATGTTGTTGTCTTGCCTATATACTGGGTTTTTTGAGGCTTACAGTCCCCAAGAGGGCATTTGAAGGCATAGACGACGTTTGTCTCTTTTAAAGCGTTCTGCTTTGAGTCTGGAGAGTTTCTCATGAGTAGGCTGGCCGTTTTTCTGGTTTTATAGTAAATCGTCAGTTGTATCTTCTGATTTTTGTCTGTAGGGATAACGTTTCTATTAACAATATCTTTCAGGACCCTTTCCTCCGTTTTATGAGTTGTGAGAAAGAAGTTCCTGTAAAATAGTTTAATAGGGGGTATAGGTGTTGTGTTAGTTGTTTCTTCAGAGGTTGCATGGCGTTTCACTTTCCTTCTTATGATGTCTTCGTCGAAACCATTGGAGAAGCCGTTGTTGACTAGGACCTGCCTTACCCTACAGAGTTCTTCGTCGACTTGCTTACATTCTGAGCGGTGGCTGAGAGCACGGTCAACATAAGCGTTAACAACACTCCTTTTGTACCTGTCTGGGCAGTCACTGTTGGCATTTAGGCACATTCCTATGTCTGTTTCCTTAGTGTAGACTGCAGTGTTGAAACCTCCGCTCTTTTCCATGACTGTTACATCTAGAAAGGGCAACTTCTCATCCTTTTCCATCTCGTAAGTGAAACGCAGCATGGAACTCTGCTCAAATGCCTCCTTCAGCTCCTGCAGATGTCTGACACCAGGTACTTGTGTAAAAATGTCGTCAACATACCTGCAGTATATGGCCGGTTTAAAGTTCATGTCGACTAAGACTTTTTGCTCGATGGTACCCATGTAGAAGTGGCTCCGAAATATGGCTCAAGGGTCGAATTTTGGATGTTTGGGATATTTTGACAACTGCAGGGAGGGTTTGGGCAAAATGTGATCCATAGCTTCTCTTAGTAATTGGCATATTTTTGGTATAAAAAATCGTAATATCAAATTGCGAATTCGTGCAGAGAGCCAGAATTTGGCTCCAAAATATGGCTCAAGCGTCGAATTTGGGATTTTTTGGGATATTTTGAAAACTGCAGGGAGGGTTTGGGCAAAATGTGATCCACCGCCGCTTTCAGTAATTGGCATATTTTCGGTAAAAAAAAGTCGTAATTTCAAACTGCGAATACGTACAGAGAGCCAGAATTTGGCTCCAAAAATGGCTCAAGCGTCGAATTTGGGACTTTTGGGATATTTTGAAAACTGCAGGGGGGTTTGGGCAAAATGTGATCCATCGCCGCTTTCAGTAATTGGCATATTTTCAATATAAAAAGTCGTAATTTCAGAGAGCGAATACGTGCAGAGAGCCAGAATTTGGCTGCAAAATATGGCTCAAACGTCGAATTTGGCATGTTTGGAATATTTTGAAAACTGCAGGGGGTGTTTGGGCAAAATGTGACCCATCGTCGCGCTCAGTAATTGGCATATTTTCGGTATAAAATGTCGTAATTTCAACCAGCGAATATGTGCAGAGAGACAGAATTTGGCTCCAAAATATGGCTCAAGGATCGAATTTGAGATGTTTGGGATATTTTGAAAACTGCTGGGAGGGTTTGGGCAAAATATTATCCATCGCCACTTTCAGTAATTGGCATATTTTCGGTATAAAAAGTCGTAATTTCGAACTGTGAATACGTAGAAAGAGCCAGAATTTGGCTCCAAAATACGGCTCAAGGGTAGAATTTGAGATGTTTGGGATATTTTGAAAACTGCTGGGAGATTTTGGGCAAAATGTGATCCATCGCCGCTCTCAGTAATTAGCATATTTTCGGTTCAAAAAGTCGTAATTTCAAACAGCGAATACGTGCAGAGAGCCAGAATTTGGCTCCAAAATATGGCTCAAGCGTTAAATTTGGGATGTTTGGCATATTTTGAAAACTGCAGGGAGGGTTTGGGCAAAATGTGATCCATCGCCGCTTTTAGTTATTGGCATATTTTCGGTATAAATTAACGTAATTTCAAACTGCGAATACGTGCAGAGAGCCCGAATTTGGCTGCAAAATATGGCTCAAGCGTCGAATTTGGGATGTTTCGGAAATTTTGAAAACTGCAGGGAGGGTTTGGGTAGAATGTGATCCATCGCCGCTTTAAGTAATTGGCATATTTTCGGCATAAAAAGTCGAAATTTCAAACTGCTAATACGTGCAGAGAACCAGAATTTGGCTCCTAAATATGGCTCAAGCGTCGAATTTGTGATGTTTAGGAAATTTTGAAAACTGCAAGGACGGTTTGGGCAAAATGAGATCTATCGCCGCTGTCAGTAATTGGCATATTTTCGGTATAAAAAGTCCTAATTTAAAACAGCGAATACGTGCAGAGAGCCAGAATTTGCCTCCAAAATATGGCTCAAGGATGGAAATAGGGATGTTTGGGATATTTTGAAAACTGCAGGAGATTTTGGGCAAAATGTGACCCATCGCCGCTTTTAGTAATTGGCATATTTTCGGTTCAAAAAGTCGTAATTTCGAAAAACGAATACGTGCAGAGAGCCAGAATGTCGCTCCAAAATATGGCTCAAGGGTCGAATTTTGGATGTTTGGGATATTTTAAAAACAGCAGGGGGGTTTTTGGCAAAATGTGACCCATCGCCGCTCTAAGTAATTGGCATATTTTCGGTATAAAATTCGTAATTTCAAACGGCGAATACGTGCAGAGAGCCAGAATTTGCCTCCAAAATATGGCTCACGCAACGAATTTGAGAAGTTTGGGATATTTCGAAAACTGCAGGGAGGGTTTTGGCAAAATGTGACCCATCGCCGTTCTCAGTAATTGGCATTTTTCGGTATAAAAAGACGTAATTTCAAACTGCGAATACGTGCAGAAAGCCAAAATTTGGCTCCAAAATATGGCTCAAGGGTCGAATTTTGGATGTTTGGGAAATTTTAAGCTATGGGTCACAATTTGCAGGGAGGGTTTGGGCAAATTGTGACCCATAGCTTCTCTTAGTAATTGGCATATTTTCGGTAAAAAAAGTCTTAATTTAAAACTGCGAATACGTGCAGAGAGCCAGAATTTGCCTCCAAAATATGGCTCAAAAATGGAATTTGGGATATTTGGGATATTTTGAAAACTGCAGGGGGTTTTGGGCAAAATATGACCTATCGCCGCTCTAAGTAATTGGCATATTTTCGGTATAAAATTAGTAATTTCAAACGGCGAATACGTGCAGAGAGCCAGAATTTGCCTCCAAAATATGGCTCACGCAACGAATTTGAGATGTTTGGGATATTTTGAAACCTACAGGGAGAGTTTTGGCAAAATGTGACCCATCGCCGTTCTCAGTAATTGGCATTTTTCGGTATAAAAAGACGTAATTTCAAACTGCGAATACGTGCAGAAAGCCAAAATTTGGCTCCAAAATATGGCGCAGGGGTCGAATTTGGGATGTTTGCGATATTTTGAAAACTGCAGGGAGGGTTTGGGCAAAATGTGACCTATCGCTGCTCTCAGTAATTGGCATATTTTCGGTATAAAAAGTCGTAATTTCAAACTGCGAATACGTGCAGAGAGCCAGAAATTGGCTCCAAAATATGGCTCAGGGGTCGAATTTGGGATGTTTGCGATATTTTGAAAACTGCAGGGAGGGTTTGCGCAAAATGTGATCCATCGCCGCTCACAGTAATTGGCATATTTTTGGTATAAAAAGTCGCAATTTCAAACTGCGAATACGTACAGAGAGCGAGAATTTGGCTACAAATTATAACTCATCAGTCGAATTTGGGATGTTTGGGATATTTTAAAAACTGCAGGGGGGTTTGGGCAAATTGTGACCCATCGCTGCTTTCAGTAATTGGCATATTTTCTGTATAAATTGTCGTAATTTCAACCTGCGAATATGTGCAGAGAGCCAGAATTTGGCTCCAAAATATGGTTCAAAGGTCGAATTTTGGATGTTTGGGATATTTTGACAACTGCAAGGAGGGTTTGGGCAAAATGTGATCCATAGCTTCTCTTAGTAATTGGCATATTTTCGGTATAAAAATCGTAGTTTCAAATTGCGAATGCTTGCAGAGAGCCAGAATTTGGCTTCAAAATATGGCTCAAGTGTCGAATTTGGGATTTTTGGGATATTTTGAAAACTGCACGGAGGGTTTGGGCAAAATGTCATCCATCGTTGCTTTCAGTATTTGGCATATTTTCGGTATAAAATGTCGTAATTTCAACCTGCGAATATGTACAGAGAGCCAGAATTTGGCTTCAAAATATGGCTCAAGGATGGAATTTGGGATGTTTGGGATATTTTGAAAACTGCAGGGGGTTTTGGGCAAAATGTGACCATTGCCGGTCATAGTAATTGGCATATTTTCGGTATAAAATTCGTAATTTCAAACGGCGAATACGTGCAGAAAGCCAGAATTTGCCTCCAAAATATGGCTCACGCAACGAATTTGGGATGTTTGGGATATTTTGAAAACTTCAGTGAGGGTTTTGGCAAAATGTGACCCTTCGCCGCTCTCAATAATTGGCATTTTTCGGTATAAAAAGACGTAATTACAAACTGCGAATACAAGCAGAGCCCGAACTTGGCTCCAAAATATGGCTCAAGGGTCGAATTTTGGATGTATGGGAAATTTTAAGCTATGGGTCACAATTTGCAGGGAGGGTTTGGGCAAATTGTGACCCATAGCTTCTCTTAGTAATTGGCATATTTTCGGTATAAAAAGTCGTAATTTCGAACTGCGAATACGTAGAGAGAGCCAGAATTTGGCTCCAAAATAAGGCTCAAGGGACGAATTTGTGATGTTTCGGATATTTTGAAAACTGCGAAAAGGGTTTGGGTAGAATGTGATCCATCGCCGCTTTCAGTAATTGGCATATTTTCGACATAAAAAGTCGAAATTTCAAACTGCAAATACGTGCAGAAAACCAGAATTTGGCTCCAAAATGTGGCTCAAGCGTCGAATTTGGGATGTTTTGGATATTTTGAAAACTGCAGGGAGGGTTTGGGCAAAATGTGATTCATCGCCGCTCTCTGTAATTGGCATATTTTCGGTATAAAAAGTCGTAATTTCAAACTGCGAATACGTGCAGAGAGCCAGAAATTGGCTCCAAAATATGGCTCAGGGGTCGAATTTGGGATGTTTGCGATATTTTGAAAACTGCAGGGAGGGTTTGCGCAAAATGTGATCCATCGCCGCTCACAGTAATTGGCATATTTTTGGTATAAAAAGTCGCAATTTCAAACTGCGAATACGTACAGAGAGCGAGAATTTGGCTACAAATTATAACTCATCAGTCGAATTTGGGATGTTTGGGATATTTTAAAAACTGCAGGGGGGTTTGGGCAAATTGTGACCCATCGCTGCTTTCAGTAATTGGCATATTTTCTGTATAAATTGTCGTAATTTCAACCTGCGAATATGTGCAGAGAGCCAGAATTTGGCTCCAAAATATGGTTCAAAGGTCGAATTTTGGATGTTTGGGATATTTTGACAACTGCAAGGAGGGTTTGGGCAAAATGTGATCCATAGCTTCTCTTAGTAATTGGCATATTTTCGGTATAAAAATCGTAGTTTCAAATTGCGAATGCTTGCAGAGAGCCAGAATTTGGCTTCAAAATATGGCTCAAGTGTCGAATTTGGGATTTTTGGGATATTTTGAAAACTGCACGGAGGGTTTGGGCAAAATGTCATCCATCGTTGCTTTCAGTATTTGGCATATTTTCGGTATAAAATGTCGTAATTTCAACCTGCGAATATGTACAGAGAGCCAGAATTTGGCTTCAAAATATGGCTCAAGGATGGAATTTGGGATGTTTGGGATATTTTGAAAACTGCAGGGGGTTTTGGGCAAAATGTGACCATTGCCGGTCATAGTAATTGGCATATTTTCGGTATAAAATTCGTAATTTCAAACGGCGAATACGTGCAGAAAGCCAGAATTTGCCTCCAAAATATGGCTCACGCAACGAATTTGGGATGTTTGGGATATTTTGAAAACTTCAGTGAGGGTTTTGGCAAAATGTGACCCTTCGCCGCTCTCAATAATTGGCATTTTTCGGTATAAAAAGACGTAATTACAAACTGCGAATACAAGCAGAGCCCGAACTTGGCTCCAAAATATGGCTCAAGGGTCGAATTTTGGATGTATGGGAAATTTTAAGCTATGGGTCACAATTTGCAGGGAGGGTTTGGGCAAATTGTGACCCATAGCTTCTCTTAGTAATTGGCATATTTTCGGTATAAAAAGTCGTAATTTCGAACTGCGAATACGTAGAGAGAGCCAGAATTTGGCTCCAAAATAAGGCTCAAGGGACGAATTTGTGATGTTTCGGATATTTTGAAAACTGCGAAAAGGGTTTGGGTAGAATGTGATCCATCGCCGCTTTCAGTAATTGGCATATTTTCGACATAAAAAGTCGAAATTTCAAACTGCAAATACGTGCAGAAAACCAGAATTTGGCTCCAAAATGTGGCTCAAGCGTCGAATTTGGGATGTTTTGGATATTTTGAAAACTGCAGGGAGGGTTTGGGCAAAATGTGATTCATCGCCGCTCTCTGTAATTGGCATATTTTAGGTAAAAAAAGTCTTAATTTAAAACTGCGAATACGTGCAGAGAGCCAGAATTTGCCTCCAAAATATGGCTCAAAAATGGAATTTGGAATATTAGGGATATTTTGAAAACTGCAGGGGGTTTTGGGCAAAATATGACCCATCGCCGCTCTAAGTAATTGGCATATTTTCGGTATAAAATTAGTAATTTCAAACGGCGAATACGTGCAGAGAGCCAGAATTTGCCTCCAAAATATGGCTCACGCAACGAATTTGAGATGTTTGGGATATTTTGAAACCTACAGGGAGAGTTTTGGCAAAATGTGACCCATCACCGCTCTCAGTAATTGGCATTTTTCGGTATAAAAAGACGTAATTTCAAACTGCGAATACGTGCAGAAAGCCAAAATTTTGCTCCAAAATATGGCTCAGGGGTCGAATTTGGAATGTTTGCGATATTTTGAAAACTACAGGGAGAGTTTGGACAAAATGTGACCTATCGCTGCTCTCAGTAATTGGCATATTTTCGGTATAAAAAGTCGTAATTTCAAACTGCGAATACGTGCAGAAAGCCAGAATTTGGCTCCAAAATATGGCTCAGGGGTCGAATTTGGGATGTTTGCGATATTTTGAAAACTGCAGGGAGGGTTTGGGCAAAATGTGATCCATTGCCGCTCACAGTAATTGGCATATTTTTGGTATAAAAAGTCGCAATTTCAAACTGCGAATACGTGCAGAGAGCGAGAATTTGGCTACAAAATATAACTCATGAGTCGAATTTGGGATGTTTGGGATATTTTAAAAACTGCAGGGGGGTTTGGGCAAATTGTGACCCATCGCTGCTTTCAGTAATTGGCATATTTTCGGTATAAATTGTCGTAATTTCAACCTGCGAATATGTGTAGAGAGCCAGAATTTGGCTCCAAAATATGGTTCAAAGGTCGAATTTTGGATGTTTGGGATATTTTGACAACTGCAAGGAGGGTTTGGGCAAAATGTGATCCATAGCTTCTCTTAGTAATTGGCATATTTTCGGTATAAAAATCGTAGTTTCAAATTGCGAATGCTTGCAGAGAGCCAGAATTTGGCTTCAAAATATGGCTCAAGTGTCGAATTTGGGATTTTTGGGATATTTTGAAAACTGCACGGAGGGTTTGGGCAATATGTCATCCATCGTTGCTTTCAGTATTTGGCATATTTTCGGTATAAAATGTCGTAATTTCAACCTGCGAATATGTACAGAGAGCCAGAATTTGGCTTCAAAATATGGCTCAAGGATGGAATTTGGGATGTTTGGGATATTTTGAAAACTGCAGGGGGTTTTGGGCAAAATGTGACCATTGCCGCTCATAGTAATTGGCATATTTTCGGTATAAAATTCGTAATTTCAAACGGCGAATACGTGCAGAAAGCCAGAATTTGCCTCCAAAATATGGCTCACGCAACGAATTTGGGATGTTTGGGATATTTTAAAAACTTCAGTGAGGGTTTGGGCAAAATGTGATCCATAGCTTCTCTTAGTAATTGGCATATTTTTGGTATAAAAATCGTAGTTTCAAATTGCGAATACGTGCAGAGAGCCAGAATTTGGCTTCAAAATATGGCTCAAGTGTCGAATTTGGGATCTTTGGGATATTTTGAGAACTGCAGGGAGGGTTTGGGCAAAATATCATCCATCGCCGATTTCAGTAATTGGCATATTTTCGGTATAACATGTAATTTAAACCTGCGAATATGTGCAGAGAGCCAGAATTTGTCTCCAAAATTTGGCCCAAGGGTCGAATTTGGGATGTTTGGGATATTTTGAAAACTGATGGGAGGGTTTGGGCAAAATGTTATTCTTCGCCGCTTTCAGTAATTGTTATATTTTCGGTATAAAAAGTCGTAATTTCGAACTGCGAATACGTAGAAAGAGCAAGAATTTGGCTCCAAAATAAGGCTCAAGGGACGAATTTGGGATGTTTCGGATATTTTGAAAACTTTAGGGAGGGTTTGGGTAGAATGTGATCCATCGCCGTTTTAAGTAATTGGCATATTTTCGGCATAAAAAGTCGAAATTTCAAACTGCGAATACGTGCAGAGAACCAGAATTTGGCTCCAAAATATGGCTCAAGCGTCGAATTTGGGATGTTTTGGATATTTTGAAAACTGCAGGGATGGTTTGGGCAAAATGTGATCCATCGCCGCTCTCTGTAATTGGCATATTTTAGGTAAAAAAAGTCCTAATTTAAAACTGCGAATACGTGCAGAGAGCCAGAATTTGCCTCCAAAATATGGCTAAAAAATGGAATTTTGGATATTTGGGATATTTTGAAAACTGCAGGGGGTTTTGGGCAAAATATGACCCATCGCCGCTCTAAGTAATTGGCATATTTTCGTTATAAAATTAGTAATTTTAAACAGCGAATACGTGCAGAGAGCCAGAATTTGCCTCCAAAATATGGCTCACGCAACGAATTTGAGATGTTTGGGATATTTTGAAACCTACAGGGAGAGTTTTGGCAAAATGTGACCCATCGCCGCTCTCAGTAGTTGGCATTTTTCGGTATAAAAAACGTAATTTCAAACTGCGAATACAAGCAGAGAGCCCGAATTTGGCTCCAAAATATGGCTCAAGCGTCAAATTGGGATGTTTGGGATATTTTGAAAACTGCAGGGGGGGTTTGGGCAAAATGTGACCTATCGCTGCTCTCAGTAATTGGCATATTTTCGGTATAAAAAGTCGTAATTTCAAACTGCGAATACGTGCAGAAAGCCAGAATTTGGCTCCAAAATATGGCTCAAGGGTCGAATTTGGGATGTTTGCGATATTTTGAAAACTGCAGGGAGGGTTTGGGCAAAATGTGATCCATCACCGCTCACAGTAATTGGCATATTTTCGTTATAAAAAGTCGCAATTTCAAACTGCGAATACGTGCAGAGAGCGAGAATTTGGCTACAAAATATAACTCATGAGTCGAATTGGGATGTTGGGGATATTTTAAAAACTGCAGGGGGGTTTGGGCAAATTGTGACTTATCGCTGCTTTCAGTAATTGGCATATTTTCGGTATAAAATGTCGTAATTTCAAACGGCGAATATGTGCAGAGAGCATGAATTTGGCTCAAAGGTCGAATTTTGGATGTTTGGGATATTTTGACAACTGCAGGGAGGGTTTGGGCAAAATGTGATCCATAGCTTCTCTTAGTAATTGGCATATTTTCGGTAAAAAATCGTAGTTTCAAATTGCGAATGCTTGCAGAGAGGCAGAATTTGACTTCAAAATATGGCTCAAGTGTCGAATTTGGGATTTTTTGGATATTTTCAAACTGCAGGTTGGGCAACATGTCATCCATCACCGCTTTCAGTATTTGGCATATTTTCGGTATAAAATGTCGTAATTTCAACCTGCGAATATGTACAGAGAGCCAGAATTTGGCTCCAAAATATGGCTCAAGGATCGAATTTGGGATGTTTGGGATATTTTGAAAACTGCTGGGAGGGTTTGGGCAAAATGTGATCCATCGCCGCTTTTAGTTATTGGCATGTTTTCGGTATAAAAATTCGTAGTTACAAACTGCAAATACCTGCAGAGAGCCAGAATTTGGCTCCAAAATTTAATTTGGAGAATTTATAAGAATATAAATAAATATTTGAATTTATAAGAATATAAATAAATATTAATATTTGGAGCCAAATAAGAATTTGGCTCCAAAAGACATATGACAATGTTGTTTCCAATACAAGTGATAAAAATCAATGTGTTTTTATTAAAATTAACTAAAATGTTCCTGATTTTCGGTTAATATTACCGATGGAAGATGTACACGTAAAACCGTTCTAATCCGGCTGAAACGTCGATATTTGCAATAAAAACAGAACTTCTCCCGTTTTCAATATCTTACTCAGTATTTTAACGAGAAACAAATAGTTGATTGAAAATGAAGTATTTAAGGTTATTTTCTGATCAATTATGTGTTTGCATAATTTTTATCGTATATTTAATGAATTAATACCAATAAACTGAAAATTCACAAAAACGTGGAAAAACAGCAAAATATTGCCTAATTCGATGATATTTTGTTTAAATCACATAAAGGAAAAGTGGATTCTAAAGGTCAAAATATTGCTAAATTCGATGATTTTTAGTACAAAACAAAATGCAACAAAACTTGCTTAAAAATGCAAAATTTGTGGAATTCTAAGATTTGAAGGCCAAATCACATATCGTGAGAAAACATGAAGTAGTATCGAAATACTGGTAAAAACGAATATATATACTTACATCACACTACATGAATAAAGTGAAAAAAAGTCACTATATTATCATATTTGAGGATTTTGACTTCAAGTCATTGAGCGAGGTTTCGTATTATTTAGATCCAAGAAAAGACATATGACACTGTTGTTTCAATTACAAATGATAAAAATCAATGTGCTTTCATTAGAATCAACTAAAATGTTCCTGATTTTCCGTTTATATTACCGATGGAAAATGTACACGTAAAACCGCTCTATTCCGGCTGAAACGTCGATATATGCAAAAAAAACCGAACTTCTCTCCTTTTCAATATCTTACTCAGGATTTTAACGAGAAACAAATAGTTGATTCAAAATGAAGTATTTAAGGATATTATCTAATAAATTATGTGTTTGCATCATTTTTATCGTATATTTAATGAATTAATAACAATAAACTGAAAATTAAACAAAAACGTGGAAAAACAGCAAAATATTGCCTAATTCGAGGATATTTTGTTTATATCACATAAAGGAAACGGGGATGATAAACGTCAAAATATTGCTGAATTCGATGATTTCTAGTACGAAACAAAATGCAAGAAAACTTGCTTAAAATGCAATATTATGCGAAAATCTGAGATATGAAGGCCAAATCACATATCGTGATACTACATGAAATAGTATCGAAATATTGGTAAAAATGAATATATTTACGTAATATCAAACTACTTGAAAAACGTGAAAAAGTCATTATTATGCCAAATTTGAGGATTTTACCTTCGAATCATAAAGCGACGTTTCGTTATTTTTTAGACCCTAAAAAAAGACGTATAAAGATGTTGCTTCCAAAACAAATGATAAAAATCAATGTGATTTCATTCATATTAACTAAAATGTTCCTGATTTTCGGTTTATATTACCGATGGAAGATGTGCACGTAAAACCGTTCTAATCCGGCTGAAACGTCGATATATGCAATAAAAACAGAACTTCTCCCCTTTTCAATGTCTTACTCTGTATTTTAACGAGAAACAAATAGATGATTGAAAATGAAGTATTTAAGGTTATTTTCTGATCAATTATGTGTTTGCATAATTTTTATCGTATATTTAATGAATTAATAGCAATAAACTGAAAATTAAACAAAAACGTGGAAAAACAGCAAAATATTGCCTAATTCGATGATATTTTGTTTAAATCACATAAAGGAAAAGTGGATTCTAAAGGTCAAAATATTGCTAAATTCGATGATTTTTAGTACAAAACAAAATGCAACAAAACTTGCTTAAAAATGCAAAATTTGTGGAATTCTGAGATTTGAAGGCCAAATCACATATCGTGAGAAAACATGAAGTAGTATCGAAATACTGGTAAAAACGAATATATATACTTACATCACACTACATGAATAAAGTGAAAAAAGTCACTATATTATCATATTTGAGGATTTTGACTTCAAGTCATTGAGCGAGGTTTCGTATTATTTAGATCCAAGAAAAGACATATGACACTGTTGTTTCAATTACAAATGATAAAAATCAATGTGTTTTCATTAGAATCAACTAAAATGTTCCTGATTTTCCGTTTATATTACCGAAGGAAGATGTACACGTAAAACCGCTCTAATCTTTCTGAAATGTTGATATATGCAATAAAAACAGAACTTCTCTCCTTTCCAATATCTTACTCAGTATTTTCATGAGAAACAAATAGTTGATTGAAAATGAAGTATTTGAGGATATTGTCTAATCAATTATGTGTTTGCATAATTTTTATCGTATATTTAATGAATTAATAGCATTAAACTGAAAATTCACAAAAACGTGGAAAAACAGCAAAATGTTGCCTAATTCGATGATATTTTGTTTATATCACATAAAGGAAAAGGGGATGATAAACGTCAAAATATTGCTGAATTCGATGATTTTTAGTACGAAACAAAATGCAAGAAAACTTGCTTAAAATGCAATATTATGCGAAAATCTCAGATTTGAAGGCCAAATCACATACCGTGATACTACATGAAATAGTATCGAAATATTGGTGAAAATGAATATATTTACGTAATATCAAACTACATGAAAAACGTGAAAAAGTCACTATTATACCAAATTTGAGGATTATAACTTCGAATCATAAAGCGAGGTTTCGAATTATTTAGATCCAAGAAAAGACATTTGACAATGTTGTTTCCAATACAAATGATAAAAATCAATGTGTTTCATTAGAATTAACTAAAATGTTCCTGATTTTCCGTTTATATTACCGATGGAAGATGTGCACGTAAAACCGCTCAATTCCGGGTGAAACGTCGATATATGCAATAAAAACCGAACTTCTCTCCTTTTCAATATCTTACTCAGGATTTTAACGAGAAACAAATAGTTGATTGAAAATGAAGTATTTGAGGATATTGTCTAATCAATTATGTGTTTGCCTAATTTTTATAGTATATTTAATGAATTAATAACAATAAACTGAATATTCACAAAAACGTGGAAAAACAGCAAAATTTTGCCTAATTCGATGATATTTTGTTTATATTACATAAAGGAAAAGGGGATGATAAACGTCAAAATATTGCTGAATTCGATGATTTCTAGTACGAAACAAAATACAAGAAAACTTGCTTCAAATGCATTATTATGCGAAAATCTGAGATATGAGGGCCAAATCACATATCGTGATACTATATGAAATAGTATCAAAATATTGGAAAAAATGAATATATTTACGTAATATCAAACTACATGAAAAACATGAAAAAGTCATTATTATGCCAAATTTGAGGATTTTAACTTCGAATCATAAAGCGAGGTTTCGTATTTTTTAGACCCTAGAAAAGACGTATAAAAATGTTGCTTCCAATACAAATGATAAAAATCAATGTGTTTTCATTAAAATTAACTAAAATGTTCCTGATTTTCAGGTTATATTACCGATGGAAGATGTACACGTAAAACCGTTCTAATCCGGCTGAAACGTCGATATATGCAATAAAAACAGAACTTCTCCCCTTTTCAATATCTTACTCAGGATTTTAACGAGAAACAAATAGATGATTGAAAATGAAGTATTTAAGGTTATTTTCTGATCAATTATGTGATTGCATCATTTTTATCGTATATTTAATGAATTAATAACAATAAACTGAAAATTCACAAAACGTGGAAAAACAGCAAAATATTGCGTAATTCGATGATATTTGGTTTATATCACATGAAGGAATAGATGGATGATAAACATCAAAACATTACTAAATTCGATGATTTATAGTACGAAAGAAAATGCAAGAAAACTTGCTTAAAATGCAGTATTATACGAAAATCTGAGATTTGAAGGCCAAATCACATACCGTGATACTACATGAAATAGTATCGATATATTGGTAAAAATGAATATATTTACGTAATATCAAACTACTTGGAAAACGTGAAAAAGTCACTATTATACCAAATTTGAGGATTTTAACTTCGAATCATAAAGCGAGGTTTCGTATTATTTAGATCCAAGAGAAAACATTTGACAATGGTGTTTCCAATACAAATGATAAAAATCAATGTGTTTCATTAGAATTAACTAAAATGTTCCTGATTTTCGGTTTATATTACCGATGGAAGATGTGCACGTAAAACCGTTCTAATCCGGCTGAAACGTCGATATATGCAATAAAAACAGAACTTCTCCCCTTTTCAGTATCTTACTCTGTATTTTAACGAGAAACAAATAGATGATTGAAAATGCAGTATTTAAGGTTATTTTCTGATCAATTATGTGTTTGCATAATTTTTATCGTATATTTATGAATTAGTAACAATAAACTGAAAATTCACAAAAACGTGGAAAAACGGCAAAATATTGCCTAATTCGATGATATTTTGTTTAAATCACATAAAGGAAAAGTGGATTCTAAAGGTCAAAATATTGCTAAATTCGATGATTTTTAGTACAAAACAAAATGCAAGAAAACTTGCTTAAAAATGCATAATTTGTGAAATTCTGAGATTTGAAGGCCAAATCACATATCGTGAGAAAACATGAAGTAGTATCGAAATATTGGTAAAAACGAATATATATACGTAAAATCACACTACATGAATAACGTGAAAAAAGTCACTATATTATCATATTTGAGGATTTTGACTTCAAATCATTGAGCGAGGTTTCGTATTATTTAGATCCAAGAAAAGATATATGATATATGATATCGTACTCTGTATTTTCACGAGAAACAAATAGTTGATTGAAAATGAAGGTGTTTAAGGTCTCAAATACAAATGATAAAAATCAATGTGTTTTCATTAGAATTAAATAAAATGTTCCTGATTTTCCGTTTATATTACCGAAGGAAGATGTACACGTAAAACCGCTCTATTCCGGCTGAAACGTCGATATATGCAATAAAAACCGAACTTCTCTCTTTTCAATATCTTACTCAGGATTTTAACGAGAAACAAATAGTTGATTGAAAAAGAAGTATTTAAGGATATTATCTAATCAATTATGTGTTTGCATCATTTTTATCGTATATTTAATGAATTAATAACAATAAACTGAATATTCACAAAAACGTGGAAAAACAGCAAAATGTTGTCTAATTCGATGATATTTTGTTTATATCACATAAAGGAAAAGGTTATGATAAACGTCAAAATATTGCTGACTTCGATGATTTTTAGTACGAAACAAAATGCAAGAAAACTTGCTAAAAATGCAATATTATTCGAAAATCTGAGATTTGAAGGCCAAATCACATACCGTGATACTACATGAAACAGTATCGAAATATTGGTAACAATGAATATATTTACGTAATAACAAACTACATGAAAAACGTGAAAAAGTCACTATTATACCAAACTTGAGGATTTTAACTTCGAATCATAAAGCGAGGTTTCGTATTATTTAGATCCAAGAAAAGACATATGACACTGTTGTTTCATATACAAATGATAAAAATCAATGTGTTTTCATTAGAATCAACTAAAATGTTCCTGATTTTCCGTTTATATTACCGAAGGAAGATGTACACGTAAAACCGCTCTAATCTGGCTGAAATGTTGATATATGCAATAGAAACA
Organism: Procambarus clarkii; assembly: GCF_040958095.1. Classification (NCBI taxonomy): domain Eukaryota; kingdom Metazoa; phylum Arthropoda; class Malacostraca; order Decapoda; family Cambaridae; genus Procambarus; species Procambarus clarkii. The sequence continues at coordinate 8,933,588 of NC_091168.1, forward strand.
GAACTTCTCCCCTTTCCAATATCTTACTCAGTATTTTCACGAGAAACAAATAGTTGATTGAAAATGAAGTGTTTAAGGTTAATTTCTAATCAATTATGTGTTTGCATCATTTTTATCGAATATTTGATGAATTAATAGCATTAAACTGAAAATTCACAAAAACGTGGAAAAACAGCAAAATGTTGCCTAATTCGATAATATTTTGTTTATATCACATAAAGGAAAAGGGGATGATAAACGTCAAAATATTGCTGAATTCGATGATTTCTAGTACGAAACAAAATGCAAGAAGACTTGCTTCAAATGCAATATTATGCGAAAATCTGAGATATGAGGGCCAAATCACATATCGTGATACTATATGAAATAGTATCGAAATATTGGAAAAAATGAATATATTTACGTAATATCAAACAACATGAAAAAGTCATTATTATGCCAAATTTGAGGATTTTAACTTCGAATCATAAAGCGAGGTTTCGTATTATTTAGATCCAAGAAAAGACATTTAAAAATGTTGTTTCCAATACAAATGATAAAAATCAATGTGTTTCATTAGAATTAACTAAAATGTTCCTGAATTTCCGTTTATATTACCGATGGAAGATGTACAGGTAAAACAGCTCTATTCCGGCTGAAACGTCGATATATGCAATAAAAACCGAACTTCTCTCCTTTTCAATATCTTACTCAGGATTTTAACGAGAAACAAATAGTTGATTAAAAATGAAGTATTTAAAGATATTATCTAATAAATTATGTGTTTGCATCATTTTTATCGTATATTTAATGAATTAATAACAATAAACTGAATATTCACAAAATGTGAAAAACAGCTAAATATTGCCTAATTCGAGGATATTTTGTTTATATCATATAGTACGAAAAGGGGATGATAAACGTCAAAATATTGCTGAATTCGATGATTTTTAGTACGAAACAAAAAGCAAGAAAACTTGCTTAAAATGCAATATTATGCGAAAATCTGAGATTTGAAGGCCAAATCACATACCGTGATCATACATGAAATAGTATCGAAATATTGGTAAAAATGAATATATTTACGTAATATCAAACTACATGAAAAACGTGAAAAAGTCACTATGATACCAAATTTGAGGATTATAACTTCGAATCATAGAGCGAGGTTTCGTATTATTTAGATCCAAGAAAAGACATTTGACAATGTTGTTTCCAATACAAATGATAAAAATCAATGTGTTTCATTAGAATTAACTAAAATGTTCCTGATTTTCCGTTTATATTACCGATGGAAGATGTGCATGTAAAACCGCTCAATTCCGGGTGAAACGTCGATATATGCAATAAAAACCGAACTTCTCTCCTTTTCAATATCTTACTCAGGATTTTAACGAGAAACAAATAGTTGATTGAAAATTAAGTATTTGAGGATATTGTCTAATCAATTATGTGTTTGCATAATTTTTATAGTATATTTAATGAATTAATAACAATAAACTGAATATTCACAAAAACGTGGAAAAACAGCAAAATTTTGCCTAATTCGATGATATTTTGTTTATATTACATAAAGGAAAAGGGGATGATAAACGTCAAAATATTGCTGAATTCGATGATTTCTAGTACGAAACAAAATGCAAGAAAACTTGCTTCAAATGCATTATTATGCGAAAATCTGAGATATGAGGGCCAAATCACATATCGTGATACTATATGAAATAGTATCAAAATATTGGAAAAAATGAATATATTTACGTAATATCAAACTACATGAAAAACATGAAAAAGTCATTATTATGCCAAATTTGAGGATTTTAACTTCGAATCATAAAGCGAGGTTTCGTATTTTTTAGACCCTAGAAAAGACGTATAAAAATGTTGCTTCCAATACAAATGATAAAAATCAATGTGTTTTCATTAAAATTAACTAAAATGTTCCTGATTTTCAGGTTATATTACCGATGGAAGATGTACACGTAAAACCGCTCTATTCCGGCTGAAACATCGATATATGCAATAAAAACCGAACTTCCTTTTCAATATCTTAATCAGGATTTTAACGAGAAACAAATAGTTGATTGAAAATGAAGTATTTAAGGATATTATCTAATAAATTATGTGTTTGCATCATTTTTATCGTATATTTAATGAATTAATAACAATAAACTGTATATTCACAAAAACGTGAAAAAACAGCTAAATATTGCCTAATTCGAGGATATTTTGTTTAAATCACATAAAGGAAAAGGGGATGATAAAGGGGATGATAAACACATAATTGATTAGATAATATCCTTAAATACTTCATTTTCAATCAACTATTTGTTTCTCGTTAAAATCCTGAGTAAGATATTGAAAAGGAGAGAAGTTCGTTTTTTTTGCATATATCGACGTTTCAGCCGGAATAGAGTGGTTTTACGTGTACATCTTCCATCGGTAATATAAACGGAAATTCAGGAACATTTTAGTTAATTCTAATGAAACACATTGATTTTTATCATTTGTATTGGAAACAACATTTTTAAATGTCTTTTCTTGGATCTAAATAATACGAAACCTCGCTTATTTATTCGAAGATTCGAAGAAAATTCGAAGTTAAAATTCTCAAATTTGGTATAATAGTGACTTTTTCACGTTTTTCATGTAGTTTGATATTACGTACATATATATTCATTTTTACCAATATTTCGATACTATTTCATGTAGTATCACGGTATATGATTTGGTCTTCAAATCTCAGATTTTCGCATAATACTGCATTTTAAGCAAGTTTTCTTGCATTTTGTTTCGTACTAGAAATCATCGAATTTAGTAATATTTTGACGTTTATCATCCCCCTTTTTCTTTATGTGATTTAAACAAAATATCATCGAATTAGGCAATATTTTGCTGTTTTCCCACGTTTTTGTGAATTTTCAGTTTATTGGTATTAATTTATTAAATATATGATAAAAATTATGCAAACACATAATTGATCAGAAAATAACCCTAAATACTTCATTTTCAATCAACTATTTGTTTCTCGTTAAAATACTGAGTAAGATATTGAAAACGGGAGAAGTTCTGTTTTTATTGCATATATCGACGTTTCAGCCGGATTAGAACGGTTTTACGTGTATATCTTCCATCGGTAATATAAACCGAAAATCAGGAACATTTTAGTTAATTTTAATAAAAACACATTGATTTTTATCATTTGTATTGGAAACAACATTGTCATATGTCTTTTCTTGGATCTAAATAATTCGAAACCTCGCTTTATGATTCGAAGTTAAAATCCTCAAATTTGGTATAATAGTGACTTTTTCACGTTTTTCTTGTAGTTTGATATTACGTAAATATATTCATTTTTACCAATATTTTGATACTATTTCATGTAGTATCACGGTATGTGATTTGGCCTTCAAATCTCAGATTTTCGCATAATACTGCATTTTAAGCAAGTTTTCTTGCATTTTGTTTCGTACTATAAATCATCGAATTTAGTAATGTTTTGACGTTTATCATCCCCCTTTTCCTGTATGTGATATAAACAAAATATCATCGAATTACGCAATATTTTGCTGTTTTTCCACGTTTTGTGAATTTTCAGTTTATTGTTATTAATTCATTAAATATACGGTAAAAATGATGTAAACACATAATTGATTAGAAATTAATCTTAAACACTTCATTTTCAATCAACTATTTGTTTCTCGTGAAAATACTGAGTACGATATTGGAAAGGGGAGAAGTTCTGTTTTTATTGCATATATCAACGTTTCAGCCGGATTAGAGCGGTTTTACGTGTACATCTTCCTTCGGTAATATAAACGGAAAATCAGTAACATTTTAGTTAATTCTAATGAAAACACATTGATTTTTATCATTTGTATTTGAAACAACAGTGTCATATGTCTTTTCTTGAATCTAAATAATACGAAACCTCGCTCAATGATTTGAAGTTAAAATTCTCAAATATGGTAATATAGTGACTTTTTTCACGTTATTCATGTACTGTGATTTTACGTATATATATTCGTTTTTACCAATATTTCGATACTACTTCATGTTTTCTCACGATATGTGATTTGGCCTTCAAATCTCAGAATTTCACAAATTTTGAATTTTTAAGCAAGTTTTCTTGCATTTTGTTTTGTACTAAAAATCATCGAATTTAGCAATATTTTGACCTTTATCATCCATATTTCCTTTATGTTATTTAAACAAAATATCATCGAATTAGGCAATATTTTGCTGTTTTTCCACGTTTTTGTTTAATTTTCAGTTTATTGCTATTAATTCATTAAATATACGATAAAAATTATGCAAACACATAATTGATCAGAAAATAACCTTAAATACTTCATTTTCAATCATCTATTTGTTTCTAGTTAAAATACAGAGTAAGACATTGAAAAGGGGAGAAGTTCTGTTTTTATTGCATATATCGACGTTTCAGCCGGATTAGAACGGTTTTACGTGCACATCTTCCATCGGTAATATAAACCGAAAATCAGGAACATTTTAGTTAATTTGAATGAAATCACATTGATTTTTATCATTTGTATTGGAAGCAACATCTTTATACGTCTTTTTTTAGGGTCTAAAAAATAACGAAACGTCGTTTTATGATTCGAAGATAAAATCCTCAAATTTTCATAATAATGACTTTTTCACGTTTTTCATGTAGTTTGATATTACGTAAATATATTCATTTTAACCAATATTTCGATACTATTTCATGTAGTATCACGATATGTGATTTGGCCTTCATATCTCAGATTTTCGCATAATATTGCATTTTAAGCAAGTTTTCTTGCATTTTGTTTCGTACTAAAAATCATCGAATTCAGCAATAGTTTGACGTTTATCATCTCCTTTTCCTTTATGTGATATAAACAAAATATCATCGAATTAGGCAATATTTTGCTGTTTTTCCACGTTTTTGTGAATATTCAGTTTATTGTTATTAATTCATTAAATATACGATAAAAATGATGCAAACACATAATTGATTAGATAATATCCTTAAATACTTCATTTTCAATCATCTATTTGTTCTAGTTAAAATCCTGAGTAAGATATTGAAAAGGAGAGAAGTTCGGTTTTTATTGCATATATCGACGTTTCAGCAGGAATAGAGCGGTTTTACGTGTACATCTTCCATCGGTAATATAAACGGAAAATCAGGAACATTTTAGTTAATTCTAATGAAAACACATTGATTTTTATAATTTGTATTGGAAACAACATTGTCATATGTCTTTTCTTGGATCTAAGTAATACGAAACCTCGCTTTATGATTCGAAGTTAAAATCCCCAAATTTGGTATAATAGTGACTTTTTCACGTTTTTCATGTAGTTTGATATTACGTAAATATATTCATTTTTACCAATATTTCGATACTGTTTCATGTAGTATCACGATATTTGATTTGGCCTTCAAATCTCAGATTTTCGAATAATATTGCATTTTTAGCAAGTTTTCTTGCATTTTGTTTCGTACTAAAAATCATCGAATTCAGCAATATTTTGACGTTTATCATAACCTTTTCCTTCATGTGATATAAACAAAATATCATCGAATTAGGCAACATTTTGCTGTTTTTCCACGTTTTTGTGAATATTCAGTTTATTGTTATTAATTAATTAAATATACGATAAAAACGATGCAAACACATAATTGATTATATAATATCCTTAAATACTTGTTTTTCAATCAACTATTTGTTTCTCGTTAAAATCCTGAGTAAGATATTGAAAAGGAGAGAAGTTCGGTTTTTATTGCATATATCGACGTTTCAGCCGGAATAGAGCGGTTTTACGTGTACATCTTCCTTCGGTAATATAAACGGAAAATCAGGAACATTTTATTTAATTCTAATGAAAACACATTGATTTTTATCATTTGTATTTGAGACCTTAAACACCTTCATTTTCAATCAACTATTTGTTTCTCGTGAAAATACAGAGTAAGATATCATATATCATATATCTTTTCTTGGATCTAAATAACACGAAACCTCGCTCAATGATTTGAAGTCAAAATCCTCAAATATGAAAATATAGTGACTTTTTTCACGTTATTCATGTAGTGTGATTTTACGTATATATATTCGTTTTTACCAATATTTCGATACTACTTCATGTTTTCTCACGATATGTGATTTGGCCTTCAAATCTCAGAATTTCACAAATTATGCATTTTTAAGCAAGTTTTCTTGCATTTTGTTTTGTACTAAAAATCATCGAATTTAGCAATATTTTGACCTTTAGAATCCACTTTTCCTTTATGTGATTTAAACAAAATATCATCGAATTAGGCAATAATTTGCCGTTTTTCTACGTTTTTGTGAATTTTCAGTTTATTGTTACTAATTCATAAATATACGATAAAAATTATGCAAACACGTAATTAATCAGAAAATAACCTTAAATACTGCATTTTCAATCATCTATTTGTTTCTCGTGAAAATACAGAGTAAGATATTGAAAAGGGGAGAAGTTCTGTTTTTATTGCATATATCGACGTTTCAGCCGGATTAGAACGGTTTTACGTGCACATCTTCCATCGGTAATATAAACCGAAAATCAGGAACATTTTAGTTAATTCTAATGAATCACATTGATTTTTATCATTTGTATTGGAAACACCATTGTCAAGTGTCTTCTCTTGGATCTAAATAATACGAAACCTCGCTTTATGATTCGAAGTTAAAATCCTAAAATTTGGTATAATAGTGACTTTTTCACGTTTTCCTAGTAGTTTGATATTACGTAAATATATTCATTTTTACCTATATATCGATACTATTTCATGTAGTATCACGGTATGTGATTTGGCCTTCAAATCTCAGATTTTCGCATAATACTGCATTTGAAGCAAGTTTTCTTGCATTTTGTTTCGTACTAAAAATCATCGAATTCAGCAATATTTTGACGTTTATCATCCCCTTTTCCTTTATGTGATATAAACAAAATCTCATCGAATTAGGCAATATTTTGCTGTTTTTCCACGTTTTTGTGAATTATCAGTTTATTGCTATCAATTCATTGTAATAATGGAAAGGGGAGAAGTTCTGTTTTTATTGCATATATCGACGTTTCAGCGGGATTAGAGCGGTTTTACGTGTACATCTTCCATCGGTAATATAAACGAAAAATCAGGAACATTTTAGTTAATTCTAATGAAAACACATTGATTTTTATCATTTGTATTTGAAACAACAGTGTCATATGTCTTTTCTTGAATCTAAATAATACGAAACCTCGCTCAATGATTTGAAGTTAAAATCCTCAAATATGGTAATATAGTGACTTTTTTCACGTTATTCATGTACTGTGATTTTACGTATATATATTCGTTTTTACCAATATTTCGATACTACTTCATGTTTTCTCACGATATGTGATTTGGCCTTCAAATCTCAGAATTTCACAAATTTTGAATTTTTAAGCAAGTTTTCTTGCATTTTGTTTTGTACTAAAAATCATCGAATTTAGCAATATTTTGACCTTTATCATCCATATTTCCTTTATGTTATTTAAACAAAATATCATCGAATTAGGCAATATTTTGCTGTTTTTCCACGTTTTTGTTTAATTTTCAGTTTATTGCTATTAATTCATTAAATATACGATAAAAATTATGCAAACACATAATTGATCAGAAAATAACCTTAAATACTTCATTTTCAATCATCTATTTGTTTCTCGTTAAAATACAGAGTAAGACATTGAAAAGGGGAGAAGTTCTGTTTTTATTGCATATATCGACGTTTCAGCCGGATTAGAACGGTTTTACGTGCACATCTTCCATCGGTAATATAAACCGAAAATCAGGAACATTTTAGTTAATTTGAATGAAATCACATTGATTTTTATCATTTGTATTGGAAGCAACATCTTTATACGTCTTTTTTTAGGGTCTAAAAAATAACGAAACGTCGCTTTATGATTCGAAGGTAAAATCCTCAAATTTGGCATAATAATGACTTTTTCACGTTTTTCATGTAGTTTGATATTACGTAAATATATTCATTTTAACCAATATTTCGATACTATTTCATGTAGTATCACGATATGTGATTTGGCCTTCATATCTCAGATTTTCGCATAATATTGCATTTTAAGCACGTTTTCTTGCATTTTGTTTCGTACTAAAAATCATCGAATTCAGCAATAGTTTGACGTTTATCATCTCCTTTTCCTTTATGTGATATAAACAAAATATCATCGAATTAGGCAATATTTTGCTGTTTTTCCACGTTTTTATGGATATTCAGTTTAATGTTATTAATTCATTACATATACGATAAAAATTATGCAAACACATAATTGATTAGATAATATCCTTAAATACTTCATTTTCAATCATCTATTTGTTCTAGTTAAAATCCTGAGTAAGATATTGAAAAGGAGAGAAGTTCGGTTTTTATTGCATATATCGACGTTTCAGCAGGAATAGAGCGGTTTTACGTGTACATCTTCCATCGGTAATATAAACGGAAAATCAGGAACATTTTAGTTAATTCTAATGAAACACATTGATTTTTATCATTTGTATTGGAAACAACATTGCCAAATGTCTTTTTTTGGATCTAAATAATACGAAACCTCGCTTCATGATTCGAAGTTAAAATCCTCAAATTTGGTATAATAGTGACTTTTTCACATTTTTCATGAAGTTTGATATTACGTAAATATATTCGTTTTTACCAATATTTCGATACTATTTCATGTATTATCACGATATGTGATTTGGCCTTCATATCTCAGAATTTCGCAAATTTTGCATTTTTAAGCAAAGTTTCTTACATTTTGTTTTGAACTAAAAATCATCGAATTTAGCAATATTTTGAACTTTATCATCCCCTTTTCCTTTATGTGATTTAAACAAAATATCCTCGAATTAGGCAATATATAGCTGTTTTTTCACGTTTTTGTGAATATACAGTTTATTGTTATTAATTCATTAAATATACGATAAAAATGATGCAAACACATAATTTATTAGATAATATCCTTAAATACTTCATTTTCAATCAACAATTTGTTTCTCGTTAAAATCCTGAGTAAGATATTGAAAAGGAGAGAAGTTCGGTTTTTATTGCATATATCGATGTTTCAGCCGGAATAGAGCGGTTTTACGTGTACATCTTCCATCGGTAATATAACCTGAAAATCAGGAACATTTTAGTTAATTTTAATGAAAACACATTGATTTTTATCATTTGTATTGGAAACAACATTGTCAAATGTCTTTTGTTGGATCTAAATAATACGAAACCTCGTTTTATGATTCGAAGTTATAATCCTCAAATTTGGTATAATAGTGACTTTTTCACGTTTTTCATGTAGTTTGATATTACGTAAATATATTCATTTTTACCAATATTTCGATACTATTTCATGTATTATCACGGTATGTGATTTGGCCTTCAAATCTCAGATTTTCGCATAATATTGCATTTTAAGCAAGTTTTCTTGCATTTTGTTTCGTACTAGAAATCATCGAATTCAGCAATATTTTGACGTTTATCATCCCCTTTTCCTTTATGTGATATAAACAAAATATTATCGAATTAGGCAACATTTTGCTGTTTTTCCACGTTTTTGTGAATTTTTAGTTTAATGCTATTAATTCATTAAATATTCGATAAAAATGATGCAAACACATAATTGATTAGAAATTAACCTTAAACACTTCATTTTCAATCAACTATTTGTTTCTCGTGAAAACACTGAGTAAGATATTGGAAAGGGGAGAAGTTCTGTTTTTATTGCATATATCAACATTTCAGCCAGATTAGAGCGGTTTTACGTGTACATCTTCCTTCGGTAATATAAACGGAAAATCAGGAACATTTTAGTTGATTCTAATGAAAACACATTGATTTTTATCATTTGTATTTGAAACAACAGTGTCATATGTCTTTTCTTGGATCTAAATAATACGAAACCTCGCTTTATGATTCGACGTTAAAATCCTCAAGTTTGGTATAATAGTGACTTTTTCACGTTTTTCATGTAGTTTGTTATTACGTAAATATATTCATTGTTACCAATATTTCGATACTGTTTCATGTAGTATCACGGTATGTGATTTGGCCTTCAAATCTCAGATTTTCGAATAATATGGCATTTTTAGCAAGTTTTCTTGCATTTTGTTTCGTACTAAAAATCATCGAAGTCAGCAATATTTTGACGTTTATCATAACCTTTTCCTTTATGTGATATAAACAAAATATCATCGAATTAGGCAACATTTTGCTGTTTTTCCACGTTTTTGTGAATATTAAGTTTATTGTTATTAATTCATTAAATATACGATAAAAATGATGCAAACACATAATTGATTAGATAATATCCTTAAATACTTCTTTTTCAATCAACTATTTGTTTCTCGTTAAAATCCTGAGTAAGATATTGAAAAGAGAGAAGTTCGGTTTTTATTGCATATATCGACGTTTCAGCAGGAATAGAGCGGTTTTACGTGTACATCTTCCTTCGATAATATACACGGAAAATCAGGAACATTTTATTTAATTCTAATGAAAACACATTGATTTTTATAATTTGTATTTGAGACCTTAAACACCTTCATTTTCAATCAACTATTTGTTTCTCGTGAAAATACAGAGTAAGATATCATATATCATATATCTTTTCTTGGATCTAAATAATACGAAACCTCGCTCAATGATTTGAAGTCAAAATCCTCAAATATGATAATATAGTGACTTTTTTCACGTTATTCATGTAGTGTGATTTTACGTATATATATTCGTTTTTTACCAATATTTCGATACTACTTCATGTTTTCTCACGATATGTGATTTGGCCTTCAATTCTCAGAATTTCACAAATTATGCATTTTTAAGCAAGTTTTCTTGCATTTTGTTTTGTACTAAAAATCATCGAATTTAGCAATATTTTGACCTTTAGAATCCACTTTTCCTTTATGTGATTTAAACAAAATATCATCGAATTAGGCAATATTTTGCCGTTTTTCCACGTTTTTGTGAATTTTCAGTTTATTGTTACTAATTCATAAATATACGATAAAAATTATGCAAACACATAATTGATCAGAAAATAACCTTAAATACTGCATTTTCAATCATCTATTTGTTTCTCGTGAAAATACAGAGTAAGATATTGAAAAGGGGAGAAGTTCTGTTTTTATTGCATATATCGACGTTTCAGCCGGATTAGAACGGTTTTACGTGCACATCTTCCATCGGTAATATAAACCGAAAATCAGGAACATTTTAGTTAATTCTAATGAAACACATTGATTTTTATCATTTGTATTGGAAACACCATTGTCAAATGTTTTCTCTTGGATCTAAATAATACGAAACCTCGCTTTATGATTCGAAGTTAAAATCCTCAAATTTGGCATAATAATGACTTTTTCATGTTGTTTGATATTACGTAAATATATTCATTTTTTCCAATATTTCGATACTATTTCATATAGTATCACGATATGTGATTTGGCCCTCATATCTCAGATTTTCGCATAATATTGCATTTGAAGCAAGTTTTCTTGCATTTTGTTTCGTACTAGAAATCATCGAATTCAGCAATATTTTGACGTTTATCATCCCCTTTTCCTTTATGTGATATAAACAAAATATCATCGAATTAGGCAACATTTTGCTGTTTTTCCACGTTTTTGTGAATATTAAGTTTATTGTTATTAATTCATTAAATATACGATAAAAATGATGCAAACACATAATTGATTAGATAATATCCTTAAATACTTCTTTTTCAATCAACTATTTGTTTCTCGTTAAAATCCTGAGTAAGATATTGAAAAGGAGAGAAGTTCGGTTTTTATTGCATATATCGACGTTTCAGCCGGAATAGAGCGGTTTTACGTGTACATCTTCCTTCGGTAATATAAACGGAAAATCAGGAACATTTTATTTAATTCTAATGAAAACACATTGATTTTTATCATTTGTATTTGAGACCTTAAACACCTTCATTTTCAATCAACTATTTGTTTCTCGTGAAAATACAGAGTAAGATATCATATATCATATATCATTTCTTGGATCTAAATAATACGAAACCTCGCTCAATGATTTGAAGTCAAAATCCTCAAATATGATAATATAGTGACTTTTTTCACGTTATTCATGTAGTGTGATTTTACGTATATATATTCGTTTTTTACCAATATTTCGATACTACTTCATGTTTTCTCACGATATGTGATTTGGCCTTCAATTCTCAGAATTTCACAAATTATGCATTTTTAAGCAAGTTTTCTTGCATTTTGTTTTGTACTAAAAATCATCGAATTTAGCAATATTTTGACCTTTAGAATCCACTTTTCCTTTATGTGATTTAAACAAAATATCATCGAATTAGGCAATATTTTGCCGTTTTTCCACGTTTTTGTGAATTTTCAGTTTATTGTTACTAATTCATAAATATACGATAAAAATTATGCAAACACATAATTGATCAGAAAATAACCTTAAATACTGCATTTTCAATCATCTATTTGTTTCTCGTGAAAATACAGAGTAAGATATTGAAAAGGGGAGAAGTTCTGTTTTTATTGCATATATCGACGTTTCAGCCGGATTAGAACGGTTTTACGTGCACATCTTCCATCGGTAATATAAACCGAAAATCATTAACATTTTAGTTAATTTGAATGAAATCACATTGATTTTTATCATTTGTATTGGAAGCAACATCTTTATACATCTTTTTTTAGGGTCTAAAATATAACGAAACGTCGCTTTATTATTCGAAGTTAAAATCCTCAAATTTGGCATAATAATGACTTTTACACGTTTTTCATGTAGTTTGATATTACGTAAATATATTCATTTTTACCAATATTTCGATACTATTTCATGTAGTATCACGATATGTGATTTGGACTTCATATCTCAGATTTTCGCATAATATTGTATTTTAAGCAAGTTTTCTTGCATTTTGTGTCGTATTAAAAATCATCGAATTCAGCAATATTTTGACGTTTATCATCCCCTTTTCCTTTATATGATATAAACAAAATATCCTCGAATTAGGCAATATTTAGCTGTTTTTTCACGTTTTTGTGAATATTCAGTTTATTGTTATTAATTCATTAAATATATGATAAAAATGATGCAAACACATAATTTATTAGATAATATCTTATATACTTCATTTTTAATCAACTATTTGTTTCTCGTTAAAATCCTGAGTAAGATATTGAAAAGGAGAGAAGTTCGGTTTTTATTGCATATATCGACGTTTCAGCCGGAATAGAGCTGTTTTACGTGTACATCTTCCATCGGTAATATAAACGGAAATTCAGGAACATTTTAGTTAATTCTAATGAAACACATTGATTTTTATCATTTGTATTGGAAACAACATTTTTAAATGTCTTTTCTTGGATCTAAATAATACGAAACCTCGCTTTATGATTCGAAGTTAAAATCCTCAAATTTGGCATAATAATGACTTTTTCATGTTGTTTGATATTACGTAAATATATTCATTTTTTCCAATATTTCGATACTATTTCATATAGTATCACGATATGTGATTTGGCCCTCATATCTCAGATTTTCGCATAATATTGCATTTGAAGCAAGTTTTCTTGCATTTTGTTTCGTACTAGAAATCATCGAATTCAGCAATATTTTGACGTTTATCATCCCCTTTTCCTTTATGTGATATAAACAAAATATCATCGAATTAGGCAACATTTTGCTGTTTTTCCACGTTTTTGTGAATATTAAGTTTATTGTTATTAATTCATTAAATATACGATAAAAATGATGCAAACACATAATTGATTAGATAATATCCTTAAATACTTCTTTTTCAATCAACTATTTGTTTCTCGTTAAAATCCTGAGTAAGATATTGAAAAGGAGAGAAGTTCGGTTTTTATTGCATATATCGACGTTTCAGCCGGAATAGAGCGGTTTTACGTGTACATCTTCCTTCGGTAATATAAACGGAAAATCAGGAACATTTTATTTAATTCTAATGTAAACACATTGATTTTTATTATTTGTATTTGAGACCATAAACACCTTCATTTTCAATCAACTATTTGTTTCTCGTGAAAATACAGAGTAAGATATCATATATCATATATCTTTTCTTGGATCTAAATAATACGAAATCTCGCTCAATGATTTGAAGCCAAAATCCTCAAATATGATAATATAGTGACTTTTTTCACGTTATTCATGTAGTGTGATTTTACGTATATATATTCGTTTTTACCAATATTTCGATACTACTTCATGTTTTCTCACGATATGTGATTTGGCCTTCAAATCTCAGAATTTCACAAATTATGCATTTTTAAGCAAGTTTTCTTGCATTTTGTTTTGTACTAAAAATCATCGAATTCAGCAATATTTTGACGTTTATCATCCCCTTTTCCTTTATGTGATATAAACAAAATCTCATCGAATTAGGCAATATTTTGCTGTTTTTCCACGTTTTTGTGAATTATCAGTTTATTGCTATTAATTCATTATAATAATGGAAAGGGGAGAAGTTCTGTTTTTATTGCATATATCGACGTTTCAGCCGGATTAGAGCGGTTTTACGTGTACATCTTCCATCGGTAATATAAACGAAAAATCAGGAACATTTTAGTTAATTCTAATGAAAACACATTGATTTTTATCATTTGTATTTGAAACATCAGTGTCATATGTCTTTTCTTGGATCTAAATAATACGAAACCTCGCTCAATGATTTGAAGTTAAAATCCTCAAATATGGTAATATAGTGACTTTTTTCACGTTATTCATGTACTGTGATTTTACGTATATATATTCGTTTTTACCAATATTTCGATACTACTTCATGTTTTCTCACGATATGTAATTTGGCCTTCAAATCTCAGAATTTCACAAATTTTGAATTTTTAAGCAAGTTTTCTTGCATTTTGTTTTGTACTAAAAATCATCGAATTTAGCAATATTTTGACCTTTATCATCCATATTTCCTTTATGTGATTTAAACAAAATATCATCGAATTAGGCAATATTTTGCTGTTTTTCCACGTTTTTGTTTAATTTTCAGTTTATTGCTATTAATTCATTAAATATACGATAAAAATTATGCAAACACATAATTGATCAGAAAATAACCTTAAATACTTCATTTTCAATCATCTATTTGTTTCTCGTTAAAATACAGAGTAAGACATTGAAAAGGGGAGAAGTTCTGTTTTTATTGCATATATCGACGTTTCAGCCGGATTAGAACGGTTTTACGTGCACATCTTCCATCGGTAATATAAACCGAAAATCAGGAACATTTTAGTTAATATGAATGAAATCACATTGATTTTTATCATTTGTTTTGGAAGCAACATCTTTATACGTCTTTTTTTAGGGTCTAAAAAATAACGAAACGTCGCTTTATGATTCGAAGGTAAAATCCTCAAATTTTGCATAATAATGACTTTTTCACGTTTTTCAAGTAGTTTGATATTACGTAAATATATTCATTTTTACCAATATTTCGATACTATTTCATGTAGTATCACGATATGTGATTTGGCCTTCATATCTCAGATTTTCGCATAATATTGCATTTTAAGCAAGTTTTCTTGCATTTTGTTTCGTACTAGAAATCATCGAATTCAGCAATATTTTGACGTTTATCATCCCCGTTTCCTTTATGTGATATAAACAAAATATCCTCGAATTAGGCAATATTTAGCTGTTTTTTCACGTTTTTGTAAATATACAGTTTATTGTTATTAATTCATTAAATATACGATAAAAATGATGCAAACACATAATTTATTAGATAATATCCTTAAACACTTCATTTTCAATCAACTATTTGTTTCTCGTTAAAATCCTGAGTAAGATATTGAAAAGGAGAGAAGTTCGGTTTTTATTGCATATATCGACGTTTCAGCCGGAATAGAGCGGTTTTACGTGTACATTTTCCATCGGTAATATAAACGGAAATTCAGGAACATTTTAGTTAATTCTAATGAAACACATTGATTTTTATCAGTTGCATTGGAAACAATATTGTCAAATGTCTTTTCCTGGATCTAAATAATACGAAACCTCGCTTTATGATTCGAAGTTAAAATCCTCAAATTTGGTATAATAGTGACTTTTTCACGTTTTTCATGTAGTTTGATATTACGTAAATATATTCATTTTTACCAATATTTTGATACTATTTTATGTAGTATCACGGTATGTGATTTGGCCTTCAAATCTCAGATTTTCGCATAATACTGCATTTTAAGCAAGTTTTCTTGCATTTTGTTTCGTACTAGATATCATCGAATTTAGAAATATTTTGATGTTTATCATCCCCCTTTTTCTTTATGTGATTTAAACAAAATATCATCGAATTAGGCAATATTTTGCTGTTTTTCCACGTTTTTGTGAATTTTCAGTTTATTGGTATTAATTCATTAAATATACGATAAAAATTTTGCAAACACATAATTGATCAGAAAATAACCTTAAATACTTCATTTTCAATCAACTATTTGTTTCTCGTTAAAATACTGAGTAAGATATTGAAAACGGGAGAAGTTCTGTTTTTATTGCAAATATCGACGTTTCAGCCGGATTAGAACGGTTTTACGTGTACATCTTCCATCGGTAATATTAACCGAAAATCAGGAACATTTTAGTTAATTTTAATAAAAACACATTGATTTTTATCACTTGTATTGGAAACAACATTGTCATATGTCTTTTGGAGCCAAATTCTTATTTGGCTCCAAATATTAATATTTATTTATATTCTTATAAATTCAAATATTTATTTATATTCTTATAAATTCTCCAAATTAAATTTTGGAGCCAAATTCTGGCTCTCTGCAGGTATTCGCAGTTTGTAACTACGACTTTTTATACCGAAAATATGCCAATAACTAAAAGCGGCGATGGATCACATTTTGCCCAAACCCTCCCAGCAGTTTTCAAAATATCCCAAACATCCCAAATTCGATCCTTGAGCCATATTTTGGAGCCAAATTCTGGCTCTCTGTACATATTCGCAAGTTGAAATTACGACATTTTATACCGAAAATATGCCAAATACTGAAAGCGGTGATGGATGACATGTTGCCCAACCTGCAGTTTTCAAAATATCCAAAAAATCCCAAATTCGACACTTGAGCCATATTTTGAAGTCAAATTCTGCCTCTCTGCAAGCATTCGCAATTTGAAACTACGATTTTTTACCGAAAATATGCCAATTACTAAGAGAAGCTATGGATCACATTTTGCCCAAACCCTCCCTGCAGTTGTCAAAATATCCCAAACATCCAAAATTCGACCTTTGAGCCAAATTCATGCTCTCTGCACATATTCGCAGGTTGAAATTACGACATTTTATACCGAAAATATGCCAATTACTGAAAGCAGCGATAAGTCACAATTTGCCCAAACCCCCCTGCAGTTTTTAAAATATCCCCAACATCCCAATTCGACTCATGAGTTATATTTTGTAGCCAAATTCTCGCTCTCTGCACGTATTCGCAGTTTGAAATTGCGACTTTTTATAACGAAAATATGCCAATTACTGTGAGCGGTGATGGATCACATTTTGCCCAAACCCTCCCTGCAGTTTTCAAAATATCGCAAACATCCCAAATTCGACCCTTGAGCCATATTTTGGAGCCAAATTCTGGCTTTCTGCACGTATTCGCAGTTTGAAATTACGACTTTTTATACCGAAAATATGCCAATTACTGAGAGCAGCGATAGGTCACATTTTGCCCAAACCCCCCCTGCAGTTTTCAAAATATCCCAAACATCCCAATTTGACGCTTGAGCCATATTTTGGAGCCAAATTCGGGCTCTCTGCTTGTATTCGCAGTTTGAAATTACGTTTTTTATACCGAAAAATGCCAACTACTGAGAGCGGCGATGGGTCACATTTTGCCAAAACTCTCCCTGTAGGTTTCAAAATATCCCAAACATCTCAAATTCGTTGTGTGAGCCATATTTTGGAGGCAAATTCTGGCTCTCGGCACGTATTCGCTGTTTAAAATTACTAATTTTATACCGAAAATATGCCAATTACTTAGAGCGGCGATGGGTCATATTTTGCCCAAAACCCCCTGCAGTTTTCAAAATATCCCAAATATCCAAAATTCCATTTTTGAGCCATATTTTGGAGGCAAATTCTGGCTCTCTGCACGTATTCGCAGTTTTAAATTAGGACTTTTTTTACCTAAAATATGCCAATTACAGAGAGCGGCGATGGATCACATTTTGCCCAAACCATCCCTGCAGTTTTCAAAATATCCAAAACATCCTAAATTCGACGCTTGAGCTATATTTTGGAGCCAAATTCTGGTTTTCTGCACGTATTCGCAGTTTGAAATTTCGACTTTTTATGCCGAAAATATGCCAATTACTGAAAGCGGCGATGGATCATATTCTACCCAAACCCTTTTCGCAGTTTTCAAAATATCCGAAACATCACAAATTCGTCCCTTGATCCTTATTTTGGAGCCAAATTCTGGCTCTCTCTACGTATTCGCAGTTCGAATTTATGAATTTTTATACCGAAAATATAACAATTTCTGAAAGCGGCGAAGAATAACATTTTGCCCAAACCCTCCCATCAGTTTTCAAAATATCCCAAACATCCCAAATTCGACCCTTGGGCCATATTTTGGAGACAAATTCTGGCTCTCTGCACATATTCGCAGGTTTAAATTACATGTTATACCGAAAATATGCCAATTACTGAAATCGGCGATGGATGACATTTTGCCCAAACCTTCCCTGCAGTTCTCAAAATATCCCAAACATCCAAAATTCGACCCTTGAGCCATATTTTGTAGCCAAATTCTCGCTCTCTGCACGTATTCGCAGTTTGAAATTGCGACTTTTTTTATACCGAAAATATGCCAATTACTGTGAGCGGCGATGGATCACATTTTGCCCAAACCCTCCCAGCAGTTTTCAAAATATACCAAACATCCCAAATTCGACCCTTGAGCCATATTTTGAAGCCAAATTCTGGCTCTCTGCACGTATTCGCAGTTTGAAATTACGACTTTTTATACCGAAAATATGCCAATTACTGAGAGCAGCGATAGGTCACATTTTGCCCAAACCCCCCCCCCCCCCTGAAGTTTTCAAAATATCCCAAACATCCAAAATTCGACCTTTGAGCCATACTTTGGAGCCAAATTCGGGTTCTCTGCTTGTATTCGCAGTTTGAAATTACGTCTTTTTATACCGAAAAATGCCAATTATTGAGAGCGGCGAAGGGTCACATTTTGCCAAAACCCTCACTGAAGTTTTCAAAATATCCCAAACATCCCAAATTCGTTGCGTGAGCCATATTTTGGAGGCAAATTCTGGCTTTCTGCACGTATTCGCCGTTTGAAATTACGAATTTTATACCGAAAATATGCCAATTACTATGAGCGGCAATGGTCACATTTTGCCCAAAACCCCCTGCAGTTTTCAAAATATCCCAAACATCCCAAATTCCATCCTTGAGCCATATTTTAAAGCCAAATTCTGGCTCTCTGTACATATTCGCAGGTTGAAATTACGACATTTTATACCGAAAATATGCCAAATACTGAAAGCAACGATGGATGACATTTTGCCCAAACCCTCCGTGCAGTTTTCAAAATATCCCAAAAATCCCAAATTCGACACTTGAGCCATATTTTGAAGCCAAATTCTGGCTCTCTGCAAGCATTCGCAATTTGAAACTACGATTTTTATACCGAAAATATGCCAATTACTAAGAGAAGCTATGGATCACATTTTGCCCAAACCCTCCTTGCAGTTGTCAAAATATCCCAAACATCCAAAATTCGAACTTTGAACCATATTTTGGAGCCAAATTCTGGCTCTCTGCACATATTCGCAGGTTGAAATTACGACAATTTATACCGAAAATATGCCAATTACTGAAAGCAGCGATGGATCACAATTTGCCCAAACCCCCCTGCAGTTTTTAAAATATCCCAAACATCCCAAATTCGACTCATGAGTTATATTTTGTAGCCAAATTCTCGCTCTCTGCACGTATTCGCAGTTTGAAATTGCGACTTTTTATACCAAAAATATGCCAATTACTGTGAGCGGCGATGGATCACATTTTGCCCAAACCCTCCCTGCAGTTTTCAAAATATCGCAGACATCCCAAATTCGACCCCTGAGCCATATTTTGGAGCCAAATTCTGGCTTTCTGCACGTATTCGCAGTTTGAAATTACGACTTTTTATACCAAAAATATGCCAATTACTGAGAGCAGCGATAGGTCACATTTTGCCCAAACTCTCCCTGCAGTTTTCAGAATATCGCAAACATCCCAAATTCGACCCCTGAGCCATATTTTGGAGCCAAATTTTGGCTTTCTGCACGTATTCGCAGTTTGAAATTACGTCTTTTTATACCGAAAAATGCCAATTACTGAGAGCGGAGATGGGTCACATTTTGCCAAAACTCTCCCTGTAGGTTTCAAAATATCCCAAACATCTCAAATTCGTTGCGTGAGCCATATTTTGGAGGCAAATTCTGGCTCTTTGCACGTATTCGCAGTTTGAAATTACTAATTTTATACCGAAAATATGCCAATTACTTAGAGCGGCGATGGGTCATATTTTGCCCAAAACCCCCTGCAGTTTTCAAAATATCCCAAATATCCCAAATTCCATTTTTGAGCCATATTTTGGAGGCAAATTCTGGCTCTCTGCACGTATTCGCAGTTTTAAATTAAGACTTTTTTTACCTAAAATATGCCAATTACAGAGAGCGGCGATGAATCACATTTTGCCCAAACCCTCCCTGCAGTTTTCAAAATATCCAAAACATCCCAAATTCGACGCTTGAGCCACATTTTGGAGCCAAATTCTGGTTTTCTGCACGTATTCGCAGTTTGAAATTTCGACTTTTTATGCCGAAAATATGCCAATTACTGAAAGCGGCGTGGATCACATTCTACCCAAACCCTTTTCGTAGTTTTCAAAATATCCGAAACATCACAAATTCGTCCCTTGAGCCTTATTTTGGAGCCAAATTCTGGCTCTCTCTACGTATTCGCAGTTCGAAATTACGACTTTTTATACCGAAAATATGCCAATTACTAAGAGAAGCTATGGGTCACAATTTGCCTAAACCCTCCGTGCAAATTGTGACCCATAGCTTAAAATTTCCCAAACATCCAAAATTCGACCCTTGAGCCATATTTTGGAGCCAAGTTCGGGCTCTCTGCTTGTATTCGCAGTTTGAAATTACGTCTTTTTATACCGAAAAATGCCAATTATTGAGAGCGGCGAAGGGTCACATTTTGCCAAAACCCTCACTGAAGTTTTCAAAATATCCCAAACATCCCAAATTCGTTGCGTGAGCCATATTTTGGAGGCAAATTCTGGCTTTCTGCACGTATTCGCCGTTTGAAATTACGAATTTTATACCGAAAATATGCCAATTACTATGAGCGGCAATGGTCACATTTTGCCCAAAACCCCCTGCAGTTTTCAAAATATCCCAAACATCCCAAATTCCATCCTTGAGCCATATTTTGAAGCCAAATTCTGGCTCTCTGTACATATTCGCAGGTTGAAATTACGACATTTTATACCGAAAATATGCCAAATACTGAAAGCAACGATGGATGACATTTTGCCCAAACCCTCCGTGCAGTTTTCAAAATATCCCAAAAATCCCAAATTCGACACTTGAGCCATATTTTGAAGCCAAATTCTGGCTCTCTGCAAGCATTCGCAATTTGAAACTACGATTTTTATACCGAAAATATGCCAATTACTAGGAGAAGCTATGGATCACATTTTGCCCAAACCCTCCTTGCAGTTGTCAAAATATCCCAAACATCCAAAATTCGACCTTTGAACTATATTTTGGAGCCAAATTCTGGCTCTCTGCACATATTCGCAGGTTGAAATTACGACAATTTATACCGAAAATATGCCAATTACTGAAAGCAGCGATGGGTCACAATTTGCCCAAACCCCCCTGCAGTTTTTAAAATATCCCGAACATCCCAAATTCGACTCATGAGTTATATTTTGTAGCCAAATTCTCGCTCTCTGCACGTATTCGCAGTTTGAAATTGCGACTTTTTATACCAAAAATATGCCAATTACTGTGAGCGGCGATGGATCACATTTTGCCCAAACCCTCCCTGCAGTTTTCAAAATATCGCAAACATCCCAAATTCGACCCCTGAGCCATATTTTGGAGCCAAATTCTGGCTTTCTGCACGTATTCGCAGTTTGAAATTACGACTTTTTATACCGAAAATATGCCAATTACTGAGAGCAGCGATAGGTCACATTTTGCCCAAACTCTCCCTGCAGTTTTCGAAATATCCCAAACATCCCAAATTCGACCCCTGAGCCATATTTTGGAGCCAAATTTTGGCTTTCTGCACGTATTCGCAGTTTGAAATTACGTCTTTTTATACCGAAAAATGCCAATTACTGAGAGCGGCGATGGGTCACATTTTGCCAAAACTCTCCCTGTAGGTTTCAAAATATCCCAAACATCTCAAATTCGTTGCGTGAACCATATTTTGGAGGCAAATTCTGGCTCTCTGCACGTATTCGCAGTTTGAAATTACTAATTTTATACCGAAAATATGCCAATTACTTAGAGCGGCGATGGGTCATATTTTGCCCAAAACCCCCTGCAGTTTTCAAAATATCCCAAATATCCCAAATTCCATTTTTGAGCCATATTTTAGAGGCAAATTCTGGCTCTCTGCACGTATTCGCAGTTTTAAATTAAGACTTTTTTTACCTAAAATATGCCAATTACAGAGAGCGGCGATGAATCACATTTTGCCCAAACCCTCCCTGCAGTTTTCAAAATATCCAAAACATCCCAAATTCGACGCTTGAGCCACATTTTGGAGCCAAATTCTGGTTTTCTGCACGTATTCGCAGTTTGAAATTTCGACTTTTTATGCCGAAAATATGCCAATTACTGAAAGCGGCGTGGATCACATTCTACCCAAACCCTTTTCGTACTTTTCAAAATATCCGAAACATCACAAATTCGTCCCTTGAGCCTTATTTTCGAGCCAAATTCTGGCTCTCTCTACGTATTCGCAGTTCGAAATTACGACTTTTTATACCGAAAATATGCCAATTACTAAGAGAAGCTATGGGTCACAATTTGCCCAAACCCTCCGTGCAAATTGTGACCCATAGCTTAAAATTTCCCAAACATCCAAAATTCGACCCTTGAGCCATATTTTGGAGCCAAGTTCGGGCTCTCTGCTTGTATTCGCAGTTTGAAATTACGTCTTTTTATACCGAAAAATGCCAATTATTGAGAGCGGCGAAGGGTCACATTTTGCCAAAACCCTCACTGAAGTTTTCAAAATATCCCAAACATCCCAAATTCGTTGCGTGAGCCATATTTTGGAGGCAAATTCTGGCTTTCTGCACGTATTCGCCGTTTGAAATTACGAATTTTATACCGAAAATATGCCAATTACTATGAGCGGCAATGGTCACATTTTGCCCAAAACCCCCTGCAGTTTTCAAAATATCCCAAACATCCCAAATTCCATCCTTGAGCCATATTTTGAAGCCAAATTCTGGCTCTCTGTACATATTCGCAGGTTGAAATTACGACATTTTATACCGAAAATATGCCAAATACTGAAAGCAACGACTGGATGACATTTTGCCCAAACCCTCCGTGCAGTTTTCAAAATATCCCAAAAATCCCAAATTCGACACTTGAGCCATATTTTGAAGCCAAATTCTGGCTCTCTGCAAGCATTCGCAATTTGAAACTACGATTTTTATACCGAAAATATGCCAATTACTAGGAGAAGCTATGGATCACATTTTGCCCAAACCCTCCTTGCAGTTGTCAAAATATCCCAAACATCCAAAATTCGACCTTTGAACCTATATTTTGGAGCCAAATTCTGGCTCTCTGCACATATTCGCAGGTTGAAATTACGACAATTTATACCGAAAATATGCCAATTACTGAAAGCAGCGATGGGTCACAATTTGCCCAAACCCCCCTGCAGTTTTTAAAATATCCCGAACATCCCAAATTCGACTCATGAGTTATATTTTGTAGCCAAATTCTCGCTCTCTGCACGTATTCGCAGTTTGAAATTGCGACTTTTTATACCAAAAATATGCCAATTACTGTGAGCGGCGATGGATCACATTTTGCCCAAACCCTCCCTGCAGTTTTCAAAATATCGCAAACATCCCAAATTCGACCCCTGAGCCATATTTTGGAGCCAAATTCTGGCTTTCTGCACGTATTCGCAGTTTGAAATTACGACTTTTTATACCGAAAATATGCCAATTACTGAGAGCAGCGATAGGTCACATTTTGCCCAAACTCTCCCTGCAGTTTTCGAAAGTATCCCAAACATCCCAAATTCGACCCCTGAGCCATATTTTGGAGCCAAATTTTGGCTTTCTGCACGTATTCGCAGTTTGAAATTACGTCTTTTTATACCGAAAAATGCCAATTACTGAGAGCGGCGATGGGTCACATTTTGCCAAAACTCTCCCTGTAGGTTTCAAAATATCCCAAACATCTCAAATTCGTTGCGTGAACCATATTTTGGAGGCAAATTCTGGCTCTCTGCACGTATTCGCAGTTTGAAATTACTAATTTTATACCGAAAATATGCCAATTACTTAGAGCGGCGATGGGTCATATTTTGCCCAAAACCCCCTGCAGTTTTCAAAATATCCCAAATATCCCAAATTCCATTTTTGAGCCATATTTTAGAGGCAAATTCTGGCTCTCTGCACGTATTCGCAGTTTTAAATTAAGACTTTTTTTACCTAAAATATGCCAATTACAGAGAGCGGCGATGAATCACATTTTGCCCAAACCCTCCCTGCAGTTTTCAAAATATCCAAAACATCCCAAATTCGACGCTTGAGCCACATTTTGGAGCCAAATTCTGGTTTTCTGCACGTATTCGCAGTTTGAAATTTCGACTTTTTATGCCGAAAATATGCCAATTACTGAAAGCGGCGTGGATCACATTCTACCCAAACCCTTTTCGTACTTTTCAAAATATCCGAAACATCACAAATTCGTCCCTTGAGCCTTATTTTCGAGCCAAATTCTGGCTCTCTCTACGTATTCGCAGTTCGAAATTACGACTTTTTATACCGAAAATATGCCAATTACTAAGAGAAGCTATGGGTCACAATTTGCCCAAACCCTCCGTGCAAATTGTGACCCATAGCTTAAAATTTCCCAAACATCCAAAATTCGACCCTTGAGCCATATTTTGGAGCCAAGTTCGGGCTCTCTGCTTGTATTCGCAGTTTGAAATTACGTCTTTTTATACCGAAAAATGCCAATTATTGAGAGCGGCGAAGGGTCACATTTTGCCAAAACCCTCACTGAAGTTTTCAAAATATCCCAAACATCCCAAATTCGTTGCGTGAGCCATATTTTGGAGGCAAATTCTGGCTTTCTGCACGTATTCGCCGTTTGAAATTACGAATTTTATACCGAAAATATGCCAATTACTATGAGCGGCAATGGTCACATTTTGCCCAAAACCCCCTGCAGTTTTCAAAATATCCCAAACATCCCAAATTCCATCCTTGAGCCATATTTTGAAGCCAAATTCTGGCTCTCTGTACATATTCGCAGGTTGAAATTACGACATTTTATACCGAAAATATGCCAAATACTGAAAGCAACGACGGATGACATTTTGCCCAAACCCTCCGTGCAGTTTTCAAAATATCCCAAAAATCCCAAATTCGACACTTGAGCCATATTTTGAAGCCAAATTCTGGCTCTCTGCAAGCATTCGCAATTTGAAACTACGATTTTTATACCGAAAATATGCCAATTACTAGGAGAAGCTATGGATCACATTTTGCCCAAACCCTCCTTGCAGTTGTCAAAATATCCCAAACATCCAAAATTCGACCTTTGAACCATATTTTGGAGCCAAATTCTGGCTCTCTGCACATATTCGCAGGTTGAAATTACGACAATTTATACCGAAAATATGCCAATTACTGAAAGCAGCGATGGGTCACAATTTGCCCAAACCCCCCTGCAGTTTTTAAAATATCCCGAACATCCCAAATTCGACTCATGAGTTATATTTTGTAGCCAAATTCTCGCTCTCTGCACGTATTCGCAGTTTGAAATTGCGACTTTTTATACCAAAAATATGCCAATTACTGTGAGCGGCGATGGATCACATTTTGCCCAAACCCTCCCTGCAGTTTTCAAAATATCGCAAACATCCCAAATTCGACCCCTGAGCCATATTTTGGAGCCAAATTCTGGCTTTCTGCACGTATTCGCAGTTTGAAATTACGACTTTTTATACCGAAAATATGCCAATTACTGAGAGCAGCGATAGGTCACATTTTGCCCAAACTCTCCCTGCAGTTTTCGAAGTATCCCAAACATCCCAAATTCGACCCCTGAGCCATATTTTGGAGCCAAATTTTGGCTTTATGCACGTATTCGCAGTTTGAAATTACGTCTTTTTATACCGAAAAATGCCAATTACTGAGAGCGGCGATGGGTCACATTTTGCCAAAACTCTCCCTGTAGGTTTCAAAATATCCCAAACATCTCAAATTCGTTGCGTGAGCCATATTTTGGAGGCAAATTCTGGCTCTCTGCACGTATTCGCAGTTTGAAATTACTAATTTTATACCGAAAATATGCCAATTACTTAGAGCGGCGATGGGTCATATTTTGCCCAAAACCCCCTGCAGTTTTCAAAATATCCCAAATATCCCAAATTCGATTTTTGAGCCATATTTTGGAGGCAAATTCTGGCTCTCTGCACGTATTCACAGTTTTAAATTAAGACTTTTTTTACCTAAAATATGCCAATTATAGAGAGCGGCGATGAATCACATTTTGCCCAAACCCTCCCTGCAGTTTTCAAAATATCCAAAACATCCCAAATTCGACGCTTGAGCCACATTTTGGAGCCAAATTCTGGTTTTCTGCACGTATTCGCAGTTTGAAATTTCGACTTTTTATGCCGAAAATATGCCAATTACTGAAAGCGGCGATGGATCACATTCTACCCAAACCCTTTTCGCAGTTTTCAAAATATCCGAAACATCACAAATTCGTCCCTTGAGCCTTATTTTGGAGCCAAATTCTGGCTCTCTCTACGTATTCGCAGTTCGAAATTACGACTTTTTATACCGAAAATATGCCAATTACTAAGAGAAGCTATGGGTCACAATTTGCCCAAACCCTCCCTGCAAATTGTGACCCATAGCTTAAAATTTCCCAAACATCCAAAATTCGACCCTTGAGCCATATTTTGGAGCCATGTTCGGGCTCTCTGCTTGTATTCGCAGTTTGAAATTACGTCTTTTTATACCGAAAAATGCCAATTATTGAGAGCGGCGAAGGGTCACATTTTGCCAAAACCCTCACTGAAGTTTTCAAAATATACCAAACATCCCAAATTCGTTGCGTGAGCCATATTTTGGAGGCAAATTCTGGCTTTCTGCACGTATTCGCCGTTTGAAATTACGAATTTTATACCGAAAATATGCCAATTACTATGAGCGGCAATGGTCACATTTTGCCCAAAACCCCCTGCAGTTTTCAAAATATCCCAAACATCCCAAATTCCATCCTTGAGCCATATTTTGAAGCCAAATTCTGGCTCTCTGTACATATTCGCAGGTTGAAATTACGACATTTTATACCGAAAATATGCCAAATACTGAAAGCAACGATGGATGACATTTTGCCCAAACCCTCCGTGCAGTTTTCAAAATATCCCAAAAATCCCAAATTCGACACTTGAGCCATATTTTGAAGCTAAATTCTGGCTCTCTGCAAGCATTCGCAATTTGAAACTACGATTTTTATACCGAAAATATGCCAATTACTAAGAGAAGCTATGGATCACATTTTGCCCAAACCCTCCTTGCAGTTGTCAAAATATCCCAAACATCCAAAATTCGACCTTTGAACCATATTTTGGAGCCAAATTCTGGCTCTCTGCACATATTCGCAGGTTGAAATTACGACAATTTATACCGAAAATATGCCAATTACTGAAAGCAGCGATGGGTCACAATTTGCCCAAACCCCCCTGCAGTTTTTAAAATATCCCAAACATCCCAAATTCGACTCATGAGTTATATTTTGTAGCCAAATTCTCGCTCTCTGCACGTATTCGGAGTTTGAAATTGCGACTTTTTATACCAAAAATATGCCAATTACTGTGAGCGGCGATGGATCACATTTTGCGCAAACCCTCCCTGCAGTTTTCAAAATATCGCAAACATCCCAAATTCGACCCCTGAGCCATATTTTGGAGCCAAATTCTGGCTTTCTTCACGTATTCGCAGTTTGAAATTACGAATTTTTATACCGAAAATATGCCAATTACTGAGAGCAGCGATAGGTCACATTTTGCCCAAACCCTCCCTGCAGTTTTCAAAATATCGCAAACATCCCAAATTCGACCCCTGAGCCATATTTTGGAGCCAAATTTTGGCTTTCTGCACGTATTCGCAGTTTGAAATTACGTCTTTTTATACCGAAAAATGCCAATTACTGAGAGCGGCGATGGGTCACATTTTGCCAAAACTCTCCCTGTAGGTTTCAAAATATCCCAAACATCTCAAATTCGTTGCGTGAGCCATATTTTGGAGGCAAATTCTGGCTCTCTGCACGTATTCGCCGTTTGAAATTACTAATTTTATACCGAAAATATGCCAATTACTTAGAGCGGCGATAGGTCATATTTAGCCCAAAACCTCCTGCAGTTTTCAAAATATCCCAAATATCCCAAATTCCATTTTTGAGCCATATTTTGGAGGCAAATTCTGGCTCTCTGCACGTTCTCGCAGTTTTAAATTAAGACTTTTTTTACCTAAAATATGCCAATTACAGAGAGCGGCGATGGATCACATTTTGCCCAAACCCTCCCTGCAGTTTTCAAAATATCCAAAACATCCCAAATTCGACGCTTGAGCCACATTTTGGAGCCAAATTCTGGTTTTCTGCACGTATTCGCAGTTTGAAATTTCGACTTTTTATGCCGAAAATATGCCAATTACTGAAAGCGGCGATGGATCACATTCTACCCAAACCCTTTTCGCAGTTTTCAAAATATCCGAAACATCACAAATTCGTCCCTTGAGCCTTATTTTGGAGCCAAATTCTGGCTCTCTCTACGTATTCGCAGTTCGAAATTACGACTTTTTATACCGAAAATATGCCAATTACTAAGAGAAGCTATGGGTCACAATTTGCCCAAACCCTCCCTGCAAATTGTGACCCATAGCTTAAAATTTCCCAAACATCCAAAATTCGACCCTTGAGCCATATTTTGGAGCCAAGTTCGGGCTCTCTGCTTGTATTCGCAGTTTGAAATTACGTCTTTTTATACCGAAAAATGCCAATTATTGAGAGCGGCGAAGGGTCACATTTTGCCAAAACTCTCACTGAAGTTTTCAAAATATCCCAAACATCCCAAATTCGTTGCGTGAGCCATATTTTGGAGGCAAATTCTGGCTTTCTGCACGTATTCGCCGTTTGAAATTACGAATTTTATACCGAAAATATGCCAATTACTATGAGCGGCAATGGTCACATTTTGCCCAAAACCCCCTGCAGTTTTCAAAATATCCCAAACATCCCAAATTCCATCCTTGAGCCATATTTTGCAGCCAAATTCTGGCTCTCTGTACATATTCGCAGGTTGAAATTACGACATTTTATACCGAAAATATGCCAAATACTGAAAGCAACGATGGATGACATTTTGCCCAAACCCTCCGTGCAGTTTTCAAAATATCCCAAAAATCCCAAATTCGACACTTGAGCCATATTTTGAAGCTAAATTCTGGCTCTCTGCAAGCATTCGCAATTTGAAACTACGATTTTTATACCGAAAATATGCCAATTACTAAGAGAAGCTATGGATCACATTTTGCCCAAACCCTCCTTGCAGTTGTCAAAATATCCCAAACATCCAAAATTCGACCTTTGAACCATATTTTGGAGCCAAATTCTGGCTCTCTGCACATATTCGCAGGTAGAAATTACGACAATTTATACCGAAAATATGCCAATTACTGAAAGCAGCGATGGGTCACAATTTGCCCAAACCCCCCTGCAGTTTTTAAAATATCCCAAACATCCCAAATTCGACTCATGAGTTATATTTTGTAGCCAAATTCTCGCTCTCTGCACGTATTCGCAGTTTGAAATTGCGACTTTTTATACCAAAAATATGCCAATTACTGTGAGCGGCGATGGATCACATTTTGCGCAAACCCTCCCTGCAGTTTTCAAAATATCGCAAACATCCCAAATTCGACCCCTGAGCCATATTTTGGAGCCAAATTCTGGCTTTCTTCACGTATTCGCAGTTTGAAATTACGAATTTTTATACCGAAAATATGCCAATTACTGAGAGCAGCGATAGGTCACATTTTGCCCAAACCCTCCCTGCAGTTTTCAAAATATCGCAAACATCCCAAATTCGACCCCTGAGCCATATTTTGGAGCCAAATTTTGGCTTTCTGCACGTATTCGCAGTTTGAAATTACGTCTTTTTATACCGAAAAATGCCAATTACTGAGAGCGGCGATGGGTCACATTTTGCCAAAACTCTCCCTGTAGGTTTCAAAATATCCCAAACATCTCAAATTCGTTGCGTGAGCCATATTTTGGAGGCAAATTCTGGCTCTCTGCACGTATTCGCCGTTTGAAATTACTAATTTTATACCGAAAATATGCCAATTACTTAGAGCGGCGATAGGTCATATTTAGCCCAAAACCTCCTGCAGTTTTCAAAATATCCCAAATATCCCAAATTCCATTTTTGAGCCATATTTTGGAGGCAAATTCTGGCTCTCTGCACGTTCTCGCAGTTTTAAATTAAGACTTTTTTTACCTAAAATATGCCAATTACAGAGAGCGGCGATGGATCACATTTTGCCCAAACCCTCCCTGCAGTTTTCAAAATATCCAAAACATCCCAAATTCGACGCTTGAGCCACATTTTGGAGCCAAATTCTGGTTTTCTGCACGTATTCGCAGTTTGAAATTTCGACTTTTTATGCCGAAAATATGCCAATTACTGAAAGCGGCGATGGATCACATTCTACCCAAACCCTTTTCGCAGTTTTCAAAATATCCGAAACATCACAAATTCGTCAGTTGAGCCTTATTTTGGAGCCAAATTCTGGCTCTCTCTACGTATTCGCAGTTCGAAATTACGACTTTTTATACCGAAAATATGCCAATTACTAAGAGAAGCTATGGGTCACAATTTGCCCAAACCCTCCCTGCAAATTGTGACCCATAGCTTAAAATTTCCCAAACATCCAAAATTCGACCCTTGAGCCATATTTTGGAGCCAAGTTCGGGCTCTCTGCTTGTATTCGCAGTTTGAAATTACGTCTTTTTATACCGAAAAATGCCAATTATTGAGAGCGGCGAAGGGTCACATTTTGCCAAAACCCTCACTGAAGTTTTCAAAATATCCCAAACATCCCAAATTCGTTGCGTGAGCCATATTTTGGAGGCAAATTCTGGCTTTCTGCACGTATTCGCCGTTTGAAATTACGAATTTTATACCGAAAATATGCCAATTACTATGAGCGGCAATGGTCACATTTTGCCCAAAACCCCCTGCAGTTTTCAAAATATCCCAAACATCCCAAATTCCATCCTTGAGCCATATTTTGCAGCCAAATTCTGGCTCACTGTACATATTCGCAGGTTGAAATTACGACATTTTATACCGAAAATATGCCAAATACTGAAAGCAACGATGGATGACATTTTGCCCAAACCCTCCGTGCAGTTTTCAAAATATCCCAAAAATCCCAAATTCGACACTTGAGCCATATTTTGAAGCCAAATTCTGGCTCTCTGCAAGCATTCGCAATTTGAAACTACGATTTTTATACCGAAAATATGCCAATTACTCAGAGAAGCTATGGATCACATTTTGCCCAAACCCTCCTTGCAGTTGTCAAAATATCCCAAACATCCAAAATTCGACCTTTGAACCATATTTTGGAGCCAAATTCTGGCTCTCTGCACATATTCGCAGGTTGAAATTACGACAATTTATACCGAAAATATGCCAATTACTGAAAGCAGCGATGGGTCACAATTTGCCCAAACCCCCCTGCAGTTTTTAAAATATCCCAAACATCCCAAATTCGACTCATGAGTTATATTTTGTAGCCAAATTCTCGCTCTCTGCACGTATTCGCAGTTTGAAATTGCGACTTTTTATACCAATAATATGCCAATTACTGTGAGCGGCGATGGATCACATTTTGCGCAAACCCTCCCTGCAGTTTTCAAATTATCGCAAACATCCCAAATTCGACCCCTGAGCCATATTTTGGAGCCAAATTCTGGCTTTCTGCACGTATTCGCAGTTTGAAATTACGAATTTTTATACCGAAAATATGCCAATTACTGAGAGCAGCGATAGGTCACATTTTGCCCAAACCCTCCCTGCAGTTTTCAAAATATCGCAAACATCCCAAATTCGACCCCTGAGCCATATTTTGGAGCCAAATTTTGGCTTTCTGCACGTATTCGCAGTTTGAAATTACGTCTTTTTATACCGAAAAATGCCAATTACTGAGAGCGGCGATGGGTCACATTTTGCCAAAACTCTCCCTGTAGGTTTCAAAATATCCCAAACATCTCAAATTCGTTGCGTGAGCCATATTTTGGAGGCAAATTCTGGCTCTCTGCACGTATTCGCCGTTTGAAATTACTAATTTTATACCGAAAATATGCCAATTACTTAGAGCGGCGATAGGTCATATTTTGCCCAAAACCCCCTGCAGTTTTCAAAATATCCCAAATATCCCAAATTCCATTTTTGAGCCATATTTTGGAGGCAAATTCTGGCTCTCTGCACGTTCTCGCAGTTTTAAATTAAGACTTTTTTTACCTAAAATATGCCAATTACAGAGAGCGGCGATGGATCACATTTTGCCCAAACCCTCCCTGCAGTTTTCAAAATATCCAAAACATCCCAAATTCGACGCTTGAGCCACATTTTGGAGCCAAATTTCGGTTTTCTGCACGTATTCGCAGTTTGAAATTTCGACTTTTTATGCCGAAAATATGCCAATTACTGAAAGTGGCGATGGATCACATTCTACCCAAACCCTTTTCGCAGTTTTCAAAATATCCGAAACATCACAAATTCGTCCCTTGAGCCTTATTTTGGAGCCAAATTCTGGCTCTCTCTACGTATTCGCAGTTCGAAATTACGACTTTTTATACCGAAAATATGCCAATTACTAAGAGAAGCTATGGGTCACAATTTGCCCAAACCCTCCCTGCAAATTGTGACCTATAGCTTAAAATTTCCCAAACATCCAAAATTCGACCCTTGAGCCATATTTTGGAGCCAAGTTCGGGCTCTCTGCTTGTATTCGCAGTTTGAAATTACGTCTTTTTATACCGAAAAATGCCAATTATTGAGAGCGGCGAAGGGTCACATTTTGCCAAAACCCTCACTGAAGTTTTCAAAATATCCCAAACATCCCAAATTCGTTGCGTGAGCCATATTTTGGATGCAAATTCTGGCTTTCTGCACGTATTCGCCGTTTGAAATTACGAATTTTATACCGAAAATATGCCAATTACTATGAGCGGCAATGGTCACATTTTGCCCAAAACCCCCTGCAGTTTTCAAAAGATCCCAAACATCCCAAATTCCATCCTTGAGCCATATTTTAAAGCCAAATTCTGGCTCTCTGTACTTATTCGCAGGTTGAAATTACGACATTTTATACTGAAAATATGCCAAATACTAAAAGAAACGATGGATGACATTTTGCCCAAACCCTCCGTGCAGTTTTCAAAATATCCCAAAAATCCCAAATTCGTCACTTGAGCCATATTTTGAAGCCAAATTCTGGCTCTCTGCAAGCATTCGCAATTTGAAACTACGATTTTTATACCGAAAATATGCCAATTACTAAGAGAAGCTATGGATCACATTTTGCCCAAACCCTCCTTGCAGTTGTCAAAATATCCCAAACATCCAAAATTCGACCTTTGAACCATATTTTGGAGCCAAATTCTGGCTCTCTGCACATATTCGCAGGTTGAAATTACGACAATTTATACCGAAAATATGCCAATTACTGAAAGCATCGATGGGTCACAATTTGCCCAAACCCCCCTGCAGTTTTTAAAATATCCCAAACATCCCAAATTCGACTCATGAGTTATATTTTGTAGCCAAATTCTCGCTCTCTGCACGTATTCGCAGTTTGAAATTGCGACTTTTTATACCAAAAATATGCCAATTACTGTGAGCGGCGATGGATCACATTTTGCGCAAACCCTCCCTGCAGTTTTCAAAATATCGCAAATTCGACCCCTGAGCCATATTTTGGAGCCAAATTCTGGCTTTCTGCACGTATTCGCAGTTTGAAATTACGACTTTTTATACCGAAAATATGCCAATTACTGAGAGCAGCGATAGGTCACATTTTGCCCAAACCCTCCCTGCAGTTTTCAAAATATCGCAAACATCCCAAATTCGACCCCTGAGCCATATTTTGGAGCCAAATTTTGGCTTTCTGCACGTATTCGCAGTTTGAAATTACGTCTTTTTATACCGAAAAATGCCAATTACTGAGAGCGGCGAAGGGTCACATTTTGCCAAAACTCTCCCTGTAGGTTTCAAAATATCCCAAACATCTCAAATTCGTTGCGTGAGCCATATTTTGGAGGCAAATTCTGGCTCTCTGCACGTATTCGCTTTTTGAAATTACTAATTTTATACCGAAAATATGCCAATTACTTAGAGCGGCGATAGGTTATATTTTGCCCAAAACCCCCTGCAGTTTTCAAAATATCCCAAATATCCCAAATTCCATTTTTGAGCCATATTTTGGAGGCAAATTCTGGCTCTCTGCACGTTCTCGCAGTTTTAATTTAAGACTTTTTTTACCTAAAATATGCCAATTACAGAGAGCGGCGATGGATCACATTTTGCCCAAACCCTCCCTGCAGTTTTCAAAATATCCAAAACATCCCAAATTCGACGCTTGAGCCACATTTTGGAGCCAAATTCTGGTTTTCTGCACGTATTCGCAGTTTGAAATTTCGAGTTTTTATGCCGAAAATATGCCAATTACTGAAAGCGGCGATGGATCACATTCTACCCAAACCCTTTTCGCAGTTTTCAAAATATCCGAAACATCACAAATTCGTCCCTTGAGCCTTATTTTGGAGCCAAATTCTGGCTCTCTCTACGTATTCGCAGTTCGAAATTACGACTTTTTATACCGAAAATATGCCAATTACTAAGAGAAGCTATGGGTCACAATTTGCCCAAACCCTCCCTGCAAATTGTGACCCATAGCCTAAAATTTCCCAAACATCCAAAATTCGACCCTTGAGCCATATTTTGGAGCCAAGTTCGGGCTCTCTGCTTGTATTCGCAGTTTGAAATTTCGTCTTTTTATACCCAAAAATGTCAATTACTGAGAGCGGCGATGGGTCACATTTTGCCAAAACCCTCCCTGCAGTTTTCGAAATATCCCAAACATCCCAAATTCGTTGCGTGAGCCATATTTTGGAGGCAAATTCTGACTCTCTTCACGTATTCGCCGTTTGAAATTACGAATTTTATACCGAAAATATGCCAATTACTTAGAGCGGCGATGGGTCACATTTTGCCTAAAACCCCCCTGCTGTTTTTAAAATATCCCAAACATCCAAAATTCGACCCTTGAGCCATATTTTGGAGCCACATTCTGGCTCTCTGCACGTATTCGCTGTTCGAAATTACGACTTTTTGAACCGAAAATATGCCAATTACTAAAAGCGGCGATGGGTCACATTTTGCCCAAAATCTCCTGCAGTTTTCAAAATATCCCAAACATCCCAATTTCCATCCTTGAGCCATATTTTGGAGGCAAATTCTGGCTCTCTGCACGTATTCGCTGTTTTAAATTAGGACTTTTTATACCGAAAATATGCCAATTACTGAGAGCGGCGATAGATCTCATTTTGCCCAAACCCTCCTTGCAGTTCTCAAAATATCCAAAACATCCCAAATTCGACGCTTGAGCCATATTTTGGAGCCAAATTCTGGTTCTCTGCACGTATTAGCAGTTTGAAATTTCGAATTTTTATGCCGAAAATATGCCAATTACTTAAAGCGGCGATGGATTACATTCTACCCAAACCCTCCCTGCAGTTTTCAAAATTTCCGAAACATCACAAACTCGACGCTTGAGCCATATTTTGCAGCCAAATTCGGGCTCTCTGCACGTATTCGCAGTTTGAAATTACGTTAATTTATACCGAAAATATGCCAATAACTAAAAGCGGCGATGGATCACATTTTGCCTAAAATCTCCCAGCAGTTTTCAAAATAACCCAAACATCCCAATTTCCATCCTTGAGCCATATTTTGGAGGCAAATTCTGGCTCTCTGCACGTATTCGCTGTTTTAAATTAGGACTTTTTATACCGAAAATATGCCAATTACTGAGAGCGGCGATAGATCTCATTTTGCCCAAACCCTCCTTGCAGTTCTCAAAATATCCAAAACATCCCAAATTCGACGCTTGAGCCATATTTTGGAGCCAAATTCTGGTTCTCTGCACTTATTAGCAGTTTGAAATTTCGAATTTCTATGCCGAAAATATGCCAATTACTTAAAGCGGCGATGGATTACATTCTACCCAAACCCTCCCTGCAGTTTTCAAAATTTCCGAAACATCACAAATTCGACGCTTGAGCCATATTTTGCAGCCAAATTCGGGCTCTCTGCACGTATTCGCAGTTTGAAATTACGTTAATTTATACCGAAAATATGCCAATAACTAAAAGCGGCGATGGATCACATTTTGCCTAAAATCTCCCAGCAGTTTTCAAAATATCCCAAACATCTCAAATTCGACCCTTGAGCCGTATTTTGGAGCCAAATTCTGGCTCTTTCTACGTATTCACAGTTCGAAATTACGACTTTTTATACCGAAAATATGCCAATTACTGAAAGTGGCGATGGATAATATTTTGCCCAAACCCTCCCAGCAGTTTTCAAAATATCCCAAACATCCCAAATTCGATCGTTGAGCCATATTTTGGAGCCAAATTCTGGCTCTCTGCACATATTCGCTGGTTGAAATTACGACATTTTATACCGAAAATATGCCAATTACTGAGAGCGGCGATGGGTCACATTTTTCCCAAACACCCCCTGCAGTTTTCAAAATATTCCAAACATGCCAAATTCTACGTTTGAGCCATATTTTGCAGCCAAATTCTGGCTCTCTGCACGTATTCGCTCTCTGAAATTACGACTTTTTATATTGAAAATATGCCAATTACTGAAAGCGGCGGTGGATCACATTTTGCCCAAACCCTCCCTGCAGTTTTCAAAATATCCCAAAAATCCCAAATTCGACGCTTGAGCCATATTTTGGAGCCAAATTCTGGCTCTCTGCACGAATTCGCAATTTGATATTACGATTTTTTATACCAAAAATATGCCAATTACTAAGAGAAGCTATGGATCACATTTTGCCCAAACCCTCCCTGCAGTTGTCAAAATATCCCAAACATCCAAAATTCGACCCTTGAGCCATATTTTGGAGCCACTTCTACATGGGTACCATCGAGCAAAAAGTCTTAGTCGACATGAACTTTAAACCGGCCATATACTGCAGGTATGTTGACGACATTTTTACACAAGTACCTGATGTCAGACATCTGCAGGAGCTGAAGGAGGATTTTGAGCAGAGTTCCATGCTGCGTTTCACTTACGAGATGGAAAAGGATGGGAAGTTGCCCTTTCCAGATGTAACAGTCATGGAAAAGAGCGGAGGTTTCAACACTGCAGTCTACACTAAGGAAACAGACATAGGAATGTGCCTAAATGCCAACAGTGACTGCCCAGACAGGTACAAAAGGAGTGTTGTTAACGCTTATGTTGACCGTGCTCTCAGCCACCGCTCAGAATGTAAGCAAGTCGACGAAGAACTCTGTAGGGTAAGGCAGGTCCTAGTCAACAACGGCTTCTCCAATGGTTTCGTCGAAGACATCATAAGAAGGAAAGTGAAACGCCATGCAACCTCTGAAGAAACAACTAACACAACACCTATACCCCCTATTAAACTATTTTACAGGAACTTCTTTCTCACAGCTCATAAAACGGAGGAAAGGGTCCTGAAAGATATTGTTAATAGAAACGTTATCCCTACAGACAAAAATCAGAAGATACAACTGACGATTTACTATAAAACCAGAAAAACGGCCAGCCTACTCATGAGAAACTCTCCAGACTCAAAGCAGAACGCTTTAAAAGAGACAAACGTCGTCTATGCCTTCAAATGCCCTCTTGGGGACTGTAAGCCTCAAAAAACCCAGTATATAGGCAAGAAAACAACATCTCTTTCCAGGCGTTTAACGATGCATAAGCAACAGGGCTCCATTAAGGAACATATAATCTCTTCCCACGACCAAACCATCACCAGAGAAATCTTAGCAAACAACACTGAAATCATCGATAGATACAGCGATAGCAGGCGGCTTGACATCTGCGAGGCACTACACATCAAGAAGTCAACACCAGCAATCAACAGCCAATTAATGCACAACTATATTCTACCCACTTCAAGACTCCGCTCCAATATAGAAGCATCAAGAAATATAGACCAATAGGCTTTCTACAATTACTTCCATTCAATACCCATTGTTTCGTGTTCTGTCTTGTGTTTGAATTTAATACCCATTTAATACCCATTGTTGAAAGTTTGTTTTCACCTCATCCACCTCACCCAAATGTAGATATAAAATCGAAGAAGTGTAAGCTCTATTCAGTTTCAGTTGTGTCTTTGTAAACTAAAGTCTTTGAAAATGTAATAAGTTTTACGAAACGCGCTCAAGTGTCGCGTCAGACTAGAAATAAAAATGAATTTTGGAGAATTGATCTTTGAATTACCATCAACAGTGAAAAGAAACGTAAGAAAGATCGAGAAAATTCGTGTTAGAATTATTAATCTTACTTTTTCGGTCATATTTAATAATATATGTCTACAGGAAAGACTGCTACCAAAATATACTAATATATATATATATATATATATATATATATATATATATATATATATATATATATATATATATATATATATATATATATATATATATATATATATATATATATATATATATATATATTTAAAAATATATAAATAAAAGGGAAGGGAGTACCACCTCTGGCTGGAAGAAGGGGGGGGACCCATAGCCTCGGAGGAAACCACACATAACGCATTGGAGGGAATGTAGGTCCCCTCCAATACAGTTTCTGTGTGCTTTTCTCCTACCACCCACTTCCATTTTTTTTCCTTTATTGTGTATTTAAAGGTTACAAAACATACAAGACAAAAGCCTAAAGGTTATGGATCTCTTGAAGCTCATCTGCTTCTGGACAGGAACCGAGGACGCAGCAAGCATTTCCCCTCTGGATCGCCACACTGAGGCACTGAAACAAAAAAGATATATTATATATCTATATATATCTATATATATTATATATAAGATATAATATATATATATATATATATATATATATATATATATATATATATATATATATATATATATATATATATATGCAATTGACGATCACAAAACACTGATCATTTTATGCGGAAAATCCACAGAGAAATATGAAATGAGGTGAACGTTTCGGCTTTGTTAAAGCCTTTGTCAACACCAGACTGACTAAGGAGAAGGGAGAAGGGGGAGGATATATAGGCCGACACCTGACCAACCCATCCCTAGGGTTGGTCAGGTGTAATCAGGTATAGCTTAGCTTAAAATGGTCAAAGAGGATTAAGCGGTCAGAGAATAAGGATGAAAGATTAAAGAAAAGTCTCATGAACACACAATATATGAATATACAATTATAATGAGACATTGTAAGCCTCTCTATCAGAGTTGTTTCTTAAACTGTTGTGCAATATTATAACTTAAAAATGGATCAAGTTTGTACATTCCAGTACTAACATTAAGAAGATTTGGACACTGACTGATTAGAGCAGACTCAATCAAATTCCGTTCCACGAAATCCCCACAATTGGTAATGCTTTTTGCCCCATTCCAGTTAATATTGTGATCGCATAAACTCGTATGTAGATACAATGCATTAGACGTTTGGGCAGTTCTAATACTATAAGCATGTTGTGACAACCGCAATTGTAAGGACTTTCCTGTTTGTCCAAGGTACACAGAATCACAATCATTGCAGGGAATTGAATACACACAACCTGCTGTATCAGGGGAGTTTTTTATTAAATTGGATTTGATCGTACTATTAGTGAACACCAAATTTATATTAAGTTTCTTAAAAATCAGAGACAATTTTTCAAGTCCACTCGCATAAGGTACCACCAATGAGTTAATAATTTTTGGTTTCGCCTTAGGGACGTGATTATAAAACGTACGTTTGGCTTGTACAAACGAGAAATCCAAAAACCTCTTAGGATATTGTAAACTCTTCCCAATTTCATATATTTTAGCAATCTCTTCATCAAAAAACTCAGGGCTGCAAACCCTCAAAGCTCGTAGAAACATTCCTGAAAATACTGCCTGTTTAACTTTACTATGATGATTCGAATAAAAATGAACATACGACCCCACGTTGGTAGGTTTCCTATACACATTAAATTTGAACTTTCTAGCGACTCTATGAATCATAATGTCCAAAAACGGAAGAGTACCATTCTCCTCAGTCTCACAAGTGAATTTTATTGAAGGTACCAAAGAATTGAGTTCATTAAGAAAAACTATCTGGTCTTTGTTGCACGGCCATAAGCACAAAATATCATCAACATACCTATACCAAACCACATTAGCCGGCATAATCCTGGATAAGATTTTTGTTTCAAAGAATTCCATATACAAATTGCTTAAAACTGGGGACAGGGGATTGCCCATCGCCATACCAAATGTTTGTTTGAAAAATTTTCCATTAAAACTAAAATAATTGTCTTTTATACACAATTTAATAAGTTCCAATACTTTATTGGTCTGCAAGCTCAAATTATATTTTGGCAGTTCCTCACGTAGAAATTCTAACAGATCATCAACAGGAACTTTAGTGAATAAAGAGGTTACATCGAAACTTATAAGTTTAAAATCAAAATTTAAATTCAGTGTGGATAAGCTATACCTGATTACACCTGACCAACCCTAGGGATGGGTTGGTCAGGTGTCGGCCTATATATCCTCCCCC
Source organism: Procambarus clarkii (assembly GCF_040958095.1). NCBI lineage: Eukaryota > Metazoa > Arthropoda > Malacostraca > Decapoda > Cambaridae > Procambarus > Procambarus clarkii. The sequence goes on from NC_091168.1 coordinate 8,974,811, forward strand.
TTCTCCCTTCTCCTTAGTCAGTCTGGTGTTGACAAAGGCTTTAACAAAGCCGAAACGTTCACCTCATTTCATATTTCTCTGTGGATTTTCCGCATATATATATATATATATATATATATATATATATATATATATATATATATATATATATATATATATATATATATATATATATATATATATATATATATATAAATATATATATATATATATATATATATATATATATATATATATATATATATATATATATATATATATATATATATATATATATATATATATGTCGTACCTAATAGCCAGAATGCACTTCTCAGCCTACTATGCAAGGCCCAATTTGCCTAATAAGCCAAGTTTTCATGAATTAATTGTTTTTCGACTACGTAACCTACCTAACCTAACCTAACCTAAACTTTTCTGCTACCTAACCTAACCTAACCTATAGAGATAGGTTAGGATAGGTTAGGTAAGGTTGGTTAGATTCGGTCATATATCTACGTTAATTTTAACTCCAATAAAAATTTTTTTACCTCATACATAATGAAATGGGTAGCTTTATCATTTCATAAGAACAAAATTAGAGAAAATATATTCATTTATAATATTTATATATAACACACCAGGAAGCAGCCCGTGACAGTTGACTAACTCCCAGGTACCTATTTACTGCTAGGTAACAGGGGCATTCAGGGTGAAAGAAACTTTGCCCATTTGTTTCTGCCTCGTGCGGGAATCGAACCCGCGCCACAGAATTACGAGTCCTGCGCGCTATCCACCAGGCTACGAGGCCCCTTTGTGTGTGTGTGTGTGTGTGTGTGTGTGTGTGTGTGTGTGTGTGGTGTTTTATCCTTGTATCTACTATATGTATCTGCAGAATCGAGTTATTAGCTCTTGGACCCCGCCTATCAAATAAATGTATTTATCCTCTTTTATATCTACTACATCTATTTCTCTCTAACTAACACACACACAAACACACACACACACATACACGCACACACACACACAAACTGGAGGCCTAGCGTCTAAATGGAGAGAGTTCGATGGTAAAAATCCTAATGGTCCCCGATCGAATCCCGGTTGATGCAATAGCAAATCGAAAGATATTCTTTAACCTGATTCGACTGTTCACCTAGCACAAATGTATCCATCTATCTATCTACTTACATCTGTCAATCCATCAATCTATCTTCCCATTAAATCAACCATTTATCATTATATACATCTATCTATCCATGTATCCGTCCATCAACTCATCTTTCTATCCATCCATCTAGTCATCTGTCTTTCCGTCCATCAACTCATCTGTGCATCCGTCTATCCGTCAATATATATATTTAGCAATCAATGTATCCATCCATCTATCTACCTATATAAATTTTCCATTAATCTATCCATTTATCATAACCATCTATCATCACCCTCCCCACTCCCTCTCCTATTTTACTACCAAACTCCCTCCTCTCGTTCTGGCACCTTCTCCTTCCCCTTTCCTCCCTCTCATAAACCTGCTCATCCTCCATCCTTCTGCCCTTCCCACTCCCGCCCCTATCCCATCCCGCCCTTCCCATCGTCTTCCCTCTCGCCGCAGATCCATCCCTTCGTTCTCATTCCTTCAAATGCAGGAATGAGGGATGATGAAACAAAATGCAAGAAAACTTCCTTCAAATGCAGTATTATGCGAAAATCTGAGATATGAAGGCCAAATCACATATCGTGATACTACATGAAATAGTATCGAAATATTGGTAAAAATGAACATATTTACGTAATATCAAACTACATGAAAAACGTGAAAAAGTCACTATTATACCAAATTTGAGGATTTTAACTTCGAATCATAAAGCGACGTTTCGTTATTTTTTAGACCCTAAAAAAAGACGTATAAAGATGTTGCTTCCTATACAAATGATAAAAATCAATGTATTTTCATTAAAATTAACTAAAATGTTCCTGATTTTCGGTTTATATTACCGATGGAAGATGTGCACGTAAAACCGTTCTAATCCGGCTGAAACGTCGATATATGCAATAAAAACAGAACTTCTCCCCTTTTCAATATCTTACTCTGTATTTTAACGAGAAACCAATAGATGATTGAAAATGCAGTATTTAAGGTTATTTTCTGATCAGTTATGTGTTTGCATAATTTTTATCGTATATTTATGAATTAATAACAATAAACTTAAAATTCACAAAAACGTGGAAAAACGGCAAAATATTGCCTAATTCGATGATATTTTGTTTAAATCACATAAAGGAAAAGTGGATTCTAAAGGTCAAAATATTGCTAAATTCGATGATTTTTAGTACAAAACAAAATGCAAGAAAACTTGCTTAAAAATGCATAATTTGTGAAATTCTGAGATTTGAAGGCCAAATCACATATCGTGAGAAAACATGAAGTAGTATCGAAATATTAGTAAAAACGAATATATATACGTAAAATCACACTACATGAATAACGTGAAAAAAGTCACTATATTATCATATATGAGGATTTTGACTTCAAATCATTGAGCGAGGTTTCGTATTATTTAGATCCAAGAAAAGATATATGATATATGATATCTTACTCTGTATTTTCACGAGAAACAAATAGTTGATTAAAAATGAAGGTGTTTAAGGTCTCAAATACAAATGATAAAAATCAATGTGTTTTCATTAGAATTAAATAAAATGTTCCTGATTTTCCGTTTATATTACCGAAGGAAGATGTAGGTGTGTGTGTGGTTGAGTGAGGGATGCAGAGGAGTGAGAAAGAGAGTGAGGGATGCAGAGGCTGAAGAGAGAGTTGAAGAGGCTCAAGAGAATGATGCAGAGGCTCAAGAGAGTGATTCAGAGGTTTACGAGAGTGATGCAGAGGCTTAAGAGAGTGATGCAGAGGCTTAAGAAAGTGATGCAGAGGCTCTAAAGAGGGATGCAGAGGCTTAAAAGGGTGATGCAGAGGCTCAAGAGAGTGATGCAGAGTCCCAAGAGAGGGATGCAGGGGCTCAAGAGAGTGATGCAGAGGCTCAAGAGAGTGATTCAGAGGCTTTCGAGAGTGATGCAGAGGCGTAAGAGAGTGATGCAGAGGCTTAAGAGACGGATGCAGAGGCTGAAGAGAGGGATGCGGAGGCACAAGAGAGGGATGCAGAGGCTCAAGAGAGGCATGCAGAAGCTTAAGAGAGTGATGCAGAAGCTTAAGAGAGTGATGCAAAGGCTCAAGCGAGGGATGCAGAGGCTCATGAGAGGGATGCAGGAGTTCAAGAGAGGGATGCAGGAGAGTGATGCAGATGCTCATGTGAGTGATGCAGAGGATCAAGAGAGGGATGTAGAGGCTTAAGAGAGTGATGAAGAGGCCGAAGAGAGTGATGCAGAAGCTTAAGAGAGTGATGCAGAGGCTGAAGAGAGTGTTGCAGAGGCTCAAGAGAGTGATGCAGAGGCCAAAGATAGTGATGCAGAGGCTCAAGAGAGTGATGCAGAGGCTAAAAAGAGTTATGCAGAGGCTTACGAGAGGGATGCAGAGGCTCATGAGAGGGATGTAGAGGCTCAAGAGAGAGATGCAGAAGCTCAACAGAGTGATGCAGAGGCTTAAGAGAGTGATTCAGAGGATTAATAAAGGGGATGCAGAGGCTCAAGAGAGGTTGAAGAGAGTGATGCAAAGGCTTAAGAGAGTGATGCAAGGCTCAAGAGAGGGATGCAGAGGCGCATGAGAAGGATGCAGGAGTTCAAGTGAGGGATGCAGAGGCTCACGAAAAGGACTCAGAGGCTTACGAAAGTGATGCAGAGGCTCAAAATAGGGATACAGAGGCTTAAGAGGGTTATGCAGAAGCTCAAGAGAGGGATGCTGAGGCTCAAGAGAGTGATGCAGAGCCTCAAGAGAGTTATGCAGAGGCTCAATACAGTGACGCAGAGGCTTACGAGAGTGATGCAGAGGCTCAAGAGAGGGATGCAGAGGCTTAAGAGAGTGATGCAAAGGCTTTGGAAAGGGATGCAGAAGCCCATGAGAGGGATGCAGAGGCTCAAGAAAGGGATGCGGAGGCTTATGAAAGTGATGCTGAAGCTTTATAAAACCAACAAACTTTTGTAAAATCTCTTTATGTATGTACCTTTGCCTAAATAAAAATTATTATTATTATTATATTATTATATGTACACGTAAAACCACTCTATTCCGGCTGAAACGTCGATATATGCAATAAAAACCGAACTTCTCTCCTTTTCAATATCTTACTCAGGATTTTAACGAGAAACAAATAGTTGATTGAAAATGAAGTATTTAAGGATATTATCTAATCAATTATGTGTTTGCATCATTTTTATAGTATATTTAATGAACTCAGGAGAGTGATGCAGAGGCTCAAGAGAGGGATGTAGAGACTCATGAGAGTGATGCAGAGGCGTACGAGAGTGATGCAGAGGCTCAAGAGAGGGATGTAGAGACTCATGAGAGTGATGCAGAGGCTTACGAGAGTGATGCAGAGGCTCAAGAGAGGGATGCAGAGGCTTAAGGGAGTGATGCAGAGGCTCAAGAGAGGGATGCAGAGGCTTAAGAGATTGATGCAAAGGCTTTGGAAAGGGATGCAGAAGCCCATGAGAGGGATGCAGAGGCTCAAGAAAGGGATGCGGAGGCTTATGAAAGTGATGCTGAAGCTTTAAATAGGGATGCAGAAACCTAAAAGGGTGATGCAGAGGCTCAAGAGAGTGATGCAGAGGCTAAAGAGAGGGATGCAGGGGCATAAGTGAGTGGTGCAGATGCTCAAGAGAGGGATGCAGAGGATGAAGAGAGTGATGCAGAGGCTCAAGAGAGTGATGCAGAGGCTCAAGAGAGGGATTCAGAGGCTTATGAGAAGGATGCAGAGGCTCAAGATTGTGATGCAGAGGCTCAGGAGAGGGATGTAGAGGCTCAAGAGAGTGATGCAGAGGCTCAATAGAGTGATGCAGAGGTTGAAGAGAGTGATGCAGAGGCTTAAGAGCGGGATGCAGAGGTTCAAGAGAGGGATGCAGAGGCTCAAGAGAGAGATGCAGGGGCTCAATAGAATGATGCAGAGGCTCAAGAGAGGGATGCAGAGGCTGAAGAGAGTGATGCAGAGGCTCAAGAGAGGGATACAGAGGCTTACGAGTGTTGCAAAGGCTCAAGAGATGGATGCAGAGGCTCATGAGAGGGATGCAGGAGTTCAAGCGAGGGATGCAGAGGCTCAAGAGAGTGATGCAGAGGCTTAAGAGAGGGATACAGAGGCTTAAGAGAGTGATGCAGAGGCTTAAGAGAGGGATGCAGAGACTCAAGAGAATGATGCACAGGCTCAGGAGAGTGCTGCAGTAGCTCAAGAGAGGGATACTGAGGCTCCATAGAGGGATGCAGAGGCTAAAGAGAGTGATGCAGAGGCTGAAGAGAGAGATGCAGAGGCTTAAGAGAGTGATGAAGAGGCTTAAGAGAGTAATGCAGAGGCTCAAGAGAATGATGTAGAGGCTTAAGAGAGGGATGCAGAGGCTCAAGAGAATGATGCAGAGGCTCAAGAGAGTGATGCAGAGGATCAAGTGAGTGATGCAGAGGCTGAAGAAAGTGATGCAGAGTATCAAGAGAGGGAAGCAGAGGCTTAAGAGAGTGATGAAGAGCCCTAAGAGAGTGATGCAGAGGCTTTAGAGAGTGATGCAGTGGCTAAAGGGAGTGTTGCAGAGTCTCAAGAGAGAGATGCAGAGGCTCAAGAGAATGATGCAGAGGCTAAAAAGAGTTATGCAGAGGCTCAAGAGAGTGATGCATAGGCTTACGAGAGTGATGCAGAGGATCAAGAGAGTGATGCAGAGGCTCAAGAGAGTGATGCAGAGGCTCAAGAGAGTGATGCAGAGGCTCAAGAGAATGATGTAGAGGCATAAGAGAGGGATGCAGAGGATCAAGAGAATGATGCAGAGGTTCAAGAGAGTGATGCAGAGGATAAAGAGAGGGATGCTGAGGCGTTTAGAGAGTGATGCAGAGACTCAAGAGAGTGATGCAGTAGATCAAGAGAGTGATGCAGAGGCTCAAGAGAGTGATGCAGAGGATCAAGAGAGGGATGCAGAGGCTTAAGATAGTGATGCAGAGACTCAAGAAAGTTATGCAGAGGCTCAAGAGAGTGATGCAGAGGCTTACGAGAGTGATGCAGAGGCTCATGAAATGGATGCAGAGGCTTAAGAGAGTGATGCAAAGGCTCAAGAGAGGGATGCAGAGGCTCATTAGAGGGATGCAGGAGTTCAAGTGAGGGATGCAGAGGCTCAAGAAAGGGATGCAGAGGCTTAAGAACGTGATGCAGAGGCTCAAGAGAGTGATGCAGAGGCATAAGAGAGGGATGTATAGGCTCAACAGAGAGATGCAGAGGCTCAAGAGAATGATGTAGAGGCTTAAGAGAGGGATGCAGAGGCTCAAGAGAATGATGCAGAGGCTTACGAGAGTGATGCAGAGGCTTAAGAGAGTGATGCAAAGGCTGAAGAGAGCGATGCAGAGGCTCATGAGAGGGATGCATGTGTTCAAGAAAGGGATGCAGAGGCTCAAGAGAGGGATGCAGAGGTTTAAGAAAGTGATGCAAAGGCTCAAAAGAGGGATGCAGAGTCATAAAAGGGTGATGCAGAGGCTCAAGAGAGTGATGCAGAGGCTCAAGAGAGGGGATGCAGAGGCTTAAGAGAGTGATGCAGAGACTCAAGAGACGGATGCAGAGGCTCAAGAGAGTGATGCAGAGGCTCAAGAGAGTGATGCTGAGGCTCAAGAGAGTAATGCAGAGGCTGAAGAGAGTGATGCAGAGGATGGAGAGAGTGATGCAGAGTCTCAAGAGAGTGATGCAGAGGATGAAGAGAGAGAAGCAGAGGCTTACGAGAGTGATGTAGAGGTTGAAGAGAATGATGCAGAGGCTCTAGAGAGTGATGCAGAGGCTTAAGAGAGTAATGCAGAGGCTCAAGAGAGTGATGCAGAGGATCAAGAGAGTGATGCAGAGGCTCAAGAGAGGCATTCAGAGGCTCAAGAGAGGGATTCAGAGGCTTAAGAGAGTGATGCAGAGGCTGAGGAGAGTGTTTCAGAGGCTCAAGAGAGGGATGCAGAGGCTCAAGAGAGTGGTGCAGAGACTCAAGAGAGTTATGCGGAGGGTCTCAATAGAGTGATGCAGAGGCTCAAGAGAGGGATGCAGAGACTCAAGAGAGGGATGAAGAGGCTCATGAGAGAGATGCAGAGGCTCATGTTAGGGATGCAGAGGCACAAGAGAGGGATGCAGAGGCTTTTGAGAGTGATGCAGAGGCTCATGAGACCGAAAATATAACAATTACTGAAAGCGGCGAGGAATAACATTTTGCCCAAACCCTCCCAGCAGTTTTCAAAATATCCCAAACATCCCAAATTCGACCCTTGGGCCATATTTTGGAGACAAATTCTGGCTCTCTGCACATATTCGCAGGTTTAAATTACGACATGTTATACCGAAAATATGCCAATTACTGAAATCGGCGATGGATGACATTTTGCCCAAACCCTCCCTGCAGTTCTCAAAATATCCCAAAGATCCCAAATTCGAAACTTGAGCCATATTTTGAAGCCAAATTCTGGCTCTCTGCACGTATTCGCAATTTGAAACTACGATTTTTATACCGAAAATATGCCAATTACTAAGAGAAGCTATGGATCACATTTTGCCCAAACCCTCCCTGCAGTTCTCAAAATATCCCAAACATCCAAAAATCGAACCTTGAGCCATATTTTGTAGCCAAATTCTCGCTCTCTGCACGTATTCGCAGTTTGAAATTACGACTTTTTATACCGAAAATATGCCAATTACTGAGAGCAGCGATAGGTCACATTTTGCCCAAACCCCCCCCCCTCCCCCTGCAGTTTTCAAAATATCCCAAACATCCCAATTCGACGCTTGAGCCATACTTTGCAGCCAAATTCGGGTTCTCTGCTTGTATTCGCAGTTTGAAATTACGTCTTTTTATACCGAAAAATGCCAATTATTGAGAGCGGCGAAGGGTCACATTTTGCCAAAACCCTCACTGAAGTTTTCAAAATATCCCAAACATCCCAAATTCGTTGCGTGAGCCATATTTTGGAGGCAAATTCTGGCTTTCTGCACGTATTCGCCGTATGAAATTACGAATATTATACCGAAAATATGCCAATTACTAAGAGCGGCAATGGTCACATTTTGCCCAAAACCCCCTGCAGTTTTCAAAATATCCCAAACATCCCAAATTCCATCCTTGAGCCATATTTTGAAGCCAAATTCTGGCTCTCTGTACATATTAGCAGGTTGAAATTACGACATTTTTTTACCGAAAATATGCCAAATACTGAAAGCAACGATGGATGACATTTTGCCCAAACCCTGCCTGCAGTTTTCAAAATATCCCCAAAATCCCAAATTCGACGCTTGAGCCATATTTTGAAGACAAATTCTGGCTCTCTGCAAGCATTCGCAATTTGAAACTACGATTTTTATACCGAAAATATGCCAATTACTAAGAGAAGCTATGGATCACATTTTGCCCAAACCCTCCTTGCAGTTGTCAAAATATCCCAAACATCCAAAATTCGACCTTTGAGCCATATTTTGGAGCCAAATTCTGGCTCTCTGCACATATTCGCAGGTTGAAATTACGACATTTTATACCGAAAATATGCCAATTACTGAAAGCAGCGATGGGTCACAATTTGCCCAAACCCCCCTGCAGTTTATAAAATATCCCAAACATCCCAAATTCGACTCATGAGTTATATTTTGTACCCAAATTCTCGCTCTCTGCACGTATTCGCAGTTTGAAATTGCGACTTTTTATACCAAAAATATGCCAATTACTGTGAGCGGCGATGGATCACATTTTGCCCAAACCCTCCCTGCAGTTTTCAAAATATCGCAAACATCCCAAATTCGACCCCTGAGCCATATTCTGGAGCCAAATTCTGGCTTTCTGCACGTATTCGCAGTTTGAAATTACGACTTTTTATACCGAAAATATGCCAATTACTGAGAGCAGCGATAGGTCACATTTTGCCCAAACCCTCCCTTCAGTTTTCAAAATATCGCAAACATCCCAAATTCGACCCCTGAACCATATTTTGGAGCCAAATTCTGGCTTTCTGCACGTATTCGCAGTTTGAAATTACGTCTTTTTATACCGAAAAATGCCAATTACTGAGAGCGGCGATGGGTCACATTTTGCCAAACCTCTCCTTGTAGGTTTCAAAATATCCCAAACATCTCAAATTCGTTGCGTGAGCCATATTTTGGAGGCAAATTCTGGCTCTCTGCACGTATTCGCCGTTTGAAATTACTAATTTTATACCGAAAATATGCCAATTACTTAGAGCGGCGATGGGTCATATTTTGCCCAAAACCCCCTGCAGTTTTCAAAATATCCCAAATATCCCAAATTCCATTTTTGAGCCATATTTTGGAGGCAAATTCTAGCTCTTTGCACGTATTCGCAGTTTTAAATTAAGACTTTTTTTACCTAAAATATGCCAATTACAGAGAGCGGCGATGGATCACATTTTGCCCAAACCCTCCCTGCAGTTTTCAAAATATCCAAAACATCCCAAATTCGACGCTTGAGCCACATTTTGGAGCCAAATTCTGGTTTTCTGCACGTATTCGCAGTTTGAAATTTCGACTTTTTATGCCGAAAATATGTCAATTACTGAAAGCGGTGATGGATCACATTCTACCCAAACCCTCCCTGCAGTTTTCAAAATATCTGAAACATCACAAATTCGTCCCTTGAGCCTTATTTTGGAGCCAAATTCTGGCTCTCTCTACGTATTCGCAGTTCGAAATTACGACTTTTTATACCGAAAATATGCCAATTACTAAGAGAAGCTATGGATCACATTTTGCCCAAACCCTCCCTGCAGTTCTCAAAATATCCCAAATATCCAAAATTCGACCCTTGAGCCATATTTTGGAGCCAAGTTCGGGCTCTCTGCTTGTATTCGCAGTTTGAAATTACGTCTTTTTATACCGAAAAATGTCAATTACTGAGAGCGGCGATGGGTCACATTTTGCCAAAACCCTCCCTGCAGTTTTCAAAATAACCCAAACATCCCAAATTCGTTGCGTGAGCCATATTTTGGAGGCAAATTCTGGCTCTCTTCACGTATTCGCCGTTTGAAATTACGAATTTTATACCGAAAATATGCCAATTACTTAGAGCGGCGATGGGTCACATTTTGCCAAAAGCCCCCCGGTTGTTTTTAAAATATCCCAAACATCCAAAATTCGACCCTTGAGCCATATTTTGGAGCCAAATTCTGGCTCTCTGCACGTATTCGCTGTTCGAAATTACGACTTTTTGAACCGAAAATATGCCAATTACTAAAAGCGGCGATGGGTCACATTTTGCCCAAAATCTCCTGCAGTTTTCAAAATATCCCAAACATCTCAAATTCCATCCTTCAGCCATATTTTGGAGGCAAATTCTGGCTCTCTGCACGTATTCGCTGTTTTAAATTAGGACTTTTTATACCGAAAATATGCCAATTACTGGGTGCGGCGATGGATCTAATTTTGCTCAAACCCTCATTGCAGTTTTCAAAATATCCAAAACATCCCAAATTCGACGCTTGAGCCATATTTTGGAGCCAAATTCTGGTTCTCTGCACGTATTAGCAGTTTGAAATTTCGACTTTTTATGCCGAAAATATGCCAATTACTTAAAGCGGCGATGGATCACATTCTACCCAAACCCTCCCTGCAGTTTTCAAAATTTCCGAAACATCCCAAATTCGACGCTTGAGCCATATTTTGCAGCCAAATTCGGGCTCTCTGCACGTATTCGCAGTTTGAAATTACGTTAATTTATACCGAAAATATGCCAATAGCTAAAAGCGGCGATGGATCACATTTTGCCCAAACCCTCCCTGCAGTTTTCAAAATATGCCAAACATCCCAAATTTAACGCTTGAGCCATATTTTGGAGCCAAATTCTGGCTCTCTGCACGTATTCGCTGTTTGAAATTACGACTCTTTGAACCGAAAATATGCTAATTACTGAGAGCGGCGATGGATCACATTTTGCCCAAAATCTCCCAGCAGTTTTCAAAATATCCCAAACATCTTAAATTCGACCCTTGAGCCGTATTTTGGAGCCAAATTCTGGCTCTTTCTACGTATTCACAGTTCGAAATTACGACTTTTTATACCGAAAATATGCCAATTACTGAAAGTGGCGATGGATAATATTTTGCCCAAACCCTCCCAGCAGTTTTCAAAATATCCCAAACGTCCCAAATTCGATCCTTGAGCCATATTTTGGAGCCAAATTCTGGCTCTCTGCACATATTCGCTGGTTGAAATTACGACATTTTATACCGAAAATATGCCAATTACTGAGAGCGGCGATGGGTCACATTTTGCCCAAACACCCCCTGCAGTTTTCAAAATATTCCAAACATGCCAAATTCGACGTTTGAGCCATATTTTGCAGCCAAATTCTGGCCAACCGAAAATCAGGAACATTTTTAGTTAATTTTAATAAAAACACATTGATTTTTATCATTTGTATTGGAAACAACATTGTCATATGTCTTTTCTTGGATCTAAATAATTCGAAACCTTGCTTTATGATTCGAAGTTAAAATCCTCAAATTTGGCATAATAATGACTTTTTCATGTTTTTCATGTAGTTTGATATTACGTAAATATATTCATTTTTTCCAATATTTCGATACTATTTCACATAGTATCACGATATGTGATTTGGCCCTCATATCTCAGATTTTCGCATAATATTGCATTTGAAGCAAGTTTTCTTGCATTTTGTTTCGTACTAGAAATCATCGAATTCAGCAATATTTTGACGATTATCATCCCCATTTCCTTTATGTGATATAAACAAAATATCATCGAATTAGGCAAAATTTTCCTGTTTTTCCACGTTTTTGTGAATATTCAGTTTATTGTTATTAATTCATTAAATATACTATAAAAATGATGCAAACACATAATTGATTAGATAATATCCTCAAATACTTCATTTTCAATCAACTATTTGTTTCTCGTTAAAATCCTGAGTAAGATATTGAAAAGGAGATAAGTTCGGTTTTTATTGCATATATCGATGTTTCAGCCGGAATAGAGCGGTTTTACGTGCACATCTTCCATCGGTAATATAAACGGAAAATCAGGAACATTTTAGTCAATTCTAATGAAACACATTGATTTTTATCATTTGTATTGGAAACAACATTGTCAAATGTCTTTTCTTGGATCTAAATAATACGAAACCTCGCTTTATGATTCGAAGTTATAATCCCCAAATTTGGTATAATAGTGACTTTTTCACGTTTTTCATGTAGTTTGATATTACGTAAATATATTCATTTTTACCAATATTTCGATGCTATTTCATGTAGTATCACGGTATGTGATTTGGCCTTCAAATCTCAGATTTTCGCATAATATTGCATTTTAAGCAAGTTTTCTTGCATTTTGTTTCGTACTAAAAATCATCGAATTCAGCAATATTTTGACGTTTATCATCCCCTTTTCCTTGATGTGATATAAACAAAATATCATCGAATTAGGCAACATTTTGCTGTTTTTCCACGTTTTTGTGAATTTTCAGTTTAATGCTATTAATTCATTAAATATACGATAAAAATGATGCAAACACATAATTGATTAGAAATTAACCTTAAACACTTCATTTTCAATCAACTATTTGTTTCTCGTGAAAATACTGAGTAAGATATTGGAAAGGGGAGTAGTTCTGTTTTTATTGCATATATCAACATTTCAGCCAGATTAGAGCGGTTTTACGTGTACATCTTCCTTCGGTAATATAAACGGAAAATCAGGAACATTTTAGTTGATTCTAATGAAAACACATTGATTTTTATCATTTGTATTTGAAACAACAGTATCATATGTCTTTTCTTGGATCTAAATAATACGAAACCTCGCTCAATGATTTGAAGTCAAAATCCTCAAATATGATAATATAGTGACTTTTTTCACTTTATTCATGTACTGTGATGTAAGTATATATATTCGTTTTTACCAGTATTTCGATACTACTTCATGTGTCTCACGATATGTGATTTGGCCTTCAAATCTCAGATTTTCGCATAATACTGCATTTTAAGCAAGTTTTCTTGCATTTTGTTTCGTACTAGAAATCATCGAATTTAGTAATATTTTGACGTTTATCATCCCCCTTTTTCTTTATGTGATTTAAACAAAATATCATCGAATTAGGCAATATTTTGCTGTTTTTCCACGTTTTTGTGAATTTTCAGTTTATTGGTATTAATTCATTAAATATACGATAAAAATTATGCAAACACATAATTGATCAGAAAATAACCTTAAATACTTCGTTTTCAATCAACTATTTGTTTCTCGTTAAAATACTGAGTAAGATATTAAAAACGGGAGAAGTTCTGTTTTTATTGCAAATATCGACGTTTCAGCCGGATTAGAACGGTTTAGGTGTATATCTTCCATCGGTAATATAACCCGAAAATCAGGAACATTTTAGTTAATTTTAATGAAAACACATTGATTTTTATCATTTGTATTGGAAGCAACATCTTTATACGTCTTTTCTAGGGTCTAAAAAATACGAAACCTCGCTTTATGATTCGAAGTTAAAATCCTCAAATTTGGCATAATAATGACTTTTTCATGTTTTTCATGTAGTTTGATATTACGTAAATATATTCATTTTTTCCAATATTTCGATACTATTTCATATAGTATCACGATATGTGATTTGGCCCTCATATCTCAGATTTTCGAATAATATTGCATAAGCTCGAAAGAGTGATGCAGAAGCTCGAGAGAGTGATGCAGAGGCTCTAGAGAGGGATTCAAAGGCTCAAGAGAGGGATGCAGGGGCTCAAGAGAGGGATGCAGAGGCTCAAGAGAAGGATGCAGAGGCTCTTGAGAGGGATGCAGAGGCTTAAGAGAGTGATGGAAAAGCTCAAGAGAGGGATGCAGAGGCTCATGAGAGGGATGCAGGAGTTCAAAAGAGGGATGCAGAGGCTCAAGAGAGTGATTCAAAGGCTTAAGAGAGGGATGCAGAGGCTCAAGAGAGTGATGCAGAGATTTAAGAGAGGGATGCAGATGCTCATGTGAGTGATGCAGAGGATCAAGAGAGAGATGTAGAAGCTCAAGAGAGTGATGATGAGGCCGAAGAGAGTGATGCAGAGGCTTAAGAGAGTGATGCAAAGGCTGAAGAGAGTGTTGCAGAGGCTCAAGAAAGTAATGCAGAGGCTCAAAAGAGTGATGCTGAGGCTTAAGAGAGAGAGGACGAGGCTCAAGAGAGTGATGCAGAGGCTCAGGAGAGGGATGTAGAGGCTCAAGAGAGTGATGCAGTGGCTCAAGAGAGTGATGCATAGGCCTTGGAGAATGATGCAGAGGCTCAAGTGAGGGATGCAGAGGCTGACGAGAGTGATGCAGAGGCTCAAGAGAGGGATGCAGAGGCTCATGAGAGGGATGCAGGAGTTCAAGAAAGTGATGCAAAGGCTCAAAAGAGGGATTCAGAGGCATGAAAGGGTGATGCAGAGGCTCAAGAGAGTGATGCAGAGGCAGAAGAGAGTGATGCAGAGGATAGAGAGAGTGATGCTGAGGCTCAAGAGAGTGATGCAGAGGCTTAAGAGAGGGATGCAGAGGCTCAGGAGAGTGATGCAGAGGCTCAAGATAGTGATGCAGAGGTTCAAGAGAGTGATGCCGAGGCTCAAGAGAGTGATACAGAGGCTCAAGAGAGGGATGCAGAGGCTTAACAGAGTGATGCAGAGGCTCAAAAGAGTGATGCATAGGCTTAAAAGAGGGATGACGAGGCTCAAGAGAGTGATGCAGAGGCTCAAGAGAGGTATCTAGAGGCTCAAGAGAGTGATGCAGAGGCTAAAGAGATGATGCAGAGGCCTTGGAGAATGATGCAGAGGCTCAAGAGAGGGATGCAGAGGCTGAAGCGAGTGATGCAGAGGCTCAAGAGAGTGATTCAGAGGCTTTCGAGAGTGATGCAGAGCTTTAAGAGAGTGATGCAGAAGCTTAAGAGAGGGATGCAGGGGCTCAAGAGAGGGATGCAGAGGCTTAAGAGGGTAGTGCAAAGGCTCAAGAGAGGGATGCAGAGGCTCATGAGAGGGATGCAGGAGTTCAAGAGAGGGATGCAGAGGCTCAAGAGAGGGAGGCAGATTCGTAAGAAAGTGATGCAAAGGCTCAAAAGAGGGATGCAGAGGCTTAAAAGGGTGATGCGGAGGCTCAAGAGAGTGGTGCAGAGGCTCAAAAGATGGATGCAGCTCCTCATGAGAGTGATTCAGAGGCTTACGAGAGTGATGCAGAGGCTTTAGAGAATGATGCAGATGCTTAAGAGAGGGATGCAGAGGCTCAAGAGAGGGATGCAGAGACTCAAGAGAGGGATGCAGAGGCTCATGAGAGAGATGCAGAGGCTCAAGTGAGGGATGCAGAGGCACAAGAGAGGGATGCAGAGGATTTTGAGAGAGATGCAGAGGCTCATGAGAGGGATGCAGAGGCTTAGGAGAGTGATGCAAAGGCTCAAGAGGGGGATGCAGAGGCACAAGAGAGGGATGCAGAGGATTTTGAGAGAGATGCAGAGGCTCATGAGAGGGATGCAGAGGCTTAGGAGAGTGATGCAAAGGCTCAAGAGGGGGATGCAGAGGCTCATGAAAGGGAAGCAGAGGCTCGCGAGAGTGATGCAGAGGTTCAAAAGAGGGATTCAGAGGCTCAAGAGCGGGATTCAGAGGGTTAAGAGAGTGATGCAGAGGCTGAAGAGAGTGTTGCAGAGGCTGAAGAGAGTTATGCAGAGGCTCAAGAGAGGGATGCAGAGGCTTAAGAGAGTGACGCAAAGGCTGAAGAGAGGGATGTAGAGGCTCATGAGAGGGATGCAGGAGTTCAAGAGAGGGATGCAGAGGATGAAGAGAGTGATGCAAAGGCTCGAGAGAGTGATGCTAAGGCTCAAGAGAATGATCCAGAGGCTTAAGAGCGGGATGCAGAGGCTCAAGAGAATGATGTAAAGGCTTAAGAGAGGTATGCAAAGGCTCCAGAGAATGATGCAGAGGCTCATGAGAGTGCTGCAGAGGCTCAACAGAGGGATGCTGAGGCTTAAGAAAGAGATGCAGAGGGTCAAAATAGGGATGCAGAGGCTCAAGAGAAGGATGCAGAGGCTTAAGAGAGTGATGCAGAGGCTCAAGAGAGTGATGTAGAGGCTCATGAGAGGGATGCAGGAGTTCTAGAGAGGGATGCAGAGGATGAAGAGAGTGATGCAAAGACTGGAGAGAGTGATGCAGAGGCTCTAGAAAATGATGCAGAGGCTTAAGAGAGGGATGCAGACGCTCAGGAGAATGATGCAGAGGCTTAAGAGACGGATGCAGAGGCTCAAGAGAATGATGCAGATGCTCAAGAGAGTGCTGCAGAGGCTCAAGAGAGGGATGCTGAGGCTCCAGAGAGGGATGCAGAGGCTTAAGAGAATGATGCAGAGGCTGAAGAGAGAGATGCAGAGGCTCTAGCGAGGGATGCAGAAGCTCGAAAGAGTGATGCAGAAGCTCGAGAGAGTGATGCAGAGGCTCTAGAGAGGGATTCAAAGGCTCAAGAGAGGGATGCAAGGGCTCAAGAGAGGGATGCAGAGGCTCAAGAGAGGGATGCAGAGGCTCTTGAGAGGGATGCAGAGGCTTAAGAGAGTGATGGAAAAGCTCAAGAGAGGGATGCAGAGGCTCATGAGAGGGATGCAGGCGTTCAAGAGAGGGATGCTTAGGCTCAAGAGAGTGATGCTGAGGCTTAAGAGAGGGATGCAGAGGCTCAAGAGAGTGATGCAGAGATTTAAGAGAGGGATGCAGATGCTCATGTGAGTGATGCAGAGGATCAAGAGAGAGATGTAGAAGCTCAAGAGAGTGATGATGAGGCCGAAGAGAGTGATGCAGAGGCTTATGAGAGTGATGCAAAGGCTGAAGAGAGTGTTGCAGAGGCTCAAGAAAGTAATGCAGAGGTTCAAAAGAGTGATGCAGAGGCTTAAGAGAGAGAGGACGAGGCTCAAGAGAGTGATGCAGAGGCTCAGGAGAGGGATGTAGAGGCTCAAGAGAGTGATGCAGAGGCTCAAGAGAGTGATGCATAGGCCTTGGAGAATGATGCAGAGGCTCAAGAGAGGGATGCAGAGGCTGACGAGAGTGATGCAGAGGCTCAAGAGAGGGATGCAGAGGCTCATGAGAGGGATGCAGGAGTTCAAGAAAGTGATGCAAAGGCTCAAAAGAGGGATGCAGAGGCATGAAAGGGTGATGCAGAGGCTCAAGAGAGTGATGCAGAGGCTTAAGAGAGTGATGCACTGACTCAAGAGACGGATGCAGAGGCTCAAGAGAGTGATGCAGAGGCTCAAGAGAGTAATGCAGATGCTCAAGAGAGTAATGCAGAGGCAGAAGAGAGTGATGCAGAGGATAGAGAGAGTGATGCTGAGACTCAAGAGAGTGATGCAGAGGCTTAAGAGAGGGATGCAGAGGCTCAGAAGAGTGATGCAGAGGCTCAAGATAGTGATGCAGAGGCTCATGAGAGTGATGCAGAGGCTCAAGAGAGTGATACAGAGGCTCAAGAGAGGGATGCAGAGGCTTAACAGAGTGATGCAGAGGCTCAAAAGTGTGCTGCATAGGCTTAAAAGAGGGATGACGAGGCTCAAGAGAGTGATGCAGAGGCTCAAGAGATGATGCAGAGGCCTTGGAGAATGATGCAGAGGCTCAAGAGAGGGATGCAGAGGCTGAAGCGAGTGATACAGAGGCTCAAGAGAGGGATGCAGAGGCTCAAGAGAGTGATTCAGAGGCTTTCGAGAGTGATGCAGAGATTTAAGAGAGTGATGCAGAAGCTTAAGAGAGGGATGAAGGGGCTCAAGACAGGGATGCAGAGGCTTAAGAGGGTAGTGCAAAGGCTCAAGAGAGGGATGCAGAGGCTCATGAGAGGGATGCAGGAGTTCAAGAGAGGGATGCAGAGGCTCAAGAGAGGGAGGCAGATTCGTAAGAAAGTGATGCAAAGGCTCAAAAGAGGGATGCAGAGGCTTAAAAGGGTGATGCGGAGGCTCAAGAGAGTGGTGCAGAGGCTCAAAAGATGGATGCAGGTCCTCATGAGAGTGATTCAGAGGCTTACGAGAGTGAGTCAGAGGCTTTAGAGAATGATGCAGATGCTTATGAGAGGGATGCAGAGGCTCAAGAGAGGGATGCAGAGACTCAAGAGAGGGATGCAGAGGCTTATGAGAGAGATGCAGAGGCTTTTGAGAGTGATGCAGAGGCTCATGAGAGGGATGCAGAGGCTTAGGAGAGTGATGCAAAGCTCAAGAGGGGGATGCAGAGGCTCATGAGAGGGATGCAGGGGCTCGAGAGAGTTATGCAGAGGTTCAAAAGAGGGATTCAGAGGCCCAAGAGCGGGATTCAGAGGGTTAAGAGAGTGATGCAGAGGCTGAAGAGAGTGTTGCAGAGGCTGAAGAGAGTTATGCAGAGGCTCAAGAGAGTTATGCAGAGGCTCAAGAGAGTGATGCAGAGGATTACGAGAGTGATGCAGAGGCTGAAATGAGGGATGCAGAGGCTTAAGAGAGTGATGCAAAGGCTGAAGAGAGGGATGCATAGGCTCATGAGAGGGATGCAGGAGTTCAAGAGAGGGATTCAGAGGATGAAGAGAGTGATGCAAAGGATCGAGAGAATGATGCCAAGGCTCAAGAGAATGATGCAGAGGCTTAAGAGAGGGATGCAGAGCCTCAAGAGAATGATGCAGAGGCTCAATAGAGGGATGCTGAGGCTTAAGAAAGAAATGCATAGGGTCAAAATAGGGATGCAGAGGATCAAGAGAGGGATGCAGAGGCTTAAGAGAGTGATGCAGAGGCTCAAGACGGGGGTGCAGAGGCTCATGAGAGGGATGCAGGAGTTGAAGAGAGGGATGCAGGAGTTGAAGAGAGGGATGCAGAGGATGAAGAGAGTGATGCAAAGACTCGAGAGAGTGATGCAGAGGCTCAAGAAAATGATGCAGAGGCTTAAGAGAGGGATGCAGAGGCTCAGGAGAATGATGCAGAGGCTTAAGAGACAGATGCAGAGGCTCAAGAGAATGATGCAGATGCTCAAGAGAGTGCTGCAGAGGCTCAAGAGAGAGTGATTATGCTGATATAAACAAAATATCATCGAATTAGGCAACATTTTGCTGTTTTTCCACGTTTTTGTGAATATTCAGTTTATTGTTATTAATTCATTAAATATACGATAAAAATGATGCAAACACATAATTGATTAGATAATATCCTTAAATACTTCATTTTCAATCAACTATTTGTTTCTCGTTAAAATCCTGAGTAAGATATTAAAAAGGAGAGAAGTTCGGTTTTTATTGCATATATCGACGTTTCAGCCGGAATAGAGCGGTTTTACGTGTACATCTTCCTTCGGTAATATAAACGGAAAATCAGGAACATTTTATTTAATTCTAATGAAAACACATTGATTTTTATCATTTGTATTTGAGACCTTAAACACCTTCATTTTCAATCAACTATTTGTTTCTCGTGAAAATACAGAGTAAGATATCATATATCATATATCTTTTCTTGGATCTAAATAATACGAAACCTCGCTCAATGATTTGAAGTCAAAATCCTCATATATGATAATATAGTGTCTTTTTTCACGTTATTCATGTAGTGTGATTTTACGTATATATATTCGTTTTTACCAATATTTCGATACTACTTCATGTTTTCTCACGATATGTGATTTGGCCTTCAAATCTCAGAATTTCACAAATTATGCATTTCTAAGCAAGTTTTCTTGCATTTTGTTTTGTACTAAAAATCATCGAATTTAGCAATATTTTGACCTTTAGAATCCACTTTTCCTCTATGTGATTTAAACAAAATATCATCGGATTAGGCAATATTTTGACGTTTTTCCACGTTTTTTGAATTTTCAGTTTATTGTTATTAATTCATAAATATACGATAAAAATTATGCAAACACATAATTGATCAGAAAATAACCTTAAATACTGCATTTTCAATCATATATTTGTTTCTCGTTAAAATACAGAGTAAGATATTAAAAAGGGGAGAAGTTCTGTTTTTATTGCATATATCGACGTTTCAGCCGGATTAGAACGGTTTTACGCGCACATCTTCTATCGGTAATATGTACCGAAAATCAGGAACATTTTAGTAAATTTTAATGAAAACACATTGATTTTTATCATTTGTATAGGAAGCAACATCTTTATATGTCTTTTTTTAGGGTCTAAAAAATAACGAAACGTCGCTTTATGATTCGAAGTTAAAATCCTCAAATTTGGCATAATAATGACTTTTTCACGTTTTTCATGTAGTTTGATATTACGTAAATATATTCATTTTTACCAATATTTCGATACTATTTCATGTAGTATCACGATATGTGATTTGGCCTACATATCTCAGATTTTCGCATAATATTGCATTTTAAGCAAGTTTTCTTGCATTTTGTTTCGTACTAAAAATCATCGAATTCAGCAATATTTTGACGTTTATCATCCCCTTTTCCTCTATGTGATATAAACAAAATATCATCGAATTAGGCAATATTTTGCTGTTTTTCCTCGTTTTTGTGAATATTCAGTTTATTGTTATTAATTCATTAAATATACCATAAAAATGATGCAAACACATAATTGATTAGATAATATCCTTAAATACTTCATTTTCAATCAACTATTTGTTTCTCTTTAAAATCCTGAGTAAGATATTAAAAAGGAGAGAAGTTCGGTTTTTATTGCATATATCGACGTTTCAGCCGGAATAGAGCGGTTTTACGTGTACATCTTCCATCGGTAATATAAACCGAAAATCAGGAACATTTTAGTTAATTCTAATGAAACACATTGATTTTTATCATTTGTATTGGAAACACCATTGTCAAATGTCTTCTCTTGGATCTAAATAATACGAAACCTCGCTTTATGATTCGAAGTTAAAATCCTCAAATTTGGTATAATAGTGACTTTTTCACGTTTTCCAAGTAGTTTGATATTACGTATATATATTCATTTTTACCAATATATCGATACTATTTCATGTAGTATCACGGTATGTGATTTGGCCTTCATATCTCAGATTTTCGCATAATACGGCATTTGAAGCAAGTTTTCTTGCATTTTGTTTCGTACTAAAAATCATCGAATTCAGCAATATTTTGACGTTTATCATCCCCTTTTCCTTTATGTGATATAAACAAAATATCATCGAATTAGGCAATATTTTGCTGTTTTTCCACGTTTTTGTGAATTATAAGTTTATTGTTATTAATTCATTATAATAATGGAGAGGGGAGAAGTTCTGTTTTTATTGCATATATCGACGTTTCAGCCGGATTAGAGCGGTTTTACGTGTACATCTTCCATCGGTAATATAAACGAAAAATCAGGAACATTTTAGTTAATTCTAATGAAAACACATTGATTTTTATCATTTGTATTTGAAACAACAGTCAATGAATGCAGAGAATGAGAATGATGCAGAGGCTAAAAAGAGTTATGCAGAGGCTCAAGAGAGTGATGCATAGGCTTACGAGAGTGATGCAGAGGATCAAGAGAGTGATGCAGAGGCTCAAGAGAGTGATGCAGAGGATCATGAGAGTGATGCAGAGGCTGAAGAAAGTGATGCAGAGTATCAAGAGAGGGAAGCAGAGGCTTAAGAGAGTGATGAAGAGCTCTAAGAGAGTGATGCAGAGGCTAAGAGAGTGATGCAGAGGCTAAAGGGAGTGTTGCAGAGTCTCAAGAGAGAGATGCAGAGGCTCAAGAGAATGATGCAGAGGCTAAAAAGAGTTATGCAGAGGCTCAAGAGAGTGATGCATAGGCTTACGAGAGTGATGCAGAGGATCAAGAGAGTGATGCAGAGGCTCAAGAGAGTGATGCAGAGGCTCAAGAGAGTGATGCTGAGGCTCAAGAGAGTGATGCAGAGGCTTAAGAGATGGATGCAGAGGCTCAAGAGAGTGATGCAGAGGCTCAAGATAGTGATGCAGAGACTCAAGAGAGTGATGCAGAGGCTCAAGAGAGTGATGCAGAGGCTCAAGAGAGGGATGCAGAGGCTTAACAGAGTGATGCAGAGGCTCAAAAGAGTGATGCAGAGGCTTAAGAGAGGGATGACGAGGCTCAAGAAAGTGATGCAGAGCCTCAAGAGAATGATGCAGAGGACTTGGAGAATGATGCAAAGGCTCAAGAGAGGGATGCAGAGGCTGAAGAGAATGATGCAGAGACTCAAGAGAGGGATGTAGAGGCTCAACCCAGC